>NW_021703775.1:57023903-57534616 GCF_005190385.1 Monodon monoceros
ATAGAAACTGGAAGAAATTTTTTTTCTAGAGCCAGAGACAGGACTTGCCAGGACTTGTAGTCCCTTGAGTTACATAGAAACTGGAAGAAATTTTTTTTCTAGAGCCAGAGACAGGACTTGCCAGGGAAACCACAGAATCTTAACTGAAAATGCGTTTTTGAATGCTCACACTATGAAAATAAAAATTACAGTTAAGTCACTTTAATTTATACCCAGCTACTGTCTTTTTTAAAAAACAGAAACTTAATCTTGGAATATGTTAGATTTACATAAAAGTTGCAAAGATAGTACAAAGAGTTCTCGCAGCTTTCCCTGGTGTTAACATCTTACATAACCCTGGGACATTTGTCAAAACTAAGAAATTAACACTGGTACAATAATATTAGCTAAACTAAGATACTGCATTTGGATTTTACCAGTTTTTCACTAATGGTCCTCTTTAAGAAATTTGGTGGAACTACCTTATGAGATACTTCTTTATACCAGTATTGCTGGGGTATTTCTACGGAACATTTGTTCAGAGGGATGCTGATATGTGAAAAAATGGGTCTATGGAAAAAATAATTGGGGGATGTAGCGAACTAAACAAAATTAGAAAAGTTGTATTTCTTCTTTCTCTTCTTCATTTTCCCTCTCCCCTCTGCTCTGTTATCTTTTCCCCTTCTTCCTCTTCTCCATTCTCCCCTTCCCAACATTCCATCCCCTTTCTTCCCCTCTTTCTAATCTTCCTCCTCCTTTTCCCACCTTTTCTTCCCTCTCCACACCTCCTCCTTCCCTTTCTCCTTCTATTCTGTGCCCCACTCCCACCCCACAGGATTTCTCAGAGACCTTAAAATACCAGTGGCGTTGTTAATTTCCAGGAGAAGAGAAGACTAGTATATGACATTTCTAAAACTGATTTAACTGTGCAGTGGTTTCTTTTGGGGAACATACTTCACATAGGACTGCTGTCCAGTGACCCGTTCTTTGTCAAATATTATGCCAAACTGGGAGTGTTAAGTACAATTATAGAGAAATAGGTCACCTTGTATCCTCTGCATACATAGCTACCCCTCATTGTTAAAGGGGAAGAAGGTGGATGGGTTACGTATAACTTTTTGGAATGCGGTCGTTTTTGCCTATTTGTTTAAAAATGAACCAAAACATTTTAAATTCAGCATACATTAGCATGAGCTATCCTAAACTAAAACATCTAGCAGTTATTAAACTTTTCCTTTTTCACATTGACAGTTGAGGTTACAGTTGAAGTGTTTTGCTGAATGTGATGGAGCAGCCATTGGCAAGTGCTTTGGTCAACAAGATAACCTACAGTAAAGTACAGGGTACTGCAGTGTGGGGCACGGCTAGGCATCCTGTCCCGGGGGAATGACTGGTCTGCTAGTTTCTAGCAGACATTTGAGAGCTGTTTATCCTTGGTGATCATGCTCATATTTTATTTTTCTTTTTAAATCATGTTATATTTGGGCAAAATATATAAATAATTATACTTAGTTCAGTGTGGGAAGATTAAAAGGTGTGTTTTAGAAATGATAACCTCCTTAATTTAATGAAATAGTTATTAGAATGTTAGTTCCTATATGCTCTAGTAAACATTGAACTAGAAGATGAAAATAGTGAACTTTTCCCCCCTCTACTTATTTTTTCTATTCCTTGTCAGATAGAAAGATAATTTTACAGAATAAGAAAGAAGAATTATAAGGATTTGTTGAGCCAGAGAATTAATAGTGATATATTGTATATTTACCTCAGTGATTAATTTTATTTTAGTTCAGATACCCAGGGACAAAGATTTTGTAATTTATTGGCCTGCATCAAATGGACTGATCTGATTCAAGTCCTTTCCCGTTAGGCAGATGGCTTGGTGAGTGACCAAAAGCAAATGCAGATTTACCATCACAGGAGAGACATTCTTAGAACAGATGGAAGTCATTTTTCTAATAGACTCTGAATATTCAGGCGTTTTTGGTAATAGAATAGAATGTTGTAAAGGTAAAGTGTTTTAGGCATCTTAAAAGATAAAGTATTAAATATATAATTATGATTTTTTTTTCTCAGTCTGTAAGTTGGAAAGTCATTTTACATAGAGTGAACAGAAAATTGTGTTTTTAAGCAAGGTGGGAAAGGGGGTAGACCAGCTTCAAGTAGAGGATGGTATAATATTGAAATATGTAAGAAAGCAGAGAACTCATTTCCTGCATCCATTTTCTTTACAAGGAGAATTGTTTTCAAACTGGAAAGGGTAGGAAAATAATGCTTAATAAAAGCATTATTAAGAAGGAATTGAAGTACAGATAGGTGAGTAGATAATTATAGAGCACCAGACACTTTAAATGAATGTAAGCCTTTTAGATTTATATAAATTATATCTCATTACTATACTGAAAATATAGCAGACATGATTGTCATC
The DNA here is from genome assembly GCF_005190385.1 of Monodon monoceros. NCBI lineage: Eukaryota > Metazoa > Chordata > Mammalia > Artiodactyla > Monodontidae > Monodon > Monodon monoceros. The sequence goes on from NW_021703775.1 coordinate 57,026,311, forward strand.
CACTGTCGGTGAGTGTCTTGACAAATAGGAGGGGTGTCAAAAGATTAGTGATCAGCATTGACCAATTTGCAAAGGAAAGGAAACGGTGATTTCTAGAAAATACAGACCGTTAAACTTGATGTCAGTCATCTGTCCCCAGCAAACATCTAAGATAAATTATTAATCACATAATTAGTGAGCGCTTATAGGAAGGAAGTGGTGATTAGCATTACTTTAGTAAGAAGTTATGTCAAATCAGTACCATCTCTATTCTATTTTTTTTCTTAAAAAAAAGAAAAAGGCAAGTTTACTTAATTACACCTTCACTGAGTTCCAGGAGCAGTTTAAGGTGCCTCACATAAATAAAACACAACAAGACAAAATATAACAAAAGGAGTAGAAAACAGCTTACGTTTATTGGGCGTATAGTCCAGGTCCTTTACTAAGCAGTTTACTTATCCTGAGGAGACCCCAAAACAATTCAGCCAGTTTCTGTGAGATGTGAGAAGTCCCTGCTGCCTGTTGCTTAAGCCCTTGAGGCAGGAATTTTATATGAAAGTTTCATGTGCAGCAGATGTGAAAATATTTTAGAGCAGTAGTTCTCAAGCACTTTGGTCTTAGAACCCCTTTTATTTTACACTCTTAAAAATGATTGAGTACCCCCAAAGAGCTTTGGTTTGTATGGGTTATATCTATTGATATTTACTATATTAGATATTAAAATTGAGAAACATTTGAAACAAGAATACATAAGCACATATTCCAGTAGCTGTCAGAGGGATGACATCATCATCACACTTCCTGCTCCTGCAGTGTCTGGAAAACTCCACTGTATTTTCAAGACAGAGTGCAAAGGGCAAATAGTTTTTAGTGTTGTTATGAAAATGAGTTTGACTTTGCTGACCCCCTGAAAGGATCTCCAGGACTCTCAGAGGCCCCCAGACCGCACTTTGAGAATCACTGTTCTAGAGGAAGGACTCAGTCTAGAGAGATCAGGCTATGAAATCCTGCATTACACATATTAAATTGGAGTCTAAGCATCATTTCAAAGAATATTGGTTGATAGACTTGCCAGAGCTTTATACCTCAGTTTAAGCAGAGGCACAGAGAGGTGCCAAATGGTCATTCTGAGCAGTCTACATAGTTAGAGTGCCATTCATGTCACCAGTGGAAAAATTACTCCTAATGTTCCTTAAGCTCATTAGTAAACTCAGTAGTGCAGGTCCACATAGTTTATACGCAAAGCTCTTGCTCCTGATAAGGGGCTTTCTAACCAACGACTTCTGGAGCGTGGGGTAGGAGGGGTGTATTTACACTTAGAAATAGTGTCACAATAGTGTCTCCAATTATTTTAAGTAAAATAATTGGAGAGCTAATAAGATGCATGTGAAAACTTCTTTTTTTTTTTTCTTTTAAGGATGAAATTTAACAAATAAGGACAAGGTCCTGTGCATAGTTTCAGTGAACCAGATATACAAATAGGGAGCTAGAAAGGAAACTCATCTGACCACTTCTATGTAAAAAAAGATCTAGAGGTTTTAGTTAACTTCAAACTGCAAACCAGCAGTTGAATGCAGTTGCTAAGAAGCTGAAGTTAATAAGAAATAGAAGTGTTCATATAAAGGACATAATTGTTCGATTCTCAGGGGGATTTAGATTTCTCCCTGTGTAACAGTCACCAGTCATAAATGCCTTCATCGTTTTGGATGAGACCATGCATCTGCCAGCCCCAGGCATCCATTCTGTGAGTTATTCAAACCAGGCCACTGGGCAACTAGGTCATACTTTACCATCAGCAGTCATGACTCAGTTTCACTGGTATGTGGACCACCTGTGAATTTGAGGTCCTGATTTCTTTCTCTGGGCTTCACTATCTTCAGCTTTGCCTCTAGAATCATGGTACTTTTTACTCTGTACTCTTTTAAGTTTGCTGACCTTCACACTGACAGGTTGTGTTCCCTTGATATATGGTGCATGGTCCATCACACCCAACCAAGTCAGCTCACCTCTCAGGTCTGCTTAATCACACCACCACTGCCATATGTGGTCCAATCCTGATAACAGCTCCACTTGTTAATGCACTGTTCATGCAGTATTCAGACTAGTACTTGATTCTGGGTGCCGCATTTTAAGAGACATTGACGAACTAGAGACTATCCAGATGAAAGTAACTAAACTGAGGAGTATACAAACCAACCACTGTTTTACAGTATGACCTCAGCCTATTCTAGCTTCACTTCCTGCCATTCTCTCTTCAGGTAGCCTGAGTTCAACTCACACTAAATCACCCACAGTCTCTAAAATGTGGCATCAAATTTTCATTCTTTTGCACAGGCCCTTTCCCTGTCTCTTAGTGGTGAATTCCTACTTTAACTTCAAGACCCAACTCAAATGTTATTTCCTCCCTTAAAATTTCCATTGACTCTCCTAATTATTTTTACCTCTGGGTTCTCACAGAACTTTATACATGCCTGAATTGTGCACTAATCAAACTATAATACAGTCCAAGGGTCAGCAAACCTTTTCTGTAAATGACCATATAGTAAATATTTTAGGCTTTGTGGACTTCGTATGTTTCTCTCTGTCACAGTTGCTCACCTCTGCTGTTTTAGTACAGAAACAGCCATAGATAATATGTAAATGAATGAGTGTGACTGTATTCCAATATAACTTTACATGGACACTAAAATTTGAATTTCACAGAATTGTCACATGTCAAGAAATAATATTCTTCTTTTGAAACCCCCCGTAACTGTTTAAAAATATGAAAACCATTCATAGTCCCTGGGCTATACAAAATCAGGCGGCAGGCTAGATTTGGCCCACTGGCCATAATTTGCTGACCCTGGGTCTAATCGATTTGTTTATTATTTCAATTACTCATGCATTCATTCATTTATGAAATAAGTATTCATTTACTGGTATCCTTCTAGGCACTGTGAATGCAGTGGTAAGAGACACCAACATATTATTAAGGCAGAATCTTTCTTCTGTGTTAGACTGAGCTTGCTGAGTTCAGAGACTTTCTATTCCATCTCTGCCCCCCCAAGAATAGTACATTTCCTGTTACATTTTGAGATGAAGTAATGAATGATTCAACAAAGGAATAAGCGATTATGGCTTTGCTAATTATTTCTCCTGTGACTATGTGGTTATGCTGTCTTATACTGTGAATGTGAAAGAGAAATGCTACTAAAGACAAGTGAGTGATAAATTTTTAACAAAGGTTATTTTGGAAAGATCTTTGTTGAGTCTAGATATGAGGGTAAAGTTTACATTTTGTCTGTTTTGTCAATGAGAAGAGCTGTCAAAGTGATACACTTTGAGATGTATTGGCTTGATACACTTTGAGATGTATTGGCTATTCTCTGATGAATCTTCTTTATATAATTTTTGGTATGAACCTTTTAATTAACATTTAACTTTTATAATGCAGTCATAGGGTAGATGGATAAACTGTGAGGGAGGGGGCTTTTTAACTAAAGGGACATTTTCTCTCATTTGGATGTGCCAAATGACATCTTTACATCCTACAAATCGTGTATTTTAAGGATTAAAACCTTGGGTTGAGTTACAGCAACACATTATGTTAAGTAATTCGTTTACTCATAGATATTAGCTTTTCTCTTAGCACATTGCATTTATGTGGTTTTTCAAGGTATTGGCATACGACCTTAAAATACTTGTTACTTCAAATAACTTTAATCATGAAAATGTGATAATGCTTATTTTCTTTTTATAGGCGAGATAAACTTTGGATTTGCATGGAGTTTTGTGGAGGTGGTTCTTTACAGGATATTTATCATGGTAAGACCAAAGTATATGTGAAAGAGATTAAGTAGAATTTCTTAAAATATAGTTATTTACTATGTTAAACAATGTTGTTTTGAGGAAAGTGTGTTTTATCATTATGCTATTTGGATACATAAGGAAATTTAAGATATATACAGACAAAAGGAGCATTCACTTTATAAGTTGAGAAATTGCACGCAGTTGAATTATTTGCTAATTCTAAAGAAGGCATATTATATATAGTTAGTTCAGTTGGAATAGGAAACAGGAAAGGATAGATTTTCTGGAACTGTTTTAGAAGGCTTAATGAAGAAAGTGGGCTTTAAATTGGTCTTTAAAAGATAGGTAAACCATGGATACGAACCATGGATACAAAGAAGAGACACACGTGTACTCCAGGAGTTGAAACAGCAGCACAGTGATGTGAAGGTGTGACATGTTAGATCCCTCTCATTGGTCTGTCTGGGGTGTATTTGGAGAGTGTGGTCAGATCTAGAGAGCCTTGAAAGCCAGAAGGAGGGACTTCCCTGGTGGTCCAGTGGTTAAGACTCCACACTTCCACTGCAAGGGGCACAGGTTGGATCCATGGTTGGGGAACTAGGATACTGCATGCCGTGCCACATGGCCAAAAGAAAGCCAGAAGGAAAAACATGGGGACATATCTGCTTCATGAAAACTTATTTCTGAGACTTCCCTGGTGGCACAGTGGTTAAGAATCCACCTGCCATTGCAGGGGACTTGGGTTTGAGCCCTGGTCTGGGAAGATCCCACATACTGCAGAGCACCTAAGCCCAGGTGCCACAACTACTGAGCCCACGTACCACAACTACTGAAGCCCACGTGCCTAGAGCCCATACTCTGCAACAAGGTAAGCCACCGCACTGAGAAGCCCGTGCACTGCAACAAAGAGTAAGCCCCACTCGCCACAAGTAGAGAAAGCCCACACACAGCAACAAAGACCCAAAACAGGCAAAAAATAAATAAATAAAACAATTTTTCAAATGTATTATTAAAAAAAAAAAAAGTGAAGGGCAGACAGCAGAAGCAAGAAGAACTACAGTCCTGCAGCCTGCAGAACGAAAACCACAATCACAGAAAGACAGACAAAATTAAAAGGCAGAGGACTATGTGCCAGATGAAGGAACAATATAAAACCCCAGAAAAACAATTAATTGAAGTGGAGATAGGCAACCTTCCAGAAAAAGAATTCAGAATAATGACAGTGAAGATGATCCCGGACCTCAGAAAAAGAATGAAGGCAAAGATCAAGAAGATGCAAGAAATGTTTGACAAACCCTAGAAGAATTAAAGAACAAACAGACAGAAATGAACAATAAAAAAACTGAAATGAAAAACACACTAGAAGAAATCAATAGGAGAATAACTCAGGCAGAAGAATGGATAAGTGACCTGGAAGACAGAATGGTGGAAATCAACCGCGGAACAGAATAAAGAAAAAAGAATGATAAGAAATGAAGACAGCCTAAGAGACCTCTGAGACAACATTAAATGCACCAACAATCACATTATGGGGTCCCAGAAGGAGAAGAGAGAGAGAAAGGACCTGACAAAATATTTCAAAATGTTACAGTCAGAAACTTCTCTAACTTGGGAAAGGAAATAGCCACCCAAGCCCAGGAAGCACAGAGAGTCCCAGACAGGATAAGCCCAAGGAGAAACACACAGAGACACATTGTAATCAAATTGACAAAAATTAAAGACAAAAATTATTAAAAGCAACAAGGGAAAAACGACAAATAACATACAAGGGAACTTCCATAAGGTTAACAGCTGATTCCTCAGCAGAAACTCTACAAGCCAGAAGGGAGTGGCACGATATATTTAAAGTGATAAAAGTGAAGAACCTACAAGCAAGAATACTCTACCCAGCAAGGTTCTCATTCAGATTTGACAGAGAAATCAGAAGCTTTACAAACAAGAAAAAGCTAAGATTTTCAGCACCACCAAACCAGCTCTACACAAAATCCTAAAGGAACTTCTCTAAGTGGGAAACACAAGAGAAGAAAAGGACCTACAAAAAGAAAACAATTAAGAAAAAGGTAATAGGAACATACATATTGATAATTACCTTAAATGTGAATGGACTAAATGTTCCAACCAAAAGACACAGGCTCGCTGAATGGATATAAAAACAAGACCTGTATATATGCTGTCTAAAAGAGACCCACTAAAGACTTAGGGACACATACAGACTGAAAGTGAGGGGATGGAAAAACATATTCCATGCAAGTGGAAATCAAAAGAAAGCTAGAGTAGCAATACTCATATCTGATAAAATAGACTTTAAAATAGAGAATGTTACAAGAGAGAAGGAAGGACACTCCATAATGATCAAGGGATCAATCCAAGAAGGAGATACAACAATTATAAATATATGTGCACCCAACATAGGAGCACCTCAATACATAAGGCAAATGCTAACAGCTATAAAAGAGGAAATTGACAGTAACACAGTCATAGTGGAGGACTTAGACTTAACACCTCACTTACACCAGTGGACAGATCATCCAGACAGAAAATTAATAAGGAAACACAAGCTTTAAATGACACAGTAGACCAGATTTAATTGATATTTATAGGACATTCCATCCCAAAACAGCAGATTACACTTTCTTCTCAAGTGCCCATGGAACATTCTCCAGGATAGAGCACATCTTAGGTCACAGATCCAGCCTCGGTAAATTTAAGAAAATTGAAATCGTATCAAGCATCTTTTCCGACCACAGCACTATGAGATTAAAAATCAATTACAGGAGAAAAAAAAAAGTAAAAAACACAAACACATGGAGGTTAAACAATACACTACTAAATAACCAGGAGATCACTGAAGAAATCAAAGAGGAAATCAAAAAATACCTAGAGACAAATGACAATGAAAACATGACAATCCAAAACCTATGGGATGAAGCAAAAGCAGTTCTAGGAGGGAAGTTTATAGCAGTACAATCCACCTCAAGAAAAAAAAAATCTCAAACAGTCTAACCTTACACCTAAAGGAACTAGAGAAAGAAGAACAAACAAAACCCAAAGTTAGTAGAAGGAAAGAAATCATAAAGATCAGAGTAGAAATAAATGAAATAGAAACAAAGAAAACAGTAGCAAAGATCAATGAAACTAAAACCTGGTTCTTTGAGAAGATAATCAAACTTGATAAACCTTTTAGCCAGACTCATCAAGAAAAAGAGGGAGAGGCCTCAAATCAATAAAATTAGAAATGAAAAAGGAGAAGTTACAACAGACCCCGCAGAAATACAAAGCATCATTAAGAGACTACTACAAGCAACTCTATGCCAATAAAATGGACAACCTGGAAGAAAGGGACAAATTCTTAGAAAAGCACAACCTTCCAAGACTGAACCAGGAAGAAATAGAAAATATAAACAGACCAATCTCAAGCACTGAAATTGAAACTGTGATTAAAAATCTTCCAAGAAACCAAAGTCCAGGACCAGATGGCTTCAGAGGCGGATTCTTTCAAACATTTAGAGAAGAGCTAACACCCATCCTTCTCAAACTCTTTCAAAATATTGCAGAGGAAGGAACACTCCCAAACTCATTCTACAAGGCCACCATCACTCTGATACCAAAACCAGACAAAGATACTACAAATAAAGAAAACTACAGACCAGTATCACTGATGAATATAGATGCAAAAATCCTCAACAAAGTACTAGCAGACAAAATCCAACAACACATTAAAAGGATCATACACCATGATCAAGTGGGATTTATCCCAGGGATGCAAGGTTTCTTCAATATACACAAATCAATCAATGTGATACACCACATTAACAAATTGAAGAATAAAAATCACCTGATCATCTCAATAGATGCAGAAAAAGCTTTTGACAAAATTTAACACACATTTATGATTAAAACTCTCCAGAGGGCTTCCCTGGTGGTGCAGTGGTTAAGAATCTGCCTGCCAATGCAGGGGACACGGGTTTGACCCCTGGTCCGAGAAGATCCCACATGCCACGGAGCAACTAAGCCTGTGTGCCACAACTACTGAGCCTGCGCTCTAGAGCCTGTGAGCCACAAGTACTGAAGCCCACGTACCACAACTACTGAAGCCCACGCACCTAGAGCCTGTGCTCCACAACAAGAGAAGCCACCACAATGAGAAGCCTGTGCACCACAACAAAGAGTAGCCCTGGCTCGCCACAACTAGAGAAAGCCCGCGTGCAGCAATGAAGACCCAGTGCAGCCAAAAACAAATAAATAAGTAAATTTATTTAAAAAAAAAAAAACTCTCCAGAAAGTGGGCATAGAGGAAACCTACCTCAACATAAAAAAGGCCATATATGACTGACCCATGGCAACCATCATTCTCAATGGTGAAAAGCTGAAAGCATTTACTCTAAAATCAGGAACAAGACAAGGATGTCCACTCTCACCAGTCTTATTCAACATAGTTTTAGAAGCCCTAGCCACAGTAATCAGAAGAAAAAGAGATAAAAGGAATTTGACTTGGAAAAGAAGTAAAACTGACACTGTTTGCAGATGACATGGTACTATACATAGAAAATGCTAAAGATGACACCAGAAAACTACTAGAGCTAATCAATGAATTTGGTAAAGCTAAAGGATACGAAATTAATGCACAGAAATCTCTCGCATTCCTATACACTAACAATGAAAGATCAGAAAGAGAAATTAAGGAAACAATCCCATTCACCATTGCAGCAAAAAGAATAAAATACCTAGGAATAAACCTACCTAAGGAGGTAAAAGACCTGTACTCAGAAAACTGTAAGACACTGATGAAAGAAGTCAAAGATGACACAAACAGATGGAGAGATATACCATGTTCTTGGATTGGAAGAATCAATATTGTGAAAATGACTATACTACCCATAGCAGTCTACAGATTCAGTGCAATCCCTATCAAATTACCAATGGCATTTTTTTTGGAACTAGAACAAAAAATCTTAAAATTTGTATGGAGACACAAAAGACCCCAAATAGCCAAAGCAATCTTGAGAAAAAAAAAAACGGAGCTGGGGCTTCCCCGGTGACACAGTGGTTGAGAGTCCGCCTGCCAATGCAGGGGATGCAGGTTTGTGTCCCGGTCTGGGAAGATCCCACATGCCGCGGAGCGGCTAGGCCCGTGAGCCATGGCCGCAGAGCCTGCGCGTCCGGAGCCTGTGCTCTGCAACGGGAGAGGCCACAAAAAAAAAAAAAAAAAGACAGAGCTGGAGGAATCAGACTCCCTGACTTCAGACTATACTACAAAGCTACAGTAATCAAGACAGTATGGTACTGGCACAAAAACAGAAATATAGATCAGTGAAACAGGATAGAAAGCCCAGAGATGAACCCACACACCTATGGTCAACTAATCTATGACAAAGGAGGCAAGAAAAAAAAAAAAGTTATTTTCTGAGAATATTTTTTTTTTAGATGTGTGGCTATTCTTCATATTTGAGAAAATTTTCCTTTTTATTAATGACATTTTGATTTCAAAGGTTTAGTGAAAATTGATAAATATTTGTCATCATTTTGCATTGCAGAACATACACGGTATTTCTGGAAGCTTGTTAAACATTCAAAAAGCTATTTTCCCCTTTTTTTGTCTTCGTTTGGACTAATTTCTCTACTATTGTTTCCACACTTACTGATTTAATTTCCTTCTTCCTGAAGTTTGTTTCAGCTAGGCCTGTAGTGGTAAACTCTCAGTCTTTGATCCTCATTCTTAAATGATAGTTTAAGTGGACATAGGCACATTTTCTTGGTTGACAGGTATTTTTGTTAGCATTTCGAAGATGCTGGACTGTTGTCTTCTAGTTTCTGTAGTTCTTGGTACTGTCTGCTGACTTGATCCTTTACAGGTAATCTTCCTTTCTTTGTAATTGCTTTTAAGATTTTTCTCTTTACTTCTGGTGCTTCTAGTATCTAAATGTAGATTTACGTTTCCTGCTTGGGACTTGAAGTGCTTACATCCAAGGTTTTAGTTCTTTTATCGAGTCTAACAATGATCAATTATTATCCCTTCAAATATTTTCTCCTTCAGGTTCTCTGATCTCTCCTTCTAAAATTTCAGTTCAATGTACATTAGCTCTCCATGTCTCTTAAAGTGAGCTTCATTTTTCCACTTTTTAATCCCTCAGAGCACTGAGGGTACTCATAACCATCTTCCGGTTCACTGATCGTACACCTAATTTGGTGACCATATTTTTCATTTCTAGAAATTGTTTGGTTCTATTTCACATCTCTTTCCATTTTTTGTCTTATTCTTTCCTTGTAATTTTTCATCCCTCCTTTTGTATCTTTAGTTTATTTAAGCATACTTATTTTTTAGTCTTAGATTGTCTGGTAATCCCATCAGATATACATGATTGGTCTTAGGTGTCTGATTCTGCTTTCTTCATTAAGAAGCAAGAAAGCCAATTTAGTTACAGAGATAGGTTGTCATGATTGTTATTCCATTTCATCCCTCTGATGGAAGTAACATAGTAATATGAATCTGTTAGTACTGATTTGTTTATTCAGCAACTGGGTCAGTGGAAGAAATAATTTCGTATTAACTTGGATGCTCTCAAACATGCATGCTGAGAATACACAGGTTTATATGCAGCCCCAAACCCTGTCTTTCTCTGTATGCACACCTTTGATTGCACCCAGGTTTCCACCAGATAACCTCCTCATGGCAATGTATACTCCTCTTTGGCTGTAGTATACACTGCTGTCTACTTGCATCACCATATAAAACATATACCTCCATTTCTCTCTGTGTGTGTCTCTTTCCTCCTCTCCTCTCTCTCTTTCATCATGTTGTCATTCTATGGGGAGTAGAATAAATATCCTGGATTACCTTATTTGGTGAAAGACAAGTTCTACTTTTCTAATTACCACAGTGCTTGTGGGTTTTTGTTTGTTTCTTTGCTGGTGTATACAAACCAAATTTGATCCATCATGCAAAATTTTTTTTTATTAAAGCCTCCTTTTAAAAATTATTTCCACTTATTTATACAGTACCATTAAGCCAAATTTTATATTTTCTCTTAAGTCCTTAATTCCATCATTTACTCCAAATGATTGTTTTAAATTTAACTCTCCTGAAAGGAGAACTATATTAGTTATCTATTGCTGCATAACAATGATCTTAAAATTTGTCATCTTAAAACAAACATTTATTATCTCAGTTACTAAGGGTCAAGAATTCAAGAATGGCTTAATTGGGTGATTTCCCTTGCAGGACAGGGCAAAACATGCATAAGACATTGGGTCCATGCCAAAAATCCTTGAAATTTGGTCCTGTCCAGAATGTCCATGAGCATATTTGGTTCATGCCACATGGTTTTGGACAGGACCAGATATCAAGGATCTTTTGGCATGGACCCAATGTCTTATGGACATTTTGGGCAGGACCAAATATGAACAAATATCAAGAGCCTTTTGGTGTGGGCCAGAAGTCTTAGGGAGGTTTGGATCAGGACCAAATGTCTGCGAACTGGATGATTCTAGCTCATGGTCACTCATGAGGGTGCAATCAAGCTCTTGGCTGGAACTGTAGTCATCTGAAGGCTTGACTAAGGTTGGAGGATTTGCTTTCAAGATGATTCACTTACATGGCTATTGGCAGGAGGTCTCAATTCCTTGCCACAAGGATCTCGCTATAGGACAGCTTGAGTGTCTTCACAGGATGGCAGCTGGCTTCTCCCAGAGGAAATGATGCCAGAGAGCAAGGAGGAAGCCATAAAACCTTTTATGATGTAGTCTCAGAATTTGCATTCTGTTACTACTACCACAATTTGTTCTTTAGAAGCAAGTCATTTCTGTCCAGCCCACACTCAGGAAGGGAATTAAGTTCCAGCTCTTGAGGGGGATGTATTAGAGAATTCATGGACATATTTTGACCACAAGGGTGAGGGCAGCAGGGCAACTTTTGACTTTACATTTTTTCATGAGTTCCTTCTCCTCTCCTTTTGTTTACTTTTTCTTTGAGAACTAACATTAGAACCTTTTATTGTTCCAACATAATAGATTTTTTGTCTCTATTTTTCACTGAACATTTTTCTTTCTGTTTAATATTGTCCTTTAACAACTTTATGCATTCTGTTATATCATTTATGGTGAATTTTTTTTCTCATTTGTTTCATAATTTTGAGATCATCTTCAGGGGGAATTCCGTATGGCTTTTGAGAGTGTGTCCTTCCGACAGTGTTGGATTTTTTTTCCCCTGGGACCCCAGTGACCTCATTGTTTTCTATATATATTTGAACCCTAAACCTGAGTGAAGAAGAGGGCTTTTAAATTCTAAGAGGAAACATTTTTTTCTCCTGTCCAGATCCCAGGCCATGACACACAAATACCTAGTCATCTCCTGCTGCTAGTCTACTATTTTAATGAGGCTGTAGCCCTTTAAGGATTCTGGTTTTATGTGGGTGTTTGTTTTAACTCTTCTTCTGCAGAGCTATAACCTTTTCTTCTGTGCCCATGTAGGGGATAAAACTAAAGCCCTAGCTTACGAAGGTTGGCCTTCCCCTAAGAGACAACTAGACTATTTGTCATTTTTACCATTCTGTTTCTCATTTTCGTTTTTGCGTCTGGCTTCTGGACAAGTCTCTTACTGTTTATGAGCTTAGCTAGGCATTTAAAAGATTATTTAAAAATTTTTTTCCTGGTGTTACTTTCAGGGTTTTCAGGTTATCTTATTTGCTGTATTGTGGGAACACACATCTCAAGAAGGTCTATCTTACTGGATGAGAGTAGGCTTACAAGCCACGGAAGTTAGTTACTATAAGGTTTATCCTCATTTAAACTTAGTCTTGTCCCCAAAAGAATCTAAGTGAAATAGATTTCTCTCTTCCACAATAGTAAAATACAAGGACTCTGAACTACGCATTTTTACAAAGCTGTTAAGTTGAGGTAAATGGGAGATCACTGTCTAGCACGTGATTTCATGGTTGGAATTTGATTCAGTTTCTAGAATAGTTTTTCCTGCCTAACTTACTTCTTTATTCTAAAGTGATTTAATAGCGAGAAAGAGAAAACTATTTAAATGCTTTTCATAGTCGAAAGATGTACACAGAGGAAATATTCAAATATTACATGATTAAGCTATGTATATTGATATGGAAAGATGGTAAGTGAAAAGGCAAGTTTCAGAATTGTATGTATAATATGATTCCATTTATGTTTATGTGTTTGTGCACTACATACCTGTACTATATAAAACATCTATGCATTAAGTCATCTGGTAGACTATAGGCCAAACTATTGGTATTGTTTATTATTGAGTAATACTGGTTTGGATAAGGAAAAGACCTGTCTCTGTTGATTGGAATTTTTTATATTGAACATGTATTAATTTTATATCTATAAAGCTAATTATTTTAGGGGAAAAGTATTGATTTTTAACCTAGTCAATGTTACATGTCAGTTTTTTAAAAAAGCTTTAATAAGGACTAGCTAAACGTCTTGGCCATGCTTTCTTTCTTTTACCATTTAAGAGGTAATATGATCAGGTGTAAACATGAAAATGTAATTAATTTCAGTGACTATTTCAATGTTTTATTCATTCCACAAACACTTACTGAGTAGCTTTTCCATGCCAGGCACTGTTCTAAACACTGGGGATACAATGAGCAAATCAGATTTTTTAAAATTCCTGCCCTCATGAAGCTTACTTTTTAGTAGAATTTAAGTATATTAAGTCTATTGCTTAGTGGAACTTGTAATCTTTGTCTCTTATTGAAAAACATACTTTGACTAATTTTATTAACATTAATTTTTTTCCTCTTATAGTAACGGGACCTCTGTCAGAACTGCAAATTGCATATGTTAGCAGAGAAACACTACAGGTAAATTCAATGTTAATTAAAAAGTAATGTTCTTTATTAAATTAAATGTTTAATTATTGTGCATTACCTGTTAAGCAGAGTAAGGATTTAAATATTCTAGTTTGGTAAACTCTTGAATTTAATACATTTCAAAGTTGTGTAGTAAACTCAAATTATATTTGCAAATAAACACGTTAAAGATTCAGTATCATAATGTACCTCCTAAAATTTAAGCACTATGGATTTGTTATTTATTTTTATATTCCTCTTAATACCAAAGAAAAGCTTGAAAATTAAGCATTCTTATGGGATTGAAACTCATTCTGATACAAATTGGATATTTACTTTAAAAAAGTTATTTCAAACTATTTGCAGAGTTTAGTGAAAATTATTTCTCTTAGGAAAATTAGTGGTTCAAACTGAGCTCCGCCTCTCATTTTCTCGATTCTTTTATCTTTTCGGATACTCTGGTAAAATAAAATGATTATCACTAGTGCTTTCTGTAATGAGTAAATAAATAAGACAGAATACTACTCATTGATGACTTTAAATCCCAAAGGATGTTCTGTAGTAAAGTCTTGTTAATTTTTCTTTTTTTTTTTTGAAACTCCAGGGATTATACTATCTTCACAGTAAAGGAAAAATGCACAGGGATATAAAGGTATATATCATATGTTTACCTAATGGCCCTCTCTTCATTTTTAAATATTCTGACCCCAAACTGTTGAGCAAAATTGTATCAGTTATTCTATTTGATGAATTTGTTATCTTAATATGTTACTATAATAAAATTGAGTGATACTTTGAAGGGTTTATTAATTTTTTTAAAGCAGCTCTGTTAAGATACAGTTCACATACAATAAAATTCACCCTTTTAAAGTGTACAATTGTGGATTCATGTTTTAATAACACATTCTAGCTTATTTGTAGTTATTTATTTATAAAATGCAAATTAGGTCCATAGCTTCCATTAAGTTACAGTCTTTAGGAAGTTTCATGCTTTGAATATTGTAGTAAACTTTGGCGATCTTAAGGAACTGTCATTAATAATGTATAAAAATGGATAAACTAAGCCTTGACCTTTTCTGCTGGTCTTTAACTGGCAGAGGAGAGCAGGTACACGGGGCATGCTGTGGTAAACCACCCCTATCCTGGGACTCTGAGGTTATTTCCAAAGATACTGCCGTCTTCCCAGCCTGGATATTTTCTCTGTTCGTTTATTTTTTCTTTTCTTTTCTTCTTCCTCATTCATCTTACCTCCTGCTTTTTCTTTCCCCCTTTTGTTTTCTCTAACATAAAGGTTCTAACCCTTTTTTGCAGGGGATGTGGGTGTGGGAATCACATGCTCTTTGAGTCTGATGAAAGCCATGGACTCTCCTCCAAAAATGCTCTTATGCACATGCCTTCAAATTTTGCATGAAATTTCAGTGGACTCTCAGATCACCTGCTGAGATCCTCTACCCTAAGTATTTTTCATAAACCACTTAAAAGACATAAGCAAAGAGCCTTGGATTCAAAGGTGGGAGAGATCCTAAGAAGATAAGTGTATCAAGAAAGATTCTGTGTCATTGGCACTTAAATGATCTGGAAGGATTGATAGATTTTTGTCAGAAAGTTGGAATGCCTTCTAAGCAGAAGGAACAGTGTGAGCAAAGATACAGAGGTCAGAAAGTGTGGGGTCATTTTAGGGGGTATAAAGGCTGCACCATATAACTGAAGAGAAGAGAATGTAGGAGAGTGATAAGAGATGGTGTTGGCCAGGAGGTTTGGTGCTCCACTATGCAAGAACTTGTGCGCTGGACTTCAGAGTTTGGGCCTAATTGGATAGATTCTAGCCATCACCACTATTTCTACCCTGTCTAAGCCACCATTATATTACATCTCACCTGGACTTCTGGAATAGCCTTCTAACTGGTCTCCCTGCTCCCATTCTTGAGTGATCCTACAGTCAGTTCTCTGCCTCACACCAAAGTGACCTTTGTAAATCAGATCTTGTCACTCTCCTGCTTATAAACCACGGTTGGCTTCCCACCATACTCAGTACAGTATTCAGATGTTTTTACCGTGGCCATTAAGGTTATGCATGATCTGGCACCTGCTTTCCTCTCCGACCTCATCTCATACTCTTCTTCGTTTTACTCATTCTGTTCTAGGCACACTAAACTTGGAGTTCCTGGAATATGTTGAGTTCATTCTGGTTCCAGGACTTTGTATTTGCTGTTACCTCTTTCTGGAATGTTCTTCTAGATTTTGGCATGACTCTGCACCCTCTCTTCAACTAGATCTCTGCTTAAATATCCCTGCCTTAGGGAGGCCTTCCCTTCCTGCTTTATCTTCAGAGTGCTTATCTCTACCTGGCTTTGAATCATTTATTGGTTCATTCATTCGTGTAGATGTAAACTCCTTGAGAGCTGGAACTTTTTCATTACTATAACCCCAGAGCTTGAAGTAGCATCTGGTTGCTAGTAGTCTCTCAGGGAGAGAGGGATGAATGGACACCTAGATGGATGGATGGAAGAATGCATCATAAGTGCAGATGACATGATATAAACCGTAATTTAGAAAAATTAATCTGGAGCTGGGGAAAGACCAAACTGAAGACTCTGGCAGAAGTCTAGATAGCTAGGGCCTAATTCAAGTTGAAATCCCTACTCTAGTTTCTTTTTCCTTTTTCTCATTTCTCCCGTTACTCCTTAGAGTTGCAGTAATATCAAGGGGTGCAGGTTTGGGTTATTTCTTCCTCTTTTGGGGGCTGGAAGGGGTTTCCTAGTATTTGTTACCCCGAACTTATACTTACAAAATTGATTGCATCCTGAACCATAGCGGATTACTTTTGCTTCCTCATTTAAAAGTTGCCCAAAGGTGGGACAGTGGTGGGGAGCCTGTAGTACCTTTGAGAGGCAGTATTTCTACCTCCTCCAAAAGCTCTCAGTTTTTTGAAGATGAAGTCATTATTATCACCTTCTTCTTTGAGCTTAGGTCAAGAAGCAAAAGTGGGTAAAAATGCTGCTAGGTCATGCAAACAGGTGACATTTTAATTCTGTGGGACTGTGCCTAGTTGTTTATGTACTGAATGGCCCCAAACTCTGGGCAGAGACACATTAGGATGGACAGCCCCACAGACTAAGTAGTAAGGTTCAGTCTTACACATTAGCATTGGTTCAACTTGATGTTAAGTACCTAGAAAGGGAGATGTGTTTTGGTGGATTTGGACAGGAAATGGCAATGAAGTTTAACATGTAATTCAAGGAACTGAATAATGCCATTGTAAGGTAACAGTTTAGTATAGTGACAGCGCTTAATCAGTAAGAAAATAGCATTCAGATTAAAACTAATATGTCACTTTCATAATAACATTTATATTATTTTAATAGCAGCTTTTTGCAAGGCAGAACATTATGTAGGGATAGTCAAATTGCCTAAAAAGTGGACAGTAAATTTTCCTATGAATGTAATGGTTTAACGTTTTAATTGGGCCTACTATAAATCGTCAGTATTTCTAGGTTTAAGCCTGCCACTTGTGATTATTTTAAATATATATATTTAATCTTTTATATGTGCTTTCTGATAAAATGTTTCCTACTTTAACTAAAATGTTCTCACTTTGAAGGGAGCTAACATTCTGTTAACGGATAATGGTCATGTGAAATTAGGTAAGTAAATTTTAATTTCGTCACTTGCACAAATTTATTCCAAAACATAGTAAGTTTATGTTTTCCTCTCTAGGACTAGGTTTCCCCTCCCTCAGCAGCATCTATATATCTTTAGGTGGAAATCTCACTGCGGGACATGACATATGTAATCTCTCTGTGTCTATTTCTTCTTCTCTTAAGTGGGGATAAAGTCTATCCTTCACATGGGACAGATTCATTATAAAGATATAGTGAAATAATATCCCTTAAAAATTCTTTCACCTCTAACCCTAGGAGTGGGACTTCTAGTTAGAAATCTGTACGAGATTACCATGTGACCAAAAAATAAGGCAAACAAACAAAAGCCAAAAACTCAATAATGCAAAAAATCCTACCTGCTTACACAAGCTTTTAAAATGAAACACTGTATGTAATTTAGATGCTGAATCGTGCTTTGTTTGAAACTGTAACTTTTTTTTGTAACTTTTGATTGTCAAGTTATTAAAATAGTTCAATACCTAAATAATAACTTAATCTGAAAGTTTAAGACAGGAAACATGTACAGTATAGTAACTTTATAAACAAAGTTATGTCTGTTAGATATTAAATGAAGTATTTAATAACAAATATGAAACAATTATTTTGAACTACATATCACTATAAAATCAAAATTCAAGCAAATATTTATCTTCTAAAAATATGGTTAAACTATTTTGACCTATAGCCTATAATAGGGACTAATCAGATTTAAAAGTATCATAATTTACATATAATAAAATTTTCCTAAGCTACCTCTAAGTATGAGAAAAGCAGTTATCTAACTGTTGATGGCTTAGTGAACAGTTTCCATCTGCAATTTAAAATTTGTGTCAATAATATGTGCCTTACTCAAAGGCATCCTATATATAATATGTCTTAGTTTATAAAGATTTATAAATCATCATTAAAAAAACTAGAAAATATTAGAACTCAATATACTTAAAAAATAGCAACATAAAAATAAACTGACATAAAAATAAATTTCTTGATAGTGATTGTTATTGGTATTAGAATATATTGCTAAGGTAAGATTTTGGGGAATATTCTGTTTGTCTTTTCACGGTAGATAGATTTACCAATAGAGATTTTGTTTTTTTTAATGTCAGTTGTTATGTATATGGCAGGAAGTGAATGGAATGTATTCCTACTTAAGGTCCCGTCCAGTGATTTTCCTTGAATTTCAGGTCCTGGGAATTAGAAATTATAACATTAAATCTGGCAGGTTAGATTCTCTCAGTTGTCTCTTCCTCATCAAAATTATTTGATCTTGACTTTTGTTGTCATTTGATTCATGTGGGGATGTATGGGAATCCATTTGGCTCTCATACGCACTATTGTGTGATATTTTAATGCTAGTCCATTAGAGTTACAAATTTTAATGTGATGTTTGAGAATATCTCATTTCTGTGAAATTAATTTAATGGAAATAATTATATGTTACTTTTAAATAATTTTATTTTATTTTCTAAACGTGTCTCTTTTTTTAATAGCTGATTTTGGAGTGTCTGCTCAGATAACAGCTACAATTGCCAAACGGAAGTCTTTCATTGGTACACCATATTGGTAATTGTATTTTAATTGATAATTTAACTTTTTGTTTTTCTATCATTATTGTATGCAGTGTTTATTAAAAAATAGACTGAATGGTCAAAATTATTAGGACTAAAACAGATTAAGGAAGTCAGCAACAGGCTAAGTAATTTAGGCATATATACTTTTGGATGAATTACAATACATAGCCATAGAATATTCTACCATACTATTTTTTATTATGTGGAAAGGGCTTTAGAGATTGATATGCTTTTAGAAACCTTGATATAGTTCCAGTTTTGCCAAAAAAAACCCCAACTCTTGGTCCTACACATATTACATGTATTTTCACAGATTAGTCTGTATTCTGACGAATTTTTCAACATTATCTTATTCACAGTATTCCCTAGCTCAAAACTTTTTGACATATCTTGGTTGCACACAAGATCAAGTACATATTTCTTGGCATTTGGAGTCTTCCGGTGTCTGGCCTCTGTCTGCCTCATTAACTTTATTTTTTTTAATTAATTTATTTTATTTATTTATTTTTGGCTGTGTTGGGTCTTCGTTGCTGCGCACGGGCTTTCTCTAGTTGCTGCGAGTGGGGGCTGCTCTTCTTTTTGGTCCATGGGCTTCTCATTGCGGTGGCTTCTCTTGTTGCAGAGCACAGGCTCTAGGC
The DNA here is from genome assembly GCF_005190385.1 of Monodon monoceros. Taxonomy (NCBI): domain Eukaryota; kingdom Metazoa; phylum Chordata; class Mammalia; order Artiodactyla; family Monodontidae; genus Monodon; species Monodon monoceros. Next base: position 57,045,768 of record NW_021703775.1, read on the forward strand.
ACGGGCTTCAGTAGTTGTGGCGCGCGGGCTTAGTTGCTTCGCGTCATGTGGCATCCTCCCAGACCTAGGGATCGAACCCGTGTCCCCTGCATTGGCAGACGGATTCTTACCCACTGCACCACCAGGCAAGTTCCTGCCTCATTAACTTTAAGTTCTACTAGTTGCCTCCACAGACCTTCCTCTCTAGCCATGTTTTTGTCTGCTGGGTGTTCTTGATCATTCTATACAAACTATCTTATTCATTCATTTATTTGTTCAATAAATGTTTTTACCACTTACTGTGTGCCAGATATGCTGTTAGTCATTGTGCATATAGTGGTGGATAGGTATAGAGCTTTTTAGCGCACATGATTCCCTTGAAGTAAGGGCACTCTGGAAATCTTAACATTCTTCAGCTTAAGTGCTACCATTCCTCCCCCAGTGCCCTCCTGATCTGCCTCCTCAGCAGAGGAGTGGGATAGCAGTGGGATAGCACTAATCTGGATGACTTCTTTTCATGTTTAAGATATGATGTATACCATTTTTGATATTTGTCTTTTTATCAAATAGGTACATACTTTAAAAGTCAAATAGTGCTAAAGAGACTGATAAATTCTTCTAGTTTTGTCTTCTGCCATCTGTAGCATTATTATTATTTATAGGCTTTGTGTTACAATAGGTGAAGATTTTATTAATAGTTCTCTTCATTCATCATTCAGTCTTCTTATCTTTTCAGTGTACTTGCTGAGTCAATTATTATACTACTATTACACTTACTGTCTTTAAAATTTTTTCTTATATCTAATAATTCTTTTATTTGCTTAGTTTGTATTTTTTATCCTTGGCCAAGACTTCCATACCTCCCCATATTCTGCAGTCTGAAAGATGCCTGTATATAATTTTCCAAGCCATAAATAGTCCTGATTTGGGGAGGGTTTTTTTGCTTTGTTTTAATTTGTTTTGTTTTGTTTTTATTAAAATTAAGTCTTCCTGGGGTCCTCCTCTCTCCTATTCCAATCTGAAATGTTTATTTTCTAGGATTTTTCCATAGCTTCGCCTTGGGAATTCATTTCCTGGAATCCAAGTCTTCTTCCTCCTTCATAAATTTCGCCCTCTCTCACGTTTTGATAAATTCCTGAGAAATTTGAGGGGTAAAAATTTTTGAGACTCTGCATGTCTAGCCTCACACACACACGATTGATAATTTGGATGAATATGGCATTCTAGGTTGGAATTTTTGAAGCATTGCTCTAGTGTCTTTTCTCTGATGTTGATGGGAACTGTGGTGCCATTATGACACATGATTTTTATTTTTAACATCTTTATTTGAGTATAATTGCTTTACAATGTTCTATTAGTTTCTGCTGTATAACAAAGTGAATCAGCTATATGTTTACATGTATCCCCATATCCCCTCCCTCTTGCATCTCCCTCCCACCCCTCTAGGTGGTCACAAAGGACCGAGCTGATCTCCCTGTGCTATGCAGCTGCTTCCCACTAGCTATCTGTTTTACATTTGGAAGTGTACACATGTCAGTGGTACTCTCTCACTTTGTCCCAGCTTACCCTTCCCACTCCCCATGTCCTCAAGTCCATTCTCTATGTCTGCGTCTTTATTCCTATCCTGCCCCTAGGTTCATCAGAACCATTTTGTTTTTTTAAATTCCATATATATGTGTTAGCATATGGTATTTGTTTTTCTCTTTCTGACTTACTTCACTCTGTATGACACACTCTAGGTCCATGCACCTCACTACAAATAGTTCAATTTCGTTTCTTTTTATGGCTGAGTAATATTCCATTGTATATATGTGTCACATCTTCTTTATCCATTCATCTGTCGATGGACACTTAGGTTGCTTCCATGTCCTGGCTATTGTAAATAGTGCTACAGTGAACATTGTGATACATGTCTCTTTTTGAATTATGGTTTTCTCAGGGTATATGCCCAGTAGTGGCATTGCTAGGTCGTATGGTAGTTCTATTTTAGTTTTTTAAGGAACCTCCATACTGTTTTCCATATCGGTGGCTGTATGAATTTCCATTCCCACCAACAGTCCAAGAGGATTCCCTTTTCTCCACACCCTCTCCAGCATTTATTGTTTGTAGATTTTTTGATGATGGCCATTCTGACAGGTGTGAGGTGATACCTCATTGTAGTTTTGATTTCCATTTCTCTAATGATTAGTGATGTTGAGCATCCTTTCATGTGTTTGTTGGCAATCTGTATATCTTCTTTGGAGAAATGTCTATTTAGGTCTTCTGCCCATTTTTGGATTGGGTTGTTTGTTGTTTTGACATTGAGCTTCATGAGCTGCTTGTGTATTTTGGAGATTAATCCTTTGTCAGTTGCTTCATTTGCAAATATTTTCTCCCATTCTGTGGGTTGTCTTTTTGTCTTTTTTATGGTTTCCTTTGCTATGCAAAAGCTTTTAAGTTTCATTAGGTTCTGTTTGTTTATTTTTATTTCCATTTCTCTAAGAGGTAGGTCAGAAAGGATCTTGCTGTAATTTATGTCATAGAATGTTCTGCCTATGTTTTCCTCTAAGAGTTTTATAGTGTCCAGTCTTACATTTAGGTCTTTCATCCATTTTGAGTTTATTTTTGTGTACAGTGTTAGGGAGTGTTCTAATATCATTCTTTTACATGTAGCTGTCCAGTTTTCCCAGCAACACTTATTGAAGTGGCTGTCTTTTCTCCATTGTATACCCTTGCCTCCTGTGTCATAGATTAGTTGACCATAGGTGCGTGGGTTTATCTCTGGGCTTTCTATCCTGTTCCATTGATGTATATTTCTGTTTTTGTGCCAGTACCATACTGTCTTGATTGCTGTAGCTTTGTAGTATAGTCTGAAGTTAGGGAGCCTGATTCCTCCAGCTCCATTTTTCTTTCTCAAGATTACTTTGGCTATTCGGGACCTTTTGTGTTTCTGTACAAATTGTGAAATTTTTTGTTCTAGTTCTGTGAAAAATGCCATTAGTAGTTTGATAGGGATTGATTTGAATCTGTAGATTGCTTTGAATAGTAGAGTCATTTTCACAATATTGATTCTTACAATCCAAAAACATGGTATAATCTCTCCATCTGTTTGTATCATCTTTAATTTCTTTCATCAGTGTCTTATAGCTTTCTGCATACAGGTCTTTTGTCTCCTTAGGGAAGGTTTATTCCTAGGTATTTGATTCTTTTTGTTGCAATGGTAAATGAGAGTGTTTCCTTAATTCCTGTTTCAGATTTTTCATCAACAGTATATAGAAATGCAAGAGATTTCTGTGTATTAATTGTGTATCCTGCTACTTTACCAAATTCATGGACTAGCTCTGGTAGTTTTCTGGTAGCATCTTTAGAATTCTCTACGTATAGTATCATGTCATCTGCAAACAGTGACAGTTTTACTTCTTCTTTTCCGATTTGGATTCCTTTTATTTCTTTTTCTTCTCTGATTGCTGTGGCTAAAACTTCCAAAACTATGTTGAATAATAGTGGTGAGAGTGGGCAACCTTGTCTTCTTCCTGATCTTAGTGGAAATGGTTTCAGTTTTTCAGCATTGAGAATGATGTTGGCTGTGGGTTTGTCATATATGGCCTTTATTATGATGAGGTAAGTTCCCTCTGTGTCTACTTTCTGGAGAGTTTTTATCATAAATGTGTGTTGAATTTTGTCAAAAGCTTTTTCTGCATCTGTTGAGATTATCATATGGTTTTTCTCCTTCAATTTGTTAATATGGTGTATCACATTGATTTATTTGCATATATTGAAGAATCCTTGCATTCATGGGACAAACCCCACTTGATCGTGGCGTATGATCATTTTAATGTGTTGTTGGATTCTGTTTGCTAATATTTTGTTGAGGATTTTTGCATCTATGTTCATCAGTGATATTGGCCTGTAGTTTTCTTTTTTTGTGATATCTTTGTCTGGTTTTGACATTAGGGTGATGGTGGCCTCGTAGAATGAGTTTGTGAGTGTTCTACCCTCTGCTATATTTTGGAAGAGTTTGAGAAGAATAGGTATTAGCTCTTCTTTAAATGTTTGATAGAATTCGCCTGTGAAGCCATCTGGTCCTGAACTATTGTTTGTTGAAGATTTTTCATCAAAGTCTCAATTTCAGTGCTTGTGATTGGTCTGTTTATATTTTCTATTTCTTCCTGGTTGTCTTGGAAGGTTGTGCTTTTCTAAAAATTTGTCCACTGTTTCCAGGTTGTCCATTTTATTGGCATAGAATTGCTTGTAGTAGTCCCTTATGATGCTTTGTATTTCTGCAGGGTCTGTTACTACTTCTCCTTTTTCATTTCTAATTCTGTTGATTTGAGTCTTCTCCTTTTTTTGTTGATGAGTCTGGCTAATGGTTTATCAAGCTTGATTATCTTCTCAAAAACCAGCTTTTGTTTTTATTGATCTTTGGTATCGTTGCCTTCATTTCTTTTTCATTTATTTCTGGCCTTATCTTTATGATTTCTTTCCTTCTGCTAACTTTGGAGTTTTTTTGTTCTTTCTCTAATTGCTTTAGGTGTAAGGTTAGGTTGTTTATTTGAGATTTTTCTTGTTTCTTGAGGTAGGATTGTATTGCTATAAACTTCCCTCTTAGAACTGCTTTTCTGCATTCCATAAGTTTTGGGTCATCGTGTTTTCATTGTCATTTGTTTCTAGGTATTTTTTGATTCACTCTTTTTCTTCCTCAGTGATCTCTTGGTTATTTAGTAGCATATTGTTTAGCCTCCATGTTTTTGTATTTTTTACAGTTTTTTTCCTGTTATTTCTATCTAGTCTCTTAGCATTGTGGTCGGAAAAGATACTTGATATGATTTCAATTTTCTTAAATTTACCGAGGCTTGATTTGTGACCCAAGATATGATCTATCCTGCAGAATGTTCCATGAGCACTTGAGAAGAAAGTATATTCTGTTGTTTTTGGATGGATAGTCCTATAAATATCAATTAAGTCCATCTTGTTTAATGTGTCATTTAAAGCTTGTTTTCCTTATTTATTTTCATTTTGGATGATCTGTCCATGGTGAAAGTGGGGTGTTAAAGTCCCCTACTATGATTGTGTTACTGTTGATTTCCCCTTTTCTGGCTGTTAACGTTTTCCTTATGTATTGAGGTGCTCCTATGTTGGGTGCATAAATATTTACAATTGTTAAATCTTCTTCTTGGATTGATCCCTTGGTCATTATGGAGTGTCCTTCTTTGTCTCTTGTAATAGTCTTTATTTTAAAGTCTATTTTGTCTGATATGAGAACTGCTGCTCCAGCTTTCTTTTGATTTCCATTTGCATGGAATATTTTTTTCCATCCCCTCACTTTCAGTCTGTATGTGTCCCTAGGTCTGAGGTGAGTCTCTTGTAGACAGCATATATATGAGTTTTGTTTTTGTATCCATTCAGCCAGTCTGTGTCTTTTGGTTGGAGCATTTAATCCATTTACATTTAAGGAAATTATCGATATATATGCTCCTATTACCATTTTCTTAATTGTTTGGGGTTGTTTTTGTAGGTCTTTTCCTTCTCTTGTGTTTCCTCCCTAGAGAAGTTCCTTTAGCATTTGTTGTAGAGCTGGTTTGGTGGTGCTGAATTCTCTTAGCTTTTGCTTGTCTGTAAAGCTTTTGATTTCTCCATGGAATCTGAATGAGATCCTTGCTTGGTAGAGTAATTTTGGTTGTAGGTTTTTCCCTTTCATCACTTTAAATATGTCCTGCTACTCCCTTCTGGCTTGCAGAGTTTCTGCTGAAAGATCAGCAGTTAACCTTAAGGGAATTCCCTTGTATGTTATTTGTTGCTTTTCCCTTGCTGCTTTTAATACTTTTTCTTTGTATTTAATTTTTGATAGTTTGATTAATATATGTCTTGCCATGTTTCTCCATGGATTTATCCTGTAATGGACTCTCTGTGCTTCCTGGACTTGATTTACTACTTCCTTTCCCATATTAGCGGAGTTTTCAACTATAATCTCTTCAAATATTTTCTCAGTCCCTTTCTTTTTCTCTTCTTCTTCTGGGACCCCTATAATTCGAATGTTGGTGCATTTAATGTTGTCCCAGAGGTCTCTGAGACTGTCTTCAATTCTTTTCATTCTTTTTTCTTTATTCTGCTCTGTGCTAGTTATTTCCATATTTTATCTTCCAGGTCCCTTATCTGTTCTTCTGCCTCAATTATCCTGCTATTGATTCCTTCTAGAGAATTTTAATCTCATTTATTGTGTTGTTCATCACTGTTTCTTTGCTCTTTAGTTCTTCTAGATCCATGTTAAACGTTTCTTGTATTTTCTGCATTCTATTTCCAAGATTTTGGATCATCTTTACTATCATTCCGAATTCTTTTTCAGGTAGACTGCCTGTTTCCTCTTCACTTGTTTGGTCTGGTGGGTTCTTACCTTTCTCCTTCATCTGTTGCATATTTCTCTGTCTTCTCATTTTGCTTAACTTAATGTGTTTGGGGTCTCCTTTTTGCAGGCTGTGAGTTTGTAGTTACGTTTTTTTTGGTGTCTGCTTCCAGTGGGTAAGGTTGGTTCAGTGGTTTGTGTAGGCTTCCTGGTGGAGGGGACTGGTGCCTGTGTTCTGGTGGATGAGGCTGGATCTTGTCTTTCTGGTGGGCAGGACCACGTCTGGTGGTGTGTTTTGGGGTGTCTGTGAGCTTATTATTATTTTAGGCAGCCTTTCTGCTAGTAGGTGGGGTTGTGTTCCTGTCTTGCTAGTGGTTTGGCATAGGGTGTCCAGCATTGGAGCTTGCAGGTTGTTGAGTGGACCTGGGTCTTAGCATTGAAACAGAGATCTCTGAGAGCTCTCGCTGATTGATATTATGTGGGACCGGGAGGTCTCTGGTGGTCCAATGTCCTGAACTTGGCTCTCCTACCTCAGATGCTTAGGCTTGACACCCAGCTGGAGCAGCAAGACCCTGTCAGCCACACAGCCAAGAGGGCTCCGCTCACATCACCTTACTTTTCCCTCTTGCCACTGGACTATGTGTCGACCACCGCCCCATCCTCATCACAGAGGGATGTTTTCATGTAGGTAGATGTGGAAGGTATGCACACACTGGTGGAGAGCTGGGGGGGCTGGGCAGCTGATGGGCTCCAAAAATGGCTGAAACTGTCGACACATAATACTTGAATGTAACCCCTCCCTACTAGAATCTTTTTGATGGTTTGGTATTACATGGTAGTGTACTTCAGAATATTTTTGTTTGTTCTTTTGTCATTTTTACTTTTTTTTTTTTTTTTTTTCCCCGTACGCGGGCCTCTCACTGCTGTGGCCTCTCCCTTTGCGGAGCACAGGCTCCGGACGCGCAGGCTCAGCAGCCATGGCTCACAGGCCCAGCCGCTCCGCGGCATGTGGGATCTTCCCAGACCGGGGCATGAACCCATGTCCCCTGCATCGGCAGGCGGACTCTCAACCACTGCGCCACCAGGGAAGCCCTGTCATTTTTACTTTTATTCATTGTACTTGGCATTTGTGCTTTTCAATCAGGATTTGTGTCTTTCAGTTCTGGGAAGTATTCTTGCATTACTTCTTTGATAATTTCTTTGCTTTACTTTTTCCTGCTCTCTCTTTCTGAAACTCATTAGTTATATCTTGGACCACTTGGATTAATCCATTAATTTTCTGTCACTTATTAAAAGTCATTTTTGTTCTTATTTCTATAAGATTTCCAAAGCTTTTGAGACTCATGCTTTCATGATGGAGGCTTCCCTCAAATGTCTAGTAACCCTTCTCTTCTGGTTTACATTGAAGAGCAAGGCACTTAAAGCTGATTTGTAGCCGTGTGTGCATGGGATGTAGCATGTAAACCCAGTTTTTAGTGTCCCGGAAATGAGTAAGTGAAGGAAGCTGAGGAACTCATTGTTATACACAGACTTCTACTGCTCCCAGCCCCTGCTCTTCTTTGTTCCTGATATGTCTGAGTCTGAAGCCCCTCGTCCAGTTTCTGTTGGTCTTTATCCAGTAGGAATGGGGAAGGAGTAATTGCTGGGCCTTAATAGATGAGAAGAGGAATCTGGTGGACTAACTATTCATTATTTAGACTTGACATTTGCAAATATACCTGTTTTCAACCTCAGGCTTAACTCTGCTTTTGTAAGTTTGTAACCCTAATTTGTCAGCCTTTCTGGGATTCTTAGGGGCTAAGAATCAGCTAGTTGGAACCTAGTCATCAGTAAAGTAGTAACTGACGTACATTAAATTTTACATATTTCTGGGGTTCTTGGCTTGCTAGTTGGTCTTGTCCTCTACACACACTTAGTTTTGTCCTTCCTCCTATTTGCCACATCATTTACTATTATTTCCAGTCCAAATATGTCTTCTGGATTTTTCGAAGATGATGTGTTTATATTTCTCTTTTTTGTTCTTATTGTTCGGGGTTGATTTCTGAGAGGAATAAGAGCTTAAAGAGCTATCTGTTATTATTTTTAGGTACTCTGTCTCCTCAGTTTGATTTTAAACATCTGGAGGAACTCTCATTGAATCTCCAGGGTCTAGCATGATTCTCTACACATGCTTAGTAAATGTTTGTTGATGATAACTGATCTCCAGCTGAAGCTTCAGAGATAAAAAACTAATGTCATTCTTCTAATGATAGAGTAGGTAGTATCTTGGGAGCATGTGAAATTGTGAATTAGGCAAAATAATGTTTTGGAACACTCCGACTCTTCAACTCTCTCTAGTATCATGTCTTTCCCACCTAAACTCTAGAGATATAGGATAGAATGGAATCTCTCATTCATTGTGACTAAGGTTGGCAGTTATTCAGTTAATCAAAAAAGTCTGTGGAATTGGCAAATCTCAAAATTAATACACTACACATGTACCTTAAACATTTTATTTCAATTTAAGGCATGTGAGTGTACTTTTTTTTTTTTTGCCAATCATTTGATATAGGACCAAGGCCTTTTCTTTGCGTGGATAACTAGTTAGATGTAAATCATCCACATTTCCTGGTTTGTGTTTCTCTAAAATGCAGTCACATACAAAGCATGTGACTTTTCCAGTCAGGTTTATTGAGGTATAAATTTAGACTTATTAGGTGTACAGTTCTGTGAACTTTGAGACTCTCTGTGGTAGTGAAAAATGCCACCACAATCCGTGTAAAACATAGGTTCCCATCACCCAGGAAAGTTTCCTTTTGTGCCCTTCTCGTAAATTCTTTTGGCCCGTCTCTAGCCTCTGGCAACACCTGATCTGATTTCTGTCTCTACAGTTTTGCCTTTTCCCCCAGTGTCATACAGATGGAATTATGCAGTCTGTAGCCTTCCTAATCTTTTACAGCTATCATTTTCTTAACCTCATTTGCCAGATTTTTTATTTTTGTCTTTGGAAACTTGTCTTTAACAAGTTTTTCTAAAGCATACACTTTAATTTTCATAACAGCTTACTCTTTTTACCTTCACAATAAATTAGTTTTTATTATATTTAGATTATGTATTTATAATAACAAACATAACAAATAAACAGGTTCAGAGATGACTCAGTTGATTGCGGTAAGCATGCAACTTAACTGGCAGGAGTACAAGTGCACTGGGTGGAATCTTTCACTCATATTTTTGTAGAGGAAGGGAGAACATCAGCTGCTGTGGCCAGCTAGTTAAGAATATGTCACCAGTGTACTTCCATCCTCTACTGGGGCATTTCCACAGCTGGCTGGAATCTAGCTATCAATAAAGATTAAAAACATTTTAAGACCAAGCATTTAGAAAGTTAGAGGGATTTTTTTTTTTTTTTTTTTTTGGTTAACTTACTGACATATTTGACTTTCCTGAAATCATACCAGGAAAACAAACATACTTGTAAGGCTGCCTGTTTAGCTCACACTTTTGATATGTAAGAGTTCAAATGTTTATCTCAAGTAGTTCTTTTCAAAACTACTGCTTAGGATTTGAAATTTTTTATATTTGAAAATCAACATAATTATTTAATAAAATACAAATTTATAGAGGTATAATTAGAATAAGACTACAGTAAAGTTGAAAGAAACAAGAAAAATACTGAGTTCAGGTAACTTTCATCTGAATAAATATATATTTTTAAAAGCCCTCATTTTTATAACTTTTCACCAACCAATTAAGTTTATAGTAAATGTTAGTTAGGTACTAAATGAAGATTCTTGGTGCCCCAATAAATAGTATTGGTCAAGTGAAAACAGTCGGAGGCCAGATTGCAGTTTATTGACGTAAGAAGGAAGAGCTAAAAATGATAAGTTATTTATTACATGTTATGTCTCTGTAGAATTCTGCATGTACAGAGGAAGAGAGATTGGGATGTGGACAGATTGGTACATGTCGCTCTGTTATAGTTGTAAATTTTTATAAACCTTTATCGTAAATAGCTTAACAAAGTAACAAAGGAGAAATCAGTAGGGGCTTGGGATGGAGAGTCTTATGAGATGTCGAGATCTTGGGAAATATGAGCCATTTAAGTACTACATACTTATTTTTCAGATGTCAGGGCCTAAATAGGGCTCAGCTTACATAGTGATGGTGTGCCTCTGATGGGAATAAGAAGGAAAATGCAATAAATAGATTTTTCTTTTCTGGACTATTTCCTTCAGGATGGCTCCAGAAGTCGCAGCCGTTGAGAGGAAAGGCGGGTACAATCAGCTTTGTGATCTCTGGGCAGTGGGGATCACTGCCATAGAACTTGCTGAGCTGCAGCCTCCTATGTTTGACTTACACCCAATGAGGTCAGTGTGTCATAGTTAAAGAATCCTGTGCTTAAATTAAGGTCGCCTCCCCCCCTCCCAGTATTATTTATTATGTCATGAACAAGTAATATTCTTAGTCTTGCTTTACCTTATTTGGGAATTATAGTAATAGAATTAATATTATATATTAAAATATGCAATCTTAAAATGCTGTGTAATGGTTGTTGATTTTTCAGAGCATTATTTCTAATGACAAAAAGCAATTTTCAGCCTCCTAAACTAAAGGATAAAATGAAGTGGTAAGTATTTTTGTGTTATTTACTTTTATAGTCATGAGCAAAAAAATAATTGAAATTTTAAAATCTGATTTTCAAAATTTCTTAGGTCAAATAGTTTTCATCATTTTGTGAAAATGGCACTTACCAAAAATCCAAAAAAAAGACCTACTGCTGAAAAGCTACTACAGGTATTATTTTTGCCCTGAAATATATCTTTTTCCAAAATATAAAATGTCACTCAAACAGACTTCTAATAAGTGTTCTGTACTATGTTATTTTATTTTTATAGCACCCGTTTGTCACACAGCCTTTGACACGGTCTTTGGCAATCGAACTGTTGGATAAAGTGAATAATCCAGATCATTCCACTTACCATGATTTTGATGATGATGATCCTGAGGTAGGAACTGTTTTTACCAAGTAGTATATAACATATATGTATAAATGTTTGTACATCTGAAAACTCAGTTCTTTTAAGTTCTGGATCTAGTTTAAATCAACTCTTGAGGGAAGAATTAACTCCTTAACTTTGGAAGTCATGAGCTGGATTTTTCCTGTTGACTACTTATAGAGACTGTTTTCTGAAAATGGCAAAGGCAGAATCATCTAATCTACTTCTTGAAATTACTGTAGTTTTTTTAAAGTAGTCATTTTAGATGAAGTTGCAAATAAATAATCCATTGTAAAAGAGAATGAAAATGGGAAGCACCTACACAAGATGTTAGAATATACATAAAATTTCTGTTCCATTTTCTTCTCAAAAAGAATCCTTGTACAATACTTCATGAGTTATTAGTGGTTAGTAGAAAGTATAGGATTGACTTTGTTAGTGACTGTTACCCTAATTGTCTGCCATAGACGTGTTTAAAAATGAGCCAGTGTAGTTACAGAATTAAATAACCCTAGTATCATGGGAGCATTGGTATGAATGGAAGCTTCACTTCGGCTGGCATATGTAACATTCCTAACTCAGCTAATAATTGTGGCACCTAAGATAAACTCAGTATATGTGACATGTCAGAATTCTGTTATTGGGTCTGTAACTGAGCTGGATAGCCTTGAACTTGACTGGCTTTTGGAAGGTTCTTAAAATGGTGTAAATTCCATTGATGATACTGAAGGAATGATAGCTCTCAGTGGTCAGAAAGGTGGTCTCAGATTGTCTTAGGTAAGAGAGAACCTTTCTATCAATTCATCATTGTTCTAGCTTGTCATCTTTATACAACTATAAATAAGCTACTGTCCCTTTGTTTAAAGGTCTGGAAAAGCATTTGAAAACAAAAAACTTAAGAATTGTAAAGTATTATTGACTTTATACTAGGGAGAAATTGGGTTTTGTTGTTTTGCTTTATAAATTCTTCTATAATTTAATATACAGGTGTTCCTTCATTTGCATGGTAGTAAAGGACTGTACAAATGACCAAGTAAGGTGAAATCCTGCAAAGCGATCTTTTTTTTTTTTTCAAAGGATCCAACAGCATTTTTTTGCATGTAAATTTATTTATTTATTTATTTATGGCCGCATTGGGTCTTTGTTGCTGAGCGGGGCTTTCTCTAGTTGCGGTGAGCAGGGGCTACTCTTCTTTACAGTGCGCGGGCTTCTCATTGTGGTGGCTTCTCTTGTGGTGGAGCATGGGCGCTAGGCGTGAGGGCTTCAGTAGTTGTGGCATGTGGTCTCAGTAGTTGTGGCTCTCGGGCTTTAGAGCGCAGGCTCAGTAGCTGTGGTGCACGGGCTTAGTTGCTCCGCAGCATGTGGGATCTTCCTGGACCAGGGCTCGAACCCGTGTCCCCTGCATTGGCAGGCGGACTCTCAACCACTGCGCCACCAGGGACGTCCCCTGCAAAGCGATCTTAATACTCAAGGAGAAAAATTATAATTGTTTTGTGACCTTAAAAAATTTGTGTTATAAGATTAAAAACTCTCTTATTGTCAGTTTTAAATGTATAGGGGAATGAAAAAAATAGTAAAACTAATATTTTATTTAGTACATTGTAAAGTATTAGAACCTGTGAGAATTGTTTCTTTTCTTTGTTTTAAAAAAAAAAACATTTCCATGGATTGTTTCATTATCAAGTAGTCTGTTTATTGAGTAGATTGCATAGTGTTTGCCTTCTTCTTGTCATATAACTTTATGACACAGAACAAGTATCTTCTTTATGCTTTGGTGAATGTCAGATTCCTTTCTAAGTTCAGATCAGCTTCCAGTATTTTATCCTTTGAACTTTCAATGCATGAAATAATCTCAGTATTCCTGTGATGTGAAATTTTTTGCTAGCGCCCCTTCTTTTGGGGCACCTTCATCCTTTTTATCAGAACGTCTTTCTTCACTTGTGTCAGGTTCAGCCTCACTAAGTTACCCTGGCTGTGTGTCCACAGTCTCTTGAACAGTGGCAGCATCAGCATTCTCACAGTCAGCTATTTTCTCCTGTAACTTCATTTATGTTTGATTCAAACTTCATTTCCAACATTATCCAGAGTTATCACTTTCTGTTTCTTTGTAGCAGTTTTATCTTTGTTGGCTAATTTCTTCTTTCAGTTACCAATTTTTGTAAAAATGTCACATGAGTATATTATCACTGAGAGACAAGGAGGCAACACAACTACACACTTTGCTGTCTGTGCATGAACTGAATAACAGATGCTCAGTGACCAGTCACAGACAGACTTTGAAAGTAGTGACGTGATTAGTTACGGATCATGATGTGCATCTGTTATTCACATAGTGATCTGTGGACTGACAAGCAGGCAGTGAAGTTTCTGTTTTATGCAATTATAATTAATATACTGAATGTTGATAAGATTAATATACTGAATAATATACAATTGTTATATAATATTATACAACTAATAAACTGGTGACTGAAATTTGAACCATGTTATAGAGGACTAGTGTAATTTAACTATATTCTACTAACTGAAATTTGTGCATATCAAGACTACAGGACGAGGACTGCCTGTACTCTTTCAGTGCACCAGATGCTGCATTGTTGTCCCTTACTTCATCCTGTTTACTTGTGCTGAATTATAAAGTCCTTTAAAATGTGTTTAAAGAGGAGAAATAATAAACCAAATATAGAAGCAACCTGTGGAATAAAGATTCTTCTGAAATTTTCTCATATAGCAGAGAAAGAAATTTCTCCCTATCAAGACTATGTTATTAGTATTATAATTGTTGGATAGGGAGGAGGGTAACTTTTCTTCCCACCATAGTTTAAGATCATACTTTCCCCAGAGAAATCTATAGTAATTTATACATATATAATACTACAATATATGTTATACATAATATGTAGTATCTGAGTCCTATTATTTGCAAATGATTTGTAATTATAATTGCTAAGTACTGTGTTGTCACTCAGAATTTGAATGTGTCTAACTAGCATTTCAGTACTTGCTGTGATACTATATAATATTGTGTGGAAATTGAATTCCCTTGAAAATATTTAGCATGTGTACTAGTTCTACTTTAGTCTTTAGTTGTTTTAGTTTAGTATACATTATTCACAGTGGAAGAAAGTTGACTTTTCATGTAGGGCTCCCATGTAGTTTCTATTTTAGAAGTACTACGCATTGAAGTAATTGTTATTAGTAGCATTTTCTTCTCCTGTATGTTAACCCATGTACTGGGTACAGCATTATAAGATTTAGTAATTTTATAATTGCACTGTTGAAGCTGAGAAAGTAAAACTGTTCTCATAGAAAGCATAGATTTCATCCAAGTTCACTGATAACAGCAGTATGTGTGACTAATCTAACATGATACCTATTTTTGCTTGTTTGTTTTTGCTCCAAATATTGTGATCAAAAGTCCAGGGTTTTTCTTGTTCTGTGGCTAACTAGCTGAATGTCCTCATCTATAAAATGAAGACTAATACTTGTTTCACAAGTTTATTTTGAGGACAGAATGAGCTAAGGTATATGAAAGCACTTTGTAAACTACAAATCACTGTGTACATGTAAAGTTTAAATACTTAATTTTTTAAATTATTTTTGCTACTGTTTTACTACATTGGTGTTTTAATATTTGGGTCTTAGATTCATATATTTTTATTTCCTGAGAGGTGCCCACACTGAGAATAGTTAACTCGGGTCCTGTTTTTTATTTGCCTTATAGAGTCTTAAGAATTTGAGCTCGAATGTTTATGAATTACATTTTCCAAAAGATATGTGTAAGTGTATCTCCTTCAAAGGTAGTAAAACTTCAAAGATAGTGTTTCACACACAGAAGAAAAAACCTATTTGGTACATGAAATAGATGCTGGCATCACCTCTTAAAGTGAAGCCTTAGAGTGTATAGAATGGAGTTGCAGAAGCTTTTCAAATAGGGCCTTTTTTACTCCATAAGGTTGGAGGAATGTCCATGAATTAATAGTAAGAAGAGCTCATCCCCACTTCACCTACCCCCCAGGATATTTCTCTCTGAAAGTGACAGTACACATAGAGAGATTTTAATAAAATAAAAGGAAAGAAAATAGAGTGCTGCTTCTATAAGAAAAAGCATTAAGGTGGGGAAAATGTTGTGTTTACTAGGTAAGAAGACCATAAATCATTAATGCCTTTAGCATTATTTCATTTCATTTATCTCATCCTTCTTGATATAAGAAGTTGAGGCAGATTTTTTTTTCAATTACAATTTTCTCCTCTGCAACAGGGAAAGCTAGCTGCAGCTTTTGAACAGCTATTGTGTTGTTGAAATATTCAATTTTGAATATTTATTTATATTCAACTCATAGAACATTTATTGGGAACCTGCTGTGGATAACATATATCCCTAATCTTAAGCTCCCAGTTTGAGGAGTAAGAATCTTTCAGTTTCTGGTTGCCATTTTTTAAACAAATATTAACAAAGTTGTATTTTGTTCCCATTTTTATATGAAGAGAAGTATTTCTTTCATATTTGGGTAATTCTGTGGACCAGACTGTGGCTTGTCATTGACTTTGTTCTTTCCTAGCCTCTTGTTGCCGTCCCACATAGAATTCACTCAACAAGTAGAAATGTGAGAGAAGAAAAAACACGCTCGGAGATAAACTGTAAGTGTATCCTGTACACAGTTTATAATTTAACAATAAAAAATAAGATTTCAAGTTTTAATTTAGTTGCTGTTATTTTTGCTTCATTTTCTTCCAAGTAGTTTTTCTTATTAGATGCTTTGAAAGGTAGAGTGTAATTAAGGCAGTAAGAATTTCATTTTCCTTACTCCTGAGGACTTTCTGGTGGTGTCTGGGGGCGTGTATTTATGTTGTTTGGGAAGAGGAATAAAATTCCTAGAATAGGCAGGATAGAAGTAATCAAGGCAGTGCTTCCTAAACTTCCATGTGGATAGAACTTGCCTAGACAGCTTGCTAAAATGCGGTCTCTCATTCAGTAGATCTGGGGTGAGACCTGAGGTTCTTTACTTCTAACAAGCTCCCAGGTTAGATAGAAGCTGATGGTCCAGGAGAGCCAGGAGAGGGAGAGGTCTGCACATGTAAAAGCTAAGTAAGGTTAAGTAGGGACAGGCACTATCACCATTTAATAGAAAACAAAAAAGAAATGCAGAGATGAATAGATCTGCCTGTGGGATGGAGTCGTACACCCGGTTAACAGCAAGCCCTAGATCTCTCGGCTTCCAGCCCAGCGATCTTTCGCAAACACGGCTCCACTTCTGAAACCACGTCAGCACGCCTGTGTGGCTTTTACACCGCAAGTCCTTTGTGAACCTTCCTTTGGAATTTTGGCTGGACCGTACGCTGTGTGTTAAGTTCTTGGCAGAGTTTGTTGCTGGTGCTACCTGGAAATGCTCTTAAGAGAAGGAAATTCTTGAAAGAAAGCACCATCTACTTTACAAAAAGCCCAGGACTGGGATTTGTACTTTGCCTGCAGTTAGTTGTGTGACCATATAAACTTAACCTTTATATCTCCCTCTAAAGCCATGTGATTTAAATTTGCTAATTTTTCCCCAAAAGTATTTTTCTGAAAATGACAACCTTAGCATGTGAACATTTCCCATTATTTTTTTTTTTTTTGCGGTACGCGGGCCTCTCACTGTTGTGGCCTCTCCCGTTGCGGAACACAGGCTCCGGACGCGCAGGCCCAGCGGCCATGGCTCACGGGCCCAGCCGCTCCGCGGCATGTGGGATCCTCCCGGACTGGGGTACGAACCCGTGTCCCCTGCATCGGCAGGCGGACTCTCAACCACTGCGCCACCAGGGAAGCCCTCCCATTATTTTTTAATGTACAAAAAGTAATTACAATACATCTTTGTCATTTCTTTAATAATACAAAAGGTGATTAGAGCTGCCTTTGCAGTTAGAAAACCTTATGTGTTCAGTACTACTGAAAATCTAAAGTACTTTCTATCTTGTTATCCAATTCTGTTTTTAAATTGTATTGTCAGGCCCCTTACTGCAAAGTGCAGTTTCCTGTTAGTCATTCTTTACTAGTTTATACCAGGGATTCTCAGCTCCTAACTGCACATGTGTGTACATGCTATTTGAAACTATAGATGCCTTCACCCTAGTTTTTCTGAGACTCTGATATGCCCTCCTTTTTTTTTTTTTTTTTTGCCCTCCTTTTGATGGACATCTTCTCTTGTCCTGTGTTTGCCAGTAAGAAAGGTGCCGTATCCCTCTAGTATGTTGAGGTAGCAACAGGATTAAAACCACCACTTCTTATAATTTGTGGGTTTGATGTTTGAGGCTTTAAAATCTTATGCAGTGTTGTAGTATCTGCTTTCTTAGGATGTTTTATGATTTTATGTGAGATGTGATATATAGAATAATCAGTCATGCTATTGACGATAAAGGCAGGCTTTAGAGAAAATAATTTATTTTAGTATTTGTATAGATTTGTTGCCCTTGATAATGTTTTATGTTTACAATTACATGGTATCTCTCCATGCAACCAGGGTTTTCTCTTTATTAAACTAAATGGTGTTTGGGCAACATATATGTAAAAATTGGCTCACTTGCAGAAAGTCTGTTGCTCTTTCCCTTTTAGGAAGTCCCCTCTGCCTTCAGTTAAATATGATAAGCAGAGACTTGCTTTAAGAAGAAATAATTCTGGGGCTCTTCTTGTCTGCCATAGTAGGATCAGTTTTGACCCCTAATGGCTAGTGATGGGTCGGCAAGTGATCATGTCGGAGCTATTTCAAAGAAGCTAAGAAGGAGTTTTCATCTGGATAGTAAAATATAAATTTATGGTGTGTCGCTTGACATACGTTCAAGGAGATGGTAGCAGAAACAGAGATCAAGACCAGTAGACAATTACAGATACGTAGGAATTTTCGACATTATTAAGAACATCATAAATAGCACTGTAGCCTGGGATGATTGCCCAGCAGTTATTTGAAGAGTAGTTGCAATGTCCTGTGGCAGAAACTTATCATAACTTTAGGGAATTTGGAGAGAACAGAAGAGTGATACCAGTGTAAGGCATGTAGAATGAATCTCCGTAGGGACTTCGCTGTATGGGCTCCTGTCTCTGGAAAAGTGTTCCCACAGAGTACAGGGGTATTGAATACCTACTACAGTTGGGGTTCTGTCCTTGCTATGAAAATTAGTCTAGGGACTTCCCTGGTGGCACAGTAGTTAAGAATCCACCTGCCAATGCAGGGGACAGGGGTTCAAGCCCTGGTCCGGGAAGATCCCACATGCCACAGAGCAGCTAAACCCATGCGCCACAACTACTGATCCTGTGCTCTAGAGCCCGCGAGCCACAACTACTGAGCCTGCATGCCCCAACCACTGAAGCCCACAAGCCTAGAGCCCGTGCTCCACAACAAGAGAAGCTGCCACAATGAGAGGCCCGTGCACTGCAATGAAGAGTAGACCCTGCTCGCCGCAACTAGAGAAAGCCTGCGTGCAGCAACAAAGACTCAACACAGCCAAAAAATATTAATAATAAAAATGAAAGTCTAAGACAGCATCCCTGCACCCCCGTACTTAATGATTATGCAGTCTGGTGGAAACAGGCATGTTCACATGTGATGATAGCACAAGGCAGATAATGCATGAAACTGTCCTCATGTAATTTTATTACAGATTTAATTTTGCCATTTGATGACAAGTTTAGGTGAGAGTTGTTCAATAGGGCCTCTATCAACATGATATATGTATATATATATGTGTGTGTGTGTGTGTGTGTGTATATGTATATATAATATGTTTTAATACCTTAATAAAATCTATTTTGTAATCTTTGATATGTGATCATATGTGAACAGGTATGAGGAACCCATTATTGAACAGCCTACTTATCTCTAAGGGCCAGAATTTGATATCTAGTGCATAACAGCTATAAAACATATACATACTTCTTCACACACAACTGGAGATCTTGTAGGGCTGTGTTTCTCAACCTTTTTTACTTGTGCCTCCTATTGCTAAATATTCAAATCTCATGATCTCCTTTATTTGGCATTAACATTCACAGTAAACCATACATACTAAGCTAAAATCAAAACAGTTATAAAACGATTGTACTTTGAAATCTCACTCGCTTCCCTGCCTTGATTGAGAATTGCTGTTTTGGCTGAGCTCTTACTGGTTGATCGGTGATATTATTTGTGACTGTCTGTTTTTCTTATTTTTAATGTTTTATATTTGTGCCTCTGCTCTTATCTCAGTGGTCTTGAATGCTGTACCCAAGTTATAAAAGCAGATAATGACAATGATAATGAGATACAGAAATTAAAGGTAAAGGTAGTGAAACATTCATTAAATTAGAATAGCAGGGGGAAGGGTGAATGTAGTACGGTCAATTTATGTTGGCTCTAGTATTTATACTTTAGCTGCAGAAGTGTAGTTATTGTTGTATAACAAATTACCCCAAAATTTAGCAGCTTAAAACAATAAACATTTATTATCTCACACATATTCTAAGGGTCAGGAGTCCAGGACAGCCTAGCTGGGTGGTTCTGCCTCAGGGTCTGTCATGACAATCATGGTGTCAGCTGGGGCTGCAGTCTGCCAAGGGCTTAACTGAGGTGGAAGATTTGCTTCCAAGGTTACTCACGGAGCTATTAGCCCAAGGCTTCAGTTCCTGGCAGTGTAGCCTCTCCTTAGGGCTGCTCACAGCGTGACTTCCTCCAGAGCAAGTGATCCAGTAGAGAGAGCCCAAGACAGAAGCCTTATCTCTGAAGTTATATGGCATCATTCTGCCGTTTTTCGTCTGGTCACATAGACCACCCCAGGGAAGTGGGAAGGAAGTACACAAGTTTATGAACACCAGGAGGCAGGACTCATTAGAGACCACCTTGCAGGCTGGCTTCCAGAAATAGCTCTGCCTGAATTGCTGTCTGTATACCGAAGTACTGAGTTAAGATTGTCTCTATTTTATGCTGGGTCACAGTGAAGTAGCACCTTAGATCCTGACTGTAACGTACACGTAATTTTGTTAATCATCTTTTTTTTTTACTACAGAAAAGGCCTAGGATTATTAGATTAAGCTTTAACAGCTTAGACTTTCTTGGGTTTTTTCCAGCTAACAGATTCTTTATTTAAATCTTTGGATTGTAATCAGTCTATGGTAGATGGTAAAATTAAATAGGTTTTGCTATGGGAGTAACTTTTAAAATTATTATATCATTAAAAATATGGAAACAGATGAAGGCTTTACTTTTTTTCTCTTTTAGTTGGCCAAGTAAAGTTTGATCCACCCTTAAGGAAGGAGACAGAACCACATCATGAACTTGTAAGTAGTGTAGTCTTGGAATCTTAACACTGAAAGTAAATGTTTTAATTAGTCTTTGTGATATGTTGGTACTGACTACAAAAGCTAGTTATTAATATTTTCAAAGCATTTGGGGAAATAAAAAGGTAACTAATTCTAAAATTTGGAATAAATAAATCTGTGTTGCTGAGATTGAATATTTTCAAAATTATTTTAAGAGAAACTTACTAGTTTTACCATTCTTTGATTAAATGTTTTTAATGCTAGCCCTTTTTTTTTTTTTTTTTGCTTTGCAGTTTTTGAGGGACTTTTTACATATATATTTATTAGGATAAATGCCACAATTTTAAACTACAGTGTTGGTCCAGTAATAGCATATCTTCTAATTATATTTATGGGCAGTTTCTTGTGTAAACCACCTTTTCTAAACATCAGGACAGAATCCAATCTCTTTGGAGCAACTGAGACTCAGGAGAGACTAGGTGTACAGAGCAGATTAAATTTATCATTTACTTAAAGATTGCTAAAACATTCTTTTCATGATTCTCTTTTGTTAATTTTTTATATACCCCTTTCCAGATATATGATAAAATATTAGGTGCAGTCTCAGAAGCAAAATGCTGTACAAACATTTGAGATGTTAATATTCTATGGAAGAATAAAAAATGAGACTTAAAAAACAAACAAAATTAATCCTAATGAAATTACTTAACCAAAGCTCCAGATTATATGTTTCAGTTTTTTCCCTTTTCTGCTTAATAATGAGAAGAAAGTAACTGTTAATGAACGCTCAGAATTGAAGTGGGAACTTTCTTCTTAAATTTAATGCTTATTTTAACCCACTTGACTAAAGGCATACAAAGGGAGTCTTTAGCCTTTTAACTTAAAGAGTTGCTCTAATTCAGTATACCAGCATGGAGGAAAGGAATGCTAAAGAAAAATTCTTAAAATGATCATGTTATAATACTTAAGCCTGACCTTTATGTAGAAGATGGAGAAGGTTTAGAAGAAAACATAATCATGATGTTTATAAATGCCAATTGTTATTTTCTGCTTCTCTTTTTAACTTACCATTGCATGTATTTAAATTCTGTACTAATTTAGTAACTGTATTATAGAGCAGAGTTGTTGCACTGTTGCTTTTTTAGAAGCTCCTTAATCTGATATGACTTTGCATTTACCTTAATAAAGTTATGTTAGCAGGACTTACTTCACTTGTGAGTTTCCCATTGTGAATTTGTGGCTTTTAGTCTAAGTGTTAATAACTTGGGTTTCTTGGTCTCTGCTAAACAGCCCGACAGTGATGATTTTTTGGACAGTTCAGAAGAAATATACTACACTGCAAGATCTAATCTGGTATTTCTCATCTTCTGATTTTCTTTGTCAGCGTTGTTTTAGTCTTAATTGCTTTCAGGGTTTTTTAATCAAACATTTTGTCCAGTTTTAATGAACCAGTTTAAGCATTGTTTTATAAGTTCCTGCCAGTTAGCAACCTACCATATAGAAAGGATGATAGCAATTTTTTCTACACATTAAATAAACATATTTACTTGAATATATTATAACGTTACAACAAAAAGTTAAAGTTTTTTCTTTTTTATAAGAACATTTTTTTTCTCACTCAGATATGGATTTTTTTCTTTAGAAATTACATTTCCTTATAAAAATGTCCAGTTTGAATAATGTGACTTCTTTTAGTGAACTAGAAACCATCCATATATATACATATCCATATATTACAAAAATAAAATACATATAATTTAAAAAAATAATTTATCCCTGATTAACAATGAAATCAGTCTCAGATAAAATTTAACTTTGTAGCATTATGAAGTATCCAGTTTTCTCAGGCCAAAATTTGGGTTATAAAAACTCCCTGAAGTTATAAATATTAAGGCTATCTTACCATTAGGTAAGAAAAGATGGGCAATTAACCCTAGTAAATATTAAATAGTACTTTTAATAGTTGCTATTAAATAGTTTTTTCTAGTTCTGTAGCTGGCCAGGGCCCCAAGTTGCCTCCATGTTTACTCCTAGATTCCACTTTTCTGCCTTTTCAATTTAATTTTCCTACTCTTTCCTCCCTTTCTGCCTTAATAACATACCTCTTTCAATTCTGGTTAGTTGAAATGATTCTTTATATAAATTCCTATATCTATGCCCAGTAACATTTGTAGAACATAAAAGAGATTTTAGACATAATTTCTCTTTTAGGAAAGTTGCAGTCTTGGATCAGTGGAAAATATTTGTGTATATAAACTGTTAGCCATGCAACAAAATGTACAGTGCATTGCCAAAATTTTTTCTGGTGGTGACTATTGATGAGGAAAGGCTAACATATAATAGGTACTATGGAAGTCAAAGAAGGAGGAAAGCTTTTGGGTTGATATGGTTCATCTGCCTTCTGGGAGGGACTAAAAGACTGATTCCAGTATTATATAGGAACCATTATATATTTTCCAGGAAAATAATGGACAGTTGACTACTAAGTGTCATGGGATTTAACGTGGGAACAGTCATTGGCACAGTTCTGAGAGACGGCAGATAAAGAGCTGAAATTATGGAATGGTCCCACTACTACTAGAATTATGGGATTAGCTCAGAAAAGGAAGATTGAAGTCATCAAAGAGGAAATGATAGACGAAACCATGAGATTGCATGTGTTCCCCAGTTAGGTCTGAAGAAAGAAAGTACAGAAAATTGGTCACCACAGGGGTGATGCCTGTTTTGCAGTCAAAGGTAGAACCAACGCTGGAGGTGGGAAGAAGCAGTTGGAACACTAGAAGAGTCAGTAAACGGCCCAGAGAGGCCAGAAAGCGTGAGGCCAGAATTAACCATGTCAGGGGACAAGTGAGGTGCAGTGCCTGAAGACAGCACTGCCAGTGATTTCTGGACTGAAAATTTCTTCAGAATTAGGCATATGTAGGCTAGAATGACAATAGTGACATTTGTTGTGGAAATAAAAGACCACAGAATCAAAAGTTTAAATTGACTGTTTTAGGTATTAATATTCTCCAGGAAAATACAACACCAAAACCAGAAATATACTACTTTTAGAGTTACAAATATTCTTTTCTCTACCCTGTGTGTAACTAGCCTAGTAACTTGAGTGAGTTATCATGGCTCTGTTCCCTAGAACTACCTCCCACACCCCTTACATAATCAGTAGTTTCTTATGATAGAGGGAGCAGCTAACAAGGGAGTCTTGTGACAGAGAAGGGCTTTAGGGACAATTAACTTGTGGATAGTTCTGGCAGAAGAGGGATGAATGAAATATTTGTCAGATCCTACTATTTATAAAATCAACCTTAAAAAGCCCACTTTTAATGATAAAAGCTAACACTTACCTAGAAGTTTTTTTAAACCAGGTTTTATATTCTAAACACTTTAAATATGTTAAATTTTAATCCTTGTTTTACAAATAAGGGGATTTACAAATAAGGGGATTTAAAGTGCATAGAAGCTGAAATCGACTTTAACCACCCAACTAAATAATAGTGGAGCTGGGGTTTGACCTAAGCACCCTGGCTCAACAATTCCACCTAAACCACTATTGCCTCTACCCAACAATGGCAATATTTTTTTTCCCCACTAATACTGGTCTTGTGCTCATGCTGTCTCTCTTTTTAATCAACATATATGTTCCATAGTTATCTTTTTATTGTAGTAAAGTATGCATAACATAAAATTAACCATTGTAACCATTTTAAGTGTACAGTCCAGTGGCATTAGGTACATTCATATTGTTGTGCAACCATCACCACTGTTGATCTCCAGAACGTTTTCATCTTCTCATGCTGCAACTCCTTACCCATTATACAGTAACTCCCATTCTGCCATTCTATTTTCTGTCTCTGAATTTTTCTGTACTCTAGGTACCTCACGTAAGTGGAATCATACATTATTTGTCGTTTTGTGACAAATAATGTAAGTGACTGGCTCACTTCACTTGGCATAATGTCATAACATCTTCAAGATTCATACATGTTGTAGCATGTGTCAAAATTTCTTAAGCCTGAATAATATTTCATTATATTTATAACCACATTGAATGTTTATCCATTCATCCATCAACGGACACTATTGTGAATAATGCATCTGTGAACCTAGATATACAAGTATCTGTCAAGTTTCTGCTTTTAGTTCTTTTGGGTATATAACTAGAAGGGGAATTGCTGGATCATATGATAATTCTATGCTTGATTTTGGGGGGAATTACCATACTGTTTTCCATAGGTGCTGCATCATTTTACAGTTCCCACCAGCAATGCACAAGGGTTCCAATTTCTCCACATCCTCTTTGACGCTTGTTATTTTCTGGTGTGTGTGTATGTGTATATTATTGAAGTATAGTTGATTTACAATATTCCATTAGTTTCAGATGTATAGCATAGTGATTCAGGGGTTCTTTTTAAGATTATGTTCCATTATAGGTTATTATAAGATACTGGGTATAATTCCCTGTGCTATATAGCAAATCCTTTTTGCTTATCTATTTTATGTGCAGTAGTTTGTTATTCCCATACTCCTAACTTTTCTCTCCCCCTTCCCTCTCCCTTTTGGTAAGCATAAGTTTATTTTCTGTGTTTGTGAGCCTGTTTCTGTTTTGTAAACAGATTCATTTGTATTATTTTTTAGATTCTGCATATAAGTGATGTCATATGATATTTGTCTTTGTCTGATTTATTTCACTAAGCATAACATTCTCTAGGCCCATCCACGTTGCTGGAAATGGCAATGTTACATTCTTTTTATGGTTGAGTAATATTCCACTGTATGTATATACCACATCTTCTGTTGATGGGCACCTGGGTTGCTCCCATGTCTTGGCTATTGTAAATAGTGCTTCTATGAACATTGAAGTGCATGTGTCTTTTCAAATTAGTGTTTTTGTTTTTTGATGTGAAGTGTCCATAATTATTTCAGTCTCCTACTTTCATAGTTCTAAAACCTTAGCACTGTGAACAGGATTTCAACTCTTAAATACTTACTGCTGGCCACTAGAAACCTGATGGACCCAAAATGTCTGGCTGTCATCTTTGTAGACAATTGGCACCAAGATGACAGCCCTAAATCTTTTGGGACCAAAAAGAAACATTTACCCTGTTAAAGACCTTGCTGCCTAAAACTTCCATGTCATCAATGCTTTCTGATTGTTTTAAGTGCTAAGGGTATTCATCTTATGATTTTTGTAAATGAATTTAGAATCATTACTATAGTAAAGGTTTTTTTTTTTAATCAGGCAATCATAATATATGAAACCAGAGTTACAGAGCTTGAATTTTAACATTGTTAGTGAGTAGAAAGGTCTTTAAATTTTGAAAGATGCCTGAGTTTAAAAAGCGAAGAAAAAAACTCAGCAAAATTCCATAATAATAAGAGTTTTGCCCATAACCATAAGAATGGATATAGCCGGTCTACAAGATGCTGTCTTTACGTTAAAAGGTATTACACATCTGTTCAGCTGCTGCTAATTTTTTCTAATTTTCCTAGTTCTACTAGGCATTTTGGCCCATATACCAGTGAAGAATATATTGAAAGGTAAGAACAGTTGACCCTTAAACAACAAGGGGATTAAGGACACCAGCAGTTGAAAATCCGAGTATAACTTTATAGTTGGCCTTCCTGTCACTCTGCATCTTCGGATTCAACCAACAGCAGATCACGTGATACTGTAGTATGTATTTATTGAAAAAATCAGCATATAAGTGGACTCATACAGTTTAAACCCATGTTGTTCCAGGGTCAACTGTATATGTAAAACACTATGTTAATTGCTGTGGAGGAACATAAGTAGTGACATAATCATTGCTCTGAAGAAACTTACAGTATTCCTGAAAAAGTAAGAATAAAATATTTAGGTTATAATTAAAAACATGTCCAAAAGATATACCCAGTTTATCATTATCAGTAACCGTAACAGAAGTACTACAAGATTACCCCTGAATTAGGTCAGAATTGAATAAAGTCTATAAATAAAGTTAAATTTATTCTGGAAAAGAAACATCAACTTCGTTAATTTTAAATCTGTTAAACTATTACTTACTATAAAATTTATGTTGTATGGTCACTTTTATTACTTATTATATATGAAGCAATTTCTAGGGAAAACTCACCTTCATAATTGCACAATTACAGGACATTTTCTAGAGTATCAAAACTAACCTGCTTCAACTGTACTTCAGTAAAATTTAAAAAAAAAAAAAAAAAACCTGCTGATATTCATTTCCAGCCTTGCTATACAAAAGTCATGTTTATTCACTTTGAGTCCCCTTGAGTCTTCTGCTTTTATTAGTCAGAACACTGCTTGTTCAGTTAGTATTCTGACCCTACTTGCTTTTCTTTTTAAGAAATAAGAATTATCGAGGGTTTAGTCCCTTTTTACTTCTGTAAATTATCTACCACATTAAAAGGTGTCTCCTAACACCTTACTTGTGTGCCATATTTTCTCATTTTTTTGATGAGAAATAAACATTCTGCTATTCTCTTTTTTCTTGGTTAAAACATATTGTTAAAGTGTTTTTGTAGCCAACTGTAACAATTCTTTTGACTTCCTGCTGTTTTCTCATCAGGTATAGATAGACTTTGTAATCTCCAGATGGGTTTTAAAAAAAACAATAATAAGATTTTCTTGGTCATGTATTTTTCTTTTCCAGTGTTCCACGCCACATCCTCTGTTCTTTTTCAGCTCTTGCTGGGACCATGTCTTCTTAGAGGCTCTATCCGAGTTCAGAAGTACTCCTCTATTCATTAAAACACTGAAGTTAGGACTTTCTGACCCCAAAAGATATTTTAATTGGGCTTAGGTTGACCATCTTAAATTTTTTGCTGAGTGTTCAATTTGAATCTGCACTGGGCTATTGCATGTTTTCATCCATGTTGTTACTGCTTTGACTTTGTGTAGTTAAACACTGTCATTCATTAATAAGTTGATGCCTGATTTATGCTACTAAATTTTTTATGTCTATCCTGGCATGTTCAAATGTATTCTTATTTAGCTTATAAAGAATGGCCATGTTTTACCATCATTTTATAGGGTTATTTTGAGTGTTTTTCCAAGCATAACTTTGGTAGCATTTTTCTATTACAGAATAGCGTCCAAGTCCCTTTGGAAAGCATTTTAGATCAGTCTTTCTTAGACTACCCTAAAGATACGTAAATGACTACAAACTTTGCCCAAGTTTCCCTTTTCTTCCTTTCCTTTTAATTTATTCTCATTTTTCTTGTCTGATTTGCTGTCTGAATTCCTGCCATATAATAAGTGCTTAGTAAATAATAGTTGAATTAAATGAGATTAACTACTTATTAGAAGGACTTAGTGCAATCCTTTTCCTTGATGACATGCCTAGCACATGGGTTTTGTTTTGTTTTTTCTCCTATGGATGCTAAAACATAACTTGATTTATGGAGAAGGAATTAATAAAGAATGAAACCCTTTCAATTTTAGCTTTCCTGGTAGGGCTTAACACATGCCACATTTAATCATCAGACCTGGATCTGTCAGCAACTTCTCCCCATCCTGAATGTTATTCTGTATGTGAATTTACAGTCCATTTTCTATTAAAATATTTCATTAGTTATTTCAGATTCTTCTCTTACCTTCCTAAATATATCAGTTGATTTTTTAAAAATTATTATCATCAACCTGGTAATTGTCATGTAGCAGATGAGCTAGCTATTCTTAGGACATATCTATATTTATATAACACAAGCCATGGCCACTCTGCACAAATTACGCTTTTGAAAGCTGTCATTTGATTAAAGGCTTAACAGATTATATTGGCTAAAGAGGTTGCTGGTCCCGTAGAAGGGCCCAGTTATGCATAGCTAAAGAAAATGAAGTTGAATTCAGAAAGGTATTCATTGAGATTAGTACTTTTCTTTACTAAATACCAAAGTTTAAAGTCTCCTATATAAAGTCATGACCACTTAAATAGTGCAGCATAATAATTGTGTGGCAGTCTTATGATAATAGCAATTTCATCCTATTAAGATCTATCATTACAAATTAAAGAGAACAGGTATCCGAATTTCATTAGAATTTTATGTGATACCAGTGTGACAGTTCACTAATCTTTTTTGTTTATGATGTGTTATCTCTTCTGTCACTGGTAAGAACATATATTATTATGCATGGAAGAACACAATTATTGAAGAAGACAAAATTTGAGCCTTGTCTAAACCAGGCTTTTGGCTTTTAACTTTTCACTTAAATGTGATGTATTGCTTAGAAGTCTGATCTGTAATTATCTATGTATATCTTAATGAGGCTGAAGTGTTAGTTATCTGTTTATAGTAAAATAAACAAATGGCATTTGAACACGCATTTTCTTAGGGCCTAATTAGTGTGTGCCAGGTACGATGCTAGACCCTAGGCTGTAGGGAAAAAAGATGGATTTAACAATTTTCCTTTGTTTGAGGAGCTTATAGCCTGGCTACTATTTTTATAAACTTGTAAATAAGTTAATTAAAAGTCAGTGTAAACGCTAGAGGAGAACTATGTGTTAAATGCCATGGAGTCGCGAAGAAGGTTACACCTATCTTCCTGGACAGCCTTGGAAGGCTGCTCCAAGAAGGTAACTTTTGCATTAAGTCCTCATTGTGCATCTGGCAGTATCTTGTAAAACTAGATAGCGCTTTAAGTACACTATATTCTAATGAAAATAAAATTCATTTAAAATGTTAAATATTCCCCCTTAATCATTAAAACGGTGCTTGAAATACAGTGGGAGAAAACGAAACTGTACTTTCCGTGGTTGTTGGAAATCATTTTTTTTCCTCAAGAAGGCATTTCAGTTGAGCACATAGATTGTTAGTTCCTTTAAATTTCAGTTCTTAACTCTACAACCTGCAGTGTTCAGTGGAAATGTTTAAATAGTTGAAGAACTGCCTTAATAATATTCGTTTGAAGTTTTGCTACTTAACTCTTTAAAAAAATATTTAAAGTCCTTAAATTTAGTTTATAATCTTGTGCAATTTCACATGTATAATTCACTTTGAAAGACCACCTTCTTTTTAACCTTTAAAAAATTATTACCTGCATGAAGCAGTAATAGAAATATGTGAATGTGTATATATACATAATTATTGCAGATTTTATATACAAAGTCAAACCAAGATTTTTGTTGCTTGTTCTCTTCTGTAATCATTTTTGCTTCATTATAGCTTGAGCATAAATACTTTTTTCAGCTTTTTTCATTCCAAAAACTGATTTTTACAAATGTTAATTACAGTAGCAATAACCATAAATGAAACTTGCATATGGTGTTCAAACAAGTTCCCAGGAAAATTTTGGTAACTTAAATAATAAAATATATAAATTAAGACTACAAACTTCTGAAATCTTTTATTGCTGGAAGTCCTACCTTGCTTTCTTTTTAAGAACATATAGCAATACAGATTTATTTGAAGTCTGGGGTTTCTCTTTTAAAGACAATATGCGTTAGTGTATCATGATTTGTGATACACTACTATTTTGCTGAATATTTTATTCTGTACTATTAGGATCTACAACTAGAATATGGACAAGGACACCAAAGTAGTTACTTTTTAGGTGCAAACAAGTAAGTAAAATTCTTTTAAAATTAAATTTAAATTTAAGAATACTTAAATTGCCTTAAAATATGTTATATATTAATTGTATTTTAAATATTTACAGTAGTAAATTGTACTAGTCTGGTAGATATATTTTATAATATGCTTTTAACTTTTCTTTATTACTACCTTGCTAATCATCTACTCAATAATTGTCATAATGGGGAGAGTCACCTTAAATTTTTTGTATCAAGCTACTTTGTAGACCTTACCTGTTAGAGAAAGTAAGTACATTCCAACTAAAGATGAGTATATGTTTCAGCAATCTATTTCTTTTATTTGCAAAGTTGACCTGTTTATTACTTACAAAACTTGCTTTGGTACATCTCCCAGATGTGTTGGCCTATGAAAACAGATGGAAATATTCACACTCTTTAAAAATCTTTGTCTTAACTTTTTAGCTGTTAAGAGTCTTTTAAAAAGTAGATAGCCGTTAAAATATGTCTAAAGGTTTAAAAGTTATTTATTTTATGCAAGAAATAAATCCAACGGTTGTTTAAGGTCTGCAGTATACCAGGCACTGTCTAGGTGGTGCAGCACGGTGGTGAAAACGCAGCTTACAAGGTGTAACAATTTAAGATGTTCGTAGGCCTGAATTAGCAAGATATGGGGACAGGATTCAGCTCTTCCCCGTAGAGCCTCATTTCCTGAGTTCATGGATGAACTATCATTATAAAAGCTAATTTATAGGGAAATATTTAAATTGCCAAAATCTCCCAGCTGTGTAGATATTATTTCAATAATCAGAACTACTTAAAATTTCCAAATATAATTTCAGTGACATTAGAGGGTTGAGACATATTATATACCCATATTTTAATTAAAATATGTTAATATCTTAAGCAGGTGACTAAGAGACAAGCAACTCAGATTTAGAGATAATAATGCAAAATCATGTTTCTTTTTTTATAAACGAAATGTTTAAATACTCTTTTCTTAACCCAGAAACGGCTTTGAATGACAAGCTAGAGAAATGCATTAGTTTTGATTTTGCTGAGCTTCAGTTAAATAACATGAAGTTTTTGTTTTTGTTTTAAACCTTATATTTCCTAAAATGGAA
Organism: Monodon monoceros; assembly: GCF_005190385.1. Taxonomy (NCBI): domain Eukaryota; kingdom Metazoa; phylum Chordata; class Mammalia; order Artiodactyla; family Monodontidae; genus Monodon; species Monodon monoceros. Next base: position 57,076,961 of record NW_021703775.1, read on the forward strand.
AATAAGTCTAAAATTTCCCTGGTTGAAAAATGAAATTTTATCAAAATAGTAACATTTGCTGTTTATAGTTTGTCTTGATTTGTTGATGGGCAACAAAGGAAAGTTTGTCTCGTAATGGGTTAGCAAATAAATTCTGACGTGTTTTTGTGTTATTTTGTCTAAATTTCAGGTCACTAGTTTTAAGGATCTTGTTAGCAAATTTTGATGTATTTTTAAGAGATTGTATAATTTTGAAAAATATTTCATTTACTTTGGCTTATTTTAAATATATTTTTATATTATATACTTGCAAAAATACCCCCAAAATGGCCTATCATTAAATGCTTTTCTAGATTCCTTAGTCCCCATTGTCTGATTTTTTGATTGTTAGACATTTTCATATTATATAGTTACTTTGGCTAGGTAAATGTTAATAATTTCCCCAACCTTCATTTTTTGATTAATTGGATCCCTGCTTAAGGAACTTTATTCTATATAACGAATCACTGGCAAGGTAGGTTGCCCCAAAGTTTGCCCTTTGGCTGTGTTTCGTGTACAGGTATATACATACATGTGACATGAGCATGGATGTAGCACTTCTCTTACTGTACTGCTATGTCTGCTTTATTCTTGTGACTAGGCAGTGTTTTAAAACTCACAGGATTTCCTGCTTTCTCCATAGGTGATCAGGCAGACAGATTTCCATTTATGGGTTTCTGCCTATTCCAGACCACGCAGGAACTAAGTTTGTTTGTTTTTTTAACAGAATACGTATGTGTTTTGACTTACTGGGTTGTTTTCTTTTGAATTGTTATTATTGGGGTCAACTTTTCTGACTATTTAAACCAACAAAATACTATTTTTAAAAGAAAACTCTAAATTATTTCTGATTTTGTTTTTAATGTAGAGCAAAAGTTCTAAAAATAAATTCTCTTCTAAAGACTTAAATAATAATGAAAAGAAATTCCTGGCATAATTAAGTATATTAGTAGTAAATGCCAGATCCAGAGTCAGAACTGTCTCTTGCTATAAACTGTGTAACTTGGAGAAATTTACCTCAATTTTCTCTAATAAATGGGGATTATAATAGTACCTGCCTCATAGTATGCTAAGGGTGAAATGGAATAATCATTGTAAAGCATTTAGCACATTTAGGGTTTAATACACATTAGTTGCCCTTATTTGTAGTGTTTACTCAGTAAATGTTGATTGTAAGAGCAAGTGAATATGAGAGAATAAAATTGCTTTTTGGTTTTAAAGAAATAGGGAGGTTTTTTGGTTTGTTCTCAAATCTAATCAGGGCAGTACTTACAGATTGTTTTGAGTCAGTTAGGCAATTTTGAATGGTTCTAGTAACCAGCAGCTAATTCAAAGATGCCAAATACTTTGGTGGTGGTTTTTGACTTCTCTCCCTATCAGTTTCTTCACTTTATCAGTTAAATCTATGATCTATGTTTGCATGTTTTTCCATTTTTAACCTCTTCATCCAGATTTTCTGGTCATTTTCAGTTGACTTAGTAGTTCAATATGAGGGCATCATTTTTGTTTTGTTTTATTCGTTACTTTCTCAGAATTCCATAATAGAGGAATCCAAGTAGACCAGTGAATAGTGACATTATTTATTATGTCACATCCAGTATTGGTGATTAAATCAGTATCACATTTTTCTCCAATGCTCTCAAGATACGGTATAAATGAACCTTTATGCAAATTAGCCATATTTCATTTTCTCTTTTATAAAGGCTGAAAAGCAAATCATATTTTCTACTTTTCATTAAGACTTCATGAATTCTGTAACTTTATTAACAAAATAACACATAGTAGGAAATTTACAAGCAAATGAATTAAAAAATATACGTATGAGTCCCTAGCCTTAGGATATCTGCTTTTTCATGTTCTCTTATTCTTACAGAACATATACTCCCAGTAAGATAATGTTTTAAAAAGTGGAATGCCATATAAGTCCAATTAAATATGGTAAACTGAAAATAAACTACATTTAAATTCCCCTCTTAATTATTTTCAAATGCTAATATTCTCTATTGGAAAAAGAAATGGCTCAAAAAATATTGTCACATGCTTAAGAAAAAGTTTGTTTTCACATCTTCTAAGATGATGTGAAAGCCCACTGTACAGTTCAGAGATATTACATTTAATTTGGTAAAATAATTTAAAGCAGTGCTTCCGAAATTTTTAGTCTCAGGATCCCTTTATGGTCTTAAAAATTATTAAGGATTCCAATGAGCTTTTGTTTATATCACTTATAAATATCAATATTTATAGTACTGGAAATTTAAACTGAAAACTTTTCAAAATATTTATTTATTTCAAATAGTAATATACTCATTCCATGTTATCATAAAAAAAATTTTGTGTGTATTAAAAAATTCCTCATCTTTAAGAAGCAATTCAGGGACTTCCCTGGTGATCCAGTGGTTAAGACTTCACCTTCCAATGCAGGGCGTGTGGGTTCGATCCCTGGTCAGGAGCTAAGGTCTCACATGCCTCGTTGCCAAAAAACCAAAACAGAAAACAGAAGCAGTATTGTAACAAATTCAATGAAGACTTTAAAAATGGTCCACATCAAAAAAAGTCTTTAAAAAAAAAAAAAGAACCAATTCAAATGCCACCTCTTAATGGTACCCTCTTTGCAACACCACTTTGTTCCTCTCATGAGACTTAGAAGCAGCTTTATGTATGTCAGTATAATACAGCAAACATTTTGTTGAGGACCACAAATAACATTTTTTATGAAGAATAGCTGTTTTTTTCCTGAAACAAAATAATATTAGTAAGAAAGGTGGCATTGTTTCATATTCTTTGCAGATCTCCTTAACGTCTGGCTTAATAGAAGACAGCTGGATTCTCATATCTGTTACTAATCTATTATGATATCATACATCTCATAGTCTCCAGAAAACTCCAGAGTTTCATTCTCAATGAAATAGTAAGAGTGAAAAAAGAAAGAAAAAGAGTGAATTAAGAGTAAAAAAAAAAGTGCTTTAGATTATGAAAATAGTTTTTTTACCTTGCAGACCTCTTACCGGAGCCTAAAGGACCCCCAGGATCCCCAGACCGTGCTTTGAGAATTGAGAAATGTTGCTTAGTTGATAATAATAAAGAAAACACTAATTGAGTACTTACTGTGCTCTGAAATACTATTCAAAGAAATAATTAATTGTATCTGCAGATAAACATTTTGACATAGGTACTATTGTAATTCCCATTTTGCTTAGGAAAATCAGAGTAACTTATCGAAGGCCACATAGCTTACAGTGGCAGAGGCAGGATTCAGATTCAGGCTGTCTTTGCTTCACAACCTGTCATCATTTTGCTATACTGCCTCTAGGTAGAAGTCCTATCTTAGAGCTAGTCCTTGAAGAGCTTTGTGAATAGGTAATACATTTGACTGAAGTACCTTAATTTTTTTATCTGCAAAATAGGATTTGCAATTAGTTTATGGTTTTCCTATGTCATTTACAAGTCCAGATTTAAAACTTTGTCACTTTTTAATACTTAAATTGTTATTAAACTATCCTAATTAAAACATTTGATGGCTAAAGTCTATTCTATTAATTATTTATACCAGCTAACCATACCTTTCAGTTTCTCTGGTTTTATGCTTTGATAATTCTGAGGGCAGTTTTTTCCACTATATATAGGAAGGGCAAATGATTAGAAGGTACTACCTTACAACTTTTGAGGAGAGTAAATTTTCTGCTGAATCACTTTTACCACAGTAATCTGTCAGTAACCGTATTTCTGTCTCGTTAGCTTTAAGAAGGCTATTGAGTTTCTGATGCTTGAAGAGTATAATATAGGAGGTATGTTGCATGAACTTGCAGTGAAAAGAAGTAAGGGAACTTCAGGAATGCTGTGAGTTCTCTCTTACACTCCTGAATATCAAAGTTTTATAAATTGCTCCTAATGATAAAATCCTCGCACCTGGTCTGATACAGGCTTAGTCTCCCAAAAGTGTAAATGTGTTTGCCAGTACACCACTGGAGAACAGATACTTCAGGTAAGTGAGTGTCTTTTGTGAAAGCAAAGTGCTACTACATTCATGTATTCACATCACATGCATGCATGCTTTTGCAGAGATCCAACACGTTGAGTTTCATTTTGTAGGATTGCCTGAGAGCATGATGTTTTTTTAAAGTGTGTCACCTTTCTTACATTAAGAAAAAGAAAATATAATTTCAGGTGTCAGGTAAAATATTCCAGGTAAAATTTAAATCCTGGAAACCCCTGACTGTGACCCTGCAATTATTGTTTTGTCAGTCCCAGTTGTGACATTTCATGGTGGGTTGTCCTTTGTCTGAATTGGTATTTTTCAATAAACACTTGGATTTATTTTGTTCATTTAAAATACATGTATAAAGACATTAGCAACAGAAAATAGATACCTCATTAAATATAACCTGATGTTTTACGGTATAGCGATGGTCGTTACAGCAGGTTTTTAGTGAATAGTAAAAAAGTGTTTTAAATTTATAGATAAGGTTAAAGTGATGAAAAATTGTACTTAGTATTTCTTTGCTTTATTCACATTATTTTTAATTTTTATTTTTCTCCTAAGGAGTCTTCTGAAGTCTGTTGAAGAAGAATTACATCAGCGGTAACTTTAATTTTTAATTAAACTTGAAATACTTTGTTACAGATGAGTAAAGTCTCTTTACCCCCTTCTCTATCATGTAGCCTAAGATTGTGTTGTTGTTGTTGTTTTAATATCCTGAATCCTGTAAAGACATAGAAATAAAATTCTGTCCTACAGTAGCCCTTCCTGCATTTTCTAAAGTTTCTTCTTAAGCTGTTCTGGTGGTAAAGTCCATTTGGTAACAGCGGAGTTATCCTTCTTTATCCTTAGAGGGCACGTGGCACATTTAGAAGATGATGAAGGGGATGATGATGAATCTAAACAGTAAGTTCTGTTTCCATTTTTGGTAAAAGAAAAAGTGTCATTTGACCTGATTTAGTAAATCTGGCAGCTTAATATTGAAGTAATTTTAATATCATTAATAATATAGTATCATGGGTTGTACCACAGTTTCTTTCCTTTTCTCTGTTCTAATTGTATTAGTCGGTTCGGGCATCCTTAACAAAATACCATAGACTGGTATTTATTTCTCATGGTCTAGAGGCTGGGCTGCTGGACAGTTTAGTTCCTGGTGAGAGCTCTCTTCCAGGCTTGCAGGTGGCTGCCTTCTCAGTATGTCCTCAGATGGACTTTGCTCAGTGTGTGCATGCAAAGAGAGAAATCTCTCTCCCTCTTTTTATAAGGCCACCAGTCCTATCTGATTAGGACCTCATTCTTATGACCTCAGTTAACCTTAATTACCTCCCAGAAGCACTATCTCCAAATACAATCACATTTCACTGTAAGCAGTCAGAAAGAACCAAGCCTCTCCTTCAGCACTTTGCTTAGAAATCTCCTCAGCTAACTATCCGATTTCATCCCTGGCAGATTTTCCTTCCACAAAACACTAGAACATGAACACAATTCATCCAAGTTCTCTGCCACTTTATAACAATGATTACCTTTCCTCCAGTTTCCAATAACTCGTTCATCATTTCCATCTTGAGACCTCACCAGAATGGCCTTTAATGTCCATTAAAGGACATTCTGTTAATGACTATTTGTGTATTCTCTAAGAAGATGGAAGCTTTCTCACCGGCTCTCCTCTTTTCTCATTGACCTCTTGCTCTTAACGTCTATACTTCTAGCATGTACCCCCAAACTCTTCCAGCCTTTACCTATTACCCAGTTCCATAACTGCTTCCACATTTTTATGTATTTATTACAATAGCACCCCACTTCTTAGTACCAAAATATGTCTTAGCTCAGGCTGCCATAACAAAATATCATGGACTGAGTGGCTTGAACAACAGAGATTTGTCACAGTTCTGGAGGCTGGGATGTCCAAGATAAGGTGCCCGCAGATTTAGTTCCTGGTGAGGGCCCTCATCCTGGCTTGTAGACAGCTGGCTTCTTGCTGTGTCTTCACATGGCCTTTTCTCAGTCTGTGCACAGAGAGACAGAGATCGAGATCGAGATCTCTTCCTCTTCCTATAAAGCCACCAATTCTGTTGGATTAGCTCCCCACCCATATGATCTCATTTAACCTCAGTTACGTCCTAGAAGCCCTGTGTCCAAATACAAGCACATTGGAGGTTAGGGTTTCAACCTACAAATTTTGAGTAGACACAATTCAGTCCATAGCGCGAGTTGATAAAAAAAAGAACTTTGAAAAAAATTTACAAAGACAGTAAACATATCCTGTAGTTTAATGTTATAAATTAGTCAGTAATAGCTGTAATTATTACTACAGCTACAAAGAGTCTTACTATATAGTTGATTAAATTTCATCTGATATGTTTCAAATAAATAATTTGGATATAAATGTATTTTTGAGGGGAGAATATTTTCACTTACGTAATTATTAATATTTAGTCCTTTTAGTTTTGGGGGTTTTGTTGTTTGTTTTTTGTTTGTTTTTAAAGAAAGATGCAGTTTCATGGTAGAGTGACAGAAACACCTGAGAAGCAGCTGGGGCATTGATTTTCCTTTCTACCTCACCACTCTGTGACCTTGAATCAGGTCACTTAACCTCTCTGGGCCTCAGTCTCCTCATCTGAGAGTATATGCTCCATAATCTTTTAATTTTTAGTACTTCTAAAACTCCAGTTCTGAGTTGTAATGAATCTTAGCTTCAACCAAATAAATTCTGCCAGTAATTTCATAGAGTACGTATATAGCTTTTGATGAGCTTCATCAGAGATATTCCATATCTAACAGTAGTAAAAATGAAGCTTACATTGTAATATATTTTTATATCATTTTGCTATTTTTCCTTAAACCAACTGTTGCTTGTGTTTTTCTATTATTTACCTTTCAATTGATATAAATTGGAATTGTGGCTATCTTTTCCAGTTTTAATTACTAAAATAATATTTGAAAACAAGAAAGCATATCTAGGGCTTCCCTGGTGGCACAGTGGTTGAGAGTCCACCTGCGGATGCAGGGGACACGGGTTCGTGCCCCGGTCCGGGAAGATCCCACATGCCACGGAGCAGCTGGGCCCGTGAGCCATGGCCGCTGAGCCTGTGCGTCCAGAGCCTGTGCTCTGCAATGGGAGAGGCCACAACAGTGAGAGGCCTGCGTACCGCAAAAAAAAAAAAAGGAAAGCATATCTACTCAGTTACTTTTGGAATAATACTTCATTTAGCATAACTTGAACATTTCACAAAGTATTTTGAAAATCGCTCATAACCTTAGAAAAAGAAACTTGTTTATACAAAATTTTCTTCCATATCTTTAAAAATATAATCATATTTTAGTAATGATTTGTTTGTAAAATGACGAGTTCTGATTCTAAGTGTTTATGTTTTTATAGTTCAACCATGAAAGCAAAAGTTCCACCTCCTTTGCCACCAAAGGTAAGCAGATTTGTTTCTCGGTTTGAATTGTGTATGTGTGTCTGCCACTTTAATACTGTATTAATACTTACTCTGTGGCTTATTTAAACTTGGGATCCACAAAGAAAAGTCATGAAGAAGTTACTAACCATGATATAAGTAGACAATTGTGATTGTTTTTGTTTGTCTTTTTTAAATCATCCAACTTGTCATTTGGTGTTTATTCTAAATAATAAGTTCCAGAAATTTGTACATGAAAATGATTAAATTAATGGATTAGTATTTCACTTGGGTTAGAAAACTCATACTTTTAATAAGATTTTTTTCTTCAAAATCTATAATCTACTAGTAACTGATTAAGTTCATATGCATAGCAAATTCTAATTATAAAATGAACTGTTTATAAAATGAGTTGTAAGGTTTGAAATCAATTATAAATTGATTTATAAATGAGAATTGGAGTCTGACCAGTCTAGATATCCAATGTATTACTATATTTTGTTTTTATTTTACTTTTAAGAAAATCACGATTCACACAGGTAAATAGGACTGTTCTTGCTTGTTCAGTTTTACGTTAGCAGAAATACAGATATCTGAATTTCAAAGAGATAAGTGCTGAGCAGTCTTCCTAATAAGGGACACATTATAAGAATTTATAAATTCTCCAAACCTTCAGCTGACTGAAGGTTTTTCCATTGTCTGCACAGAGTTCCCCAGGTATCCCATATTGCTGAATTAGTATTCTCTCATTTGATAAAATTTTAATTGGCATCTTCTTCTGCCCCCTGTCTGAAAGATTAAGCATTAACATAAAAGATAATGAGTCACCTTAAAGAGACAGTTTAGATTAGCCTTGTAAGGAGCTGAACTTTGATTAGCCTGAATGTTTAAAATAAAAGGAGACTCATTTAAATTGGGGATCGTAAAGACCAGAATATTTTTATTTGGCAAGTCTAAGTGGGTAGGCTTGTGAGGAATTAATAGAAACAGGTCTTTTTTTTTTCCTGAGAAAATATTTTAGGTGTACATTTTTAGGATATATATTAAGATTACCTGAACCAGATAGCTGAATAATCCAATAAGAGTTGAAACTCAACTAGTAAACACAGTTTGCAAGCCTCTGATATATGATAATATTTACTTCAGGGCAGATATTCAGTATTTTTCATGTTTAATGAAACACGAATAATTTCATGTTTAATCATTGGTCTCCTTTTCTGTATTATTTCAGCCTAAGTCCATATTCATACCACAGGAAACTCATTCTACTGAGGATGATAATCAAGGAACAATCAAGAGATGTCCCACGTCAGAGAGCCCAGCAAAGCCCTCCCAAGTTCCACCTAGGCCACCACCTCCCAGGTTACCTCCACAGAAGCCTGTTGCTTTAGGTAATGGGGGAAGGGAAGGTGAAATAAGAACGTTGCCAGGTTTTCATAATGTGTGAAAAAAATGGAGGGACTCCTTTTAAGAGATTATTTGAAATTCCTTTGTGGAAGGGAGAAGGAAGGCAATGGCTCTAGAGATGTTTTCTGCTTTTTGCCTCATAGTTTGAAGTGTTTTTATGACAGGATTACCTATGACCCAGTCTGGGATATTTTGCCTTCTCTTTCTCATTTCATATCTAGCCTTCCCTCTTTTGGAGAATCGTTTGTACCCAATTCGTTATATATCTAGAGTGTGGCAACAAAAGAAATTAAACTCTGAACAAGGAAAATGTGTTTGGTCCTAGGCTACTTCTGTTTTAGAAAAAGAAGAGGATACCTTGCTTGACTCCTTTATTTTATTTCATTTAACCATTTTTAGAAAAATGATTGTCAGTATTTGCTAGGTATTTGCCTCCAAAGTAATACTAGAAGGTACTGTTTTAATACTGTAAAGTGTCTTGTGTGTTATGCAAAAGAAGCAATTAAGAAAAGAGCAACTAATGTTTCTTGGATAACAGACTATAAATTGCCCCTTTCCTGAAAGTAGTTATGTATTCAGTATTTTCTTTTTAACACAAATATATGTACTTAGATACAGCCTGAATTTTAATTTGCATATGTGAAAGAAATAGAGATAAAAGTAGAAGAACATATATATAAAAGACTTTTTACAGTAGTAAATATTCTGATAGGGTAATCCCAAATGAAGGCTGAAACTGTCTCAGAGATAATATTTTTTGTTTCCTACTTGATAATTTCCTGAATGAAAATTTTCATAAAAATTAATCCTTTTCTAATATATTTAAATATATCTTACTGAAGGAAATGGAGTGAGCTCCTTCCAGTTAAATGGTGAACGAGACGGTTCATTATATCAACAACAGAATGACCACAGAGGCACAAACCTTGCGAGGAAAGAAAAGAAAGATGTACCAGTAGGTATTTATATTCATAAGCTCTACTTATATGTGTTTCCTTTTTCACTATTAAATTAGTTTTGCAGTTATAATTGATGGAACTCTAGCAATTATATATTTTAAATTTGTAAGTTTATATTTTAATATATGAATTATAATGATAATAGATTGTTTAAATCTTGAAAAAAATGACTTCGCTATGGTAAACATGAATGAAAGCTTTCTACTCTTCAGATTATTTAGGCCAATTTGTTATATTGCATATTATAAAATGTGACCTCTGCATACAGCTAAACACTTAGTATTCTTGTGATTGTTGAGAAAAAATATTATTCTTGTTGATTAGAATGATTCTTATACATTGCTTTTACAGTCTAATGAACTTACTGAAGGAAGGACATGGACAGATAAGGAAAGCCGTAGCTTCTACCTCAGGACAAATTTCTGTTACATAATTTGTGATATTACTACTCTTACTCAAAGAAAATAGCTAACAAGGAAGAAAAATTAAGATTATTTTCTAGTAGATATAAGATATCACTTTAGGAAAGGTGAAGTTAGCCTTACCAGCTATTCCTGTTACAAATGTTAGATAAAACACTATGACATAACTACTAAAACATAAATAGAATTTATCAGGGAGATTAAAAATTGTTAACATTTGTAAAGAATTTACTCTTAATCATCAGGCAACATTTGTCCCTCATCATAGAACTTAAAACAAAAAAAAAATCCTTAAAATTCCCAATTCAGCGGTTGCCAACAAGATCACAAGACAGTATTTTGGGGGAAGTCTTTGTGTATAATGACATTGGTTATTTTTCTAGAAATTTACAGGACATATGGTTATGTGCATACAGCTATACTTTGTGCACTAAGCACATTGCTAGAGGCTTTTGTTCTGTATCTGTTCAACTGTTTCATAAGATTTCACTATAGATATGACATACCATTTTTTCTAATTCAGTTAAAGCACTTGACTGGGGTTATGCATTGTAATTTGTGAAACTTAAGACATTTTTAACAAAAGTGAAATGTCCTGTAGGAATAATAGGATTTATGAAGTCTGTCCAACTGAGTAGTGCCTTTTTGCTTTCATCAGTTTAAATTTTAGCAGCCCTGCTAATGTAGTAGTATAAAAATGCAGCCTAATGATTTTGCAACACAGTATAATAACCTTTGAGAGATGAATACGTTTTTTAATTTATGCACTTTTAATTCACTCTTTCTATTACCTTATTTTATCAGGATAAGGAACTAGTAATTAAACTAACAGTCTCAATAATTCTGAAATAAATATGTCATGACTGTATCAGGATAAACAGTATCCCTGGTATACTGAAACATGATTACAGTTTGTGCAGCTTCTTGAAATTATTTACAGCCAATTCTGTCAGTACTTAAGTTAAATCTGACAGAACATTCAAAGCTCCCTAATTAAAAATGATGTTTTGCTAAAATAGATGATATGTGATAAAAAATAAGTACATAAATCATTTGCAAAATGGAAAAAAATTATCAGAAATGGATGGCAGTATTAGCTGTACATCCTCATAAACATATCTACAAAGTAAAATTTCATAGTCTTAATTTTAGAAATGTCTAAAAGTTACTCATGTAAGTAGTACTACACAGAATATTTCATTTGTATCATGTATATGAAATCAATTAACAGTAGCTTTTTAATTTTGGTCTCATTTAAACAATTCTGATTTATATGAGATTGAGAAAAAATTATAATGTCATTCCTTAAAACGCTGTTAAGATTAACCTCAAAAGAAACCTAGACTTTCATTAAATTTACGTTTAAATTATAATCTCTCCCAAGGAGATTCCTTCTCCAGGGATAAATCATATACCCCAGGAATGTAGCCCCTTGGAGAAATTTCTGGTACTGTTGAGAATATTGTAATAGATGAGCGATGTGCTATTTTTCCTCTCCTTAAATTATCAGTATACTATGAACAATGATTCATGCATTTGAGTCCATCAAAATTTAAAACTTCACTTGACAAAACACTCTGTAAACAAGGTTAACATAATGTGCAGACTAGGAGAAAACATTTGTAATATATATATAACAGATAAAGTATTTAAGTCTAGATATATAAGGAGCTCCAACAGATAGATAAGAAAAAGGTAACTCAGTTAAAAAAAAAAGGGGGGGGGGGGCGGGGGGGAAGAATTCACAGAAGAGGAAAAACTATTTTTTAAAAAGATTCTCAACCTTCCTAGCAATCAGAGGCATGCAAGTTAATGAGAAACACAGGAGAAAACACTTTTTACTCCTGTAAAAACTGTTATCAGTTTGAGAACATTAAGTGTCTGTGAGACCATAAGGAACCAGGACTCTCGTACATTGCTGGTGGGAGCGATATGAAGTGGGCACTTGGAAAGGCAGTTTGGCAGTCAGTATCCACTAAAATGTAAAGGTACAGACCCCATATTCCAGAAGTTTCACTTCTCACAACATATCCTTAAAAGAAAACATTCACACATGTAGTAAGGTATGTACAAGGGTGATCATTTCCACATTGTTGTTATAGTAAAAATTTGAAAATAATTTTAAATATCCAATAACAATTAGGGAATTGCTAAATAAAGTATGTTATATTCATACTGTGCTGCAGTTAAAGCAAATGAGTCAATGTACTTATGCTGTCCCAGTGTTAAGGCAAAGAACAAGTTGATAAACAGTGAATAACTGTTTATGTTCTAAAACACACACAAAAACAGTATTTCTGTGGGGACATGTATATAAATATGTGCAAAAAGGTCTGGAAGGATACACAAATACATGAGTACATATAATTGCCTAGAGAAAAGTTTGGAAGGATACACAATAAACCATTTTGGGGGGGCAGGTACTAGGAATAAGTGGAGTGTGAAAGGATTATAGGGGACTTCAGTATTATCTATAATGTTTTGTTTGACCAAGAGAATGTATTCATGTGTTTTATTCTGATACATGTGTTTGAAATACAGTACTGATATACCAAACAACAAGAAGTATAATCATGCATGTGTTCTTTTTCTAGAAGCCTATTAGTAATGGCCTACCCCCAACACCTAAAGTGCACGTAAGTATAAATACCAAATAGGTTAAGTTTTCAAACTAAATACAATGACAAATAATTGCTTGAATGTGTACCTTTGGTTGGATTTTTTTTGCCTGTTTGAAAGAATCCATTATTATTGAAAAAAACTAAAAGATTGCTAATTTACATATTAATTGATTATATCTGAAAAGTAACTTTTCAAAAGAAAATTACGATAAATTATACATTTTAAAAAGCTGCTTTATTCAAAAATTATTAATATTTTCTTTGCACATATTTTTGAAGGAATGTGAAAAATGCACAGTTATCAAAAACATAGAATTTTAGAACTAGAGGGAACATTGAAGGAGCATCTGGCCCAAACTCTGTTTTTTGCCCATGAATAAAACTGAGACCCAAAGATCTTAGTCACCAAGATCACAAAAGAGCACCCAACTCTAACCAGACCTAGAACTAGAACGTAAATGTCCTATGTTATAGTCCTTGTAGGTTTTTTATATCTATATATACCATGCTATCCTTTTTAGGATTAAAATGATATTAACTCAATGTAATTTTAGGTTAGTATGGATAGAACTACATTTTCGCTGATACAAATCTCTAATCTAAAACCTTATGTAATACTAGTTTAGACAATGTCCATAATTTTTCTGGTTTTTAACCTCTCAACTCTACTATTTAGCCTTTTTACTTTTTAACTCTACTTTTTAATTAGTATAAAGATCTAAATAATCATACCTCATTTTACAAAAAGAAGTTTTGAGTGTAAAGGCCTCCTGAGGCTAGAGATTTATGTATACAATAGGGATGAGATTTCCTGTTGGGCTACAAGATGAAATTCCTTTATCAGGTATACAGTTGACAGGCAAGAGCTGATAACTATGGACCAACTGTACAAACTAGCTTTAGGTTGGGACTGGTTTGATTGTTTTGTACCTCATTTGGATTTTTAAGGGGTTTAGCAATACCTTAATATGTGAATTTTGGTACCTATCTTAAAGGATAATTATCAGGGTTAGTTAAGTGATATAATTTCTGCCCTACACCATAAAAACATTTTTTAGAGGTCTCCTACCACCTGGTGGTATTGCCAGGCTATCGTTCTTTTTTGGGAACTAAAATCTTAAAAATACTGGTTGCGGGGCTTCCCTGGTGGCGCAGTGGTTGAGAATCTGCCTGCTAACGCAGGGGACACGGGTTCAAGCTCTGGTCTGGAAGGATCCCACATGTCGTGGAGCAACTAGGCCTGTGAGGCACAACTACTGAGCCTGTGCGTCTGGAGCCTGTGCTCCACAACAAGAGGCCGAGATAGTGAGAGGCCCGCGCACCGCGATGAAGAGTGGCCCCCGCTTGCCACAACTAGAGAAAGCCCTCGTACAGAAACGAAGACCCAACACAGCAAAAATAAATTAATTAATTAATAAACTCCTACCCCCAACATCTTCAAAAAAAAAAAATACTGGTTGGTAGGTTTCTGTGAGTAAAAAGGAAATCTTAAGATTTAATATTTTGATTATTTTGTGTTAATATTTTTAATCCACTGTAGTCAACAGTAAATGCTCACAGTATTATCTCCCTGTTGGTAAAGAAAACATTCCTGCTCTAAGATGATGCACGATGCTGTCCTTACCACATATTTCTGTATTCTTTTTTCCTCAAGTTTTTGTTTGTAAAAGTAATTAAATGGGTAAGCTTTCTTGTATTTTTTTATTCTAACCAGAACAATAATTTCAAAATTAACATCTTACTCTTTGAATATCAAAAAACGTTCAAATGAGTGATATTGTTTTTCACTATAAGGTATTGATTATCTGAAAGGTTTGTAAATAAGCTTGATAAATAAATATTAACATCAAAAACTAAAGCTTTTTGTTGAATCCTTCCAGGGAAAATAATCAGACTGCTCAACTTTTTTTAAAAGTACATCTCTGTTTTGAGATTAAAGTCCGTATATGAATTTCAAATCAACCATACCTTTTCCACTTTGTAATTAAATTCAGTGCTTAGTGCTATTTTTAGGCTCATGAAACCAAGTAAGAAAATTTTCACCTTTGTAGAGATTATCATTTCCTTCTTACCAGAGAATATTGTATTACTCTTAATGTGGGACATGTAAGTAATTCTTCTGTAAGCAGTTATTGTGCAGAATTAGTTGCTATTACTGCTTTGTTTATTTGAGAAGATAGGAAGAATAAAATGATTCTTCTAAGTAAAATCTTATATCATCTGACAGTTGTGCCTGAAACCTTTGTGATACCACTGTAAGGCAAATGACTAGTACTCGTTAGGTTTATTTGGTTATTTTTTGTTTTTTCCAGATGGGTGCATGTTTTTCAAAGGTTTTTAATGGATGTCCCTTGAAAATTCACTGTGCAACATCATGGATAAACCCAGACACAAGAGGTAGTACTATATATTTTTATCTGTTATCTTTCTGATTGTTTAGTGTTTTCATGAGACCAGGAAAGCACTCAGTTTTAATCACTTTCTGCATACCTTTCTGAAGAAAATTTTGTTACAATTTAAAAAGAAATGTTTTTAAGGTAAATATGTTTCTCTATGTTATTAGCAGTGTTTGAGGTGACACATGGTATTAAAATTTCACTGTGTAGTCACCATATCGATACACTGAAACCATATACTCTGTGCCATCTGCCTTTATAAAGATACACATAGAGATATGTACAAACGTATGGTCTCTCCTTCTCTCTCTCTCTTTCTCTCTCTCTCTCTCTCACTCACACACACACACACAGAGGTATTCTTACTAAATCTTTCAAAACTCCAAGCTGTAGGTACTTTTATTTCACAGGTGAAGAAAATGACATTCAGAGAGGTTCATTGTTTCACAGCCAATCGGTAGTAGAGCTGCAGTTTGATCCCCATTCAGTCCTGTCTGACCACAAAGCTTATGCCTTTAATCTCCCAGTACTAATCCTAAATACTGTGCATTATAGCAATGTTCTTGGCATTCTAAGTTGTTCTCAGGATACTTCAGTTTAGCCTGGAGAAGTTCTTCACCTGCTGTTTTATATTATCATAAAAACTGATCAAACAGAACCATGGCCAAACTTCTAATATCTTCTAGAAGATATTGAGTACCCTAGCAAGCGTCCCAGTTTTAGTTAACTTTTTAAATAGGCTGTAGTCAGATCTTGGTTTTTCTGATGTCATGTTTATAATAATAGCCCATCTGCAAAAATACTTCACGTCTGTATCAGCTGGTCTTGATTTGCATTCTGTATGTCAGTTGCACGTGATCCCCTCCAAGAGGGAATTTAGAAAAGTTGCTGCAGATTCTCTGCCAGTCCTCAGCACCCTCTGATGAGTGAGGAGTCCTAGCATGCCATTCTTCAAAACCTCTTTTCATAAAATTTTCTTCACTGCTTTGAGGCTAATATTTGCATATAACTCAATTCCTTGAGCTAGAGTTTCTAACTACTTATTTGCATTAAAATAAAAAATACTGCTTACAGACCACAGTAATTCTTTTTTCATATGTTAATACATATATACTTAATTTTAGATTATATAAACTCTTTTAAAGAGTATTTTATATATCAAAATCAGTGGATTACTTTTGTCATTTCAGATCAGTACTTGATATTTGGTGCTGAAGAAGGGATTTATACCTTGAATCTCAATGAACTTCATGAAACATCAATGGAACAGGTATGTTATTTTGTATTTTTCCCTTTTTTTAAAATTCTTAAGTTATTGTACACAGACACTAAACAAGAAATGTTTCAGTGCTATGATTCGTTGCCTCTTTTGTTCGTAAAACCTTCCTAGAGCATTTTCTATTTACCAGGTGCTAAAGACACACAAGATTAGTCCTCACCTTTAAATAGCTCATGATCTAATAGATGAAACAAACATGTAAACCAATAACTGCAACACACTTCGAGTTAGATGTCACACTAGGAGTGAGTACAAAGTATAAGCCACAGAGGTGGGTATCACTAGCACCTCCTGTGGGGAGATGAGAAGGAGAGAGACGTTTAAGATGGACCATAAATGATGATGAGTAGAAGGTTAGAGGATAAACATGAAAGAGCATGGCAAGCATGGGGAACTATGAATGGATAATTCGATTGGAGTATAGAATGGGTGTAGAATAGTAACAATAAATGAAGGTGGATGGGTAGGCGGGTGCCAAACCCCAGAGCTTTGTGTAACATGCTGATGATCAGATCTGTGTTTTAGAAATATCTGTTTGCATTGTGGTGAGAGGTGAGACTAGAGATTATGGTTAAACGGTAAAGAAGTGTTTAGTCAGAGCAGAAGTGGAGAGGACAGAGGGGGAAAAATGGGGTTTGGAATTGTATGGGGACATTTTTGATTGTCACAGTGACTTAGAGGAAGCTTTTGGCATTTAGTACCCAGAGACCAGAACTGCTAAACAACCTGTGCACAAAAATGATGATAATGATGATGGTATTAATAGCCAATACCTGTATAAATCTTACTACGTGCCAGGTACTGTTTTTAAATGCTATTAATCTTCACAGTGACTCTTAGAAGTAGATACCATTATTATTCTCATTTCAGATGAGAAATCTGAGGCTCAGAAAGTAGCTTTTCAGAGATCCCACAGCTGTTAAGTGGCTGAATTGGGATATGGACCCAGGCGAGCTGGCTCCAGAGTCCATGTCCTTAAATACTTCACCATACTGCCTCTCCCACTTGTATCACTTCTACAGAGAAACACAGGACTTAGAGAATTAAAGAGCTAGAATTGGCCAGACTGAATGACCAGTTCAACAAGGAGGTTAAGAAGTCTAGGTTGGGGCTTCCCTGGTGGCACAGTGGTTGAGAGTCCGCCTGCTGATGCAGGGGACGCGGGTTCGTGCCCCGGTCCGGGAGGATCCCGCATGCCGTGGAGCGGCTGGGCCTGTGGGCCATGGCCGCTGAGCCTGCGCGTCCCAAGCCTGTGCTCCACAGCGGGAGAGGCCACAACAGTGAGAGGCCCGCGTACCGCAAAAAAAAAAAAAAAAAAAGAATGGAAGAAATCTAGGTTGACTTCAGTTTTCCAACTTGAGTGACTGGATGAGTGACAGTACAACTTGGCAGGATGTGGTATACAGAAGAAGAGGTCAGTTTGAAGGGAATAATGATGCATTCATTTTGGTCATGTTGAGTTTTGGGTGCCTATGAGATGTATGACTAATTCTCCATTATTAATATAAATTGATTACAAATAAAATAGAAAAATCCGTAAGTAATGATAATTTCTTCAAAACTAAACATTTCCATCTTTTCTCATCACAACATTTTTTTTTTTTTTTTTTTTTTTTGCGGTTTGCGGGCCTCTCACTGTTGTGGCCTCTCCCGTTGCGGAGCACAGGCTCCGGACGCACAGGCTCAGCGGCCATGGCTCACGGGCGCAGCCGCTCCGCGACATGTGGGATCTTCCTGGACCAGGGCACGAACCCGCGTCCCCTGCATCGGCAGGCGGACTCTCAACCACTGCGCCACCAGGGAAGCCCATCACAACGTTTTTTAAACAGATTTTCTAACAAGATCCTTAACTGATATACTTACTCTAAATCTTAATCTGGAAGGAGGTATACAGTGAAGTGGCTGAAAAACACATATGAACTAGGGAGAAAAGAAAAGGATCTTGTTATTTATAATAATTAGTAAATAACAGTCAAAAGTGGTAAATTTTTTTGGATATAATAAGATACCTAAAAATCATAGTACTGGTAACAATATTAATTGTAAGTAACAAGACCAATGTCATGTTTACATGGGGTAAGCATTTATTAACCTAATTTAAGGGGCTGTTAAGTGAAGGTACCTTCAACCCCCCCCCATTCCCACTCTGCAGTAACTCCCCTTCTTAGGTGCTTTAGCATTTGAAATTACATTATTACGGTAATATTTTCTGAGCTAAACACGCCCATCAAGGTGAATGTTTTCCTTCCCAGAGGAAGCCTATAAGAGTAGAGAACACGTATGTGTGAGATCTTAAGTTTTTCCATCTTCCTGTGAAATTGATTATTAGGCTGGTTTTCTCTGTACTCTAAGGAAAGAAACTGGGTGGCATGAGTCTGCTAGATAGGGGAAGATGCTGAAAGGTGAGAAAATGACACAGAACAGGGTCTTGATTTACAAATCTCTTTCTGCTGTTATTATTTATAGCTAGCATTTATGGAGTGCTCAATGTACGCCAGTCTTCTAAGTATCTTACACCTACAAGGAACATCGTGTTCACTCACCACAGCAACAGTGTTGGGATAGGAGCTCCATTTTACAAATAAGAACACTGAGACACAGAAATAAGTCAGTTATCCAAGGTCACAGAGTCAATGAGAAAGCAGCTGTCTAAATCTAGGCAAAATGCAGAATCTACTCTTCCTTTTTTTTTTTTTAAATAAATTTGTTTATTTTATTTATTTTGGGCTGTGTTGGGTCTTTGTTGCTGCACGTGGACTTTTTTTCGTTGCAGCGAGCGGGGGCTACTCTTCGTTGCGTTGCGCGGGCTTCGCATTGCGGTGGCTTCTCTTGTTGTGGAGCACGGGCTCTAGGTATGCAGGCTTCAGTAGTTGTGGCGCCTGGGCTCAGTAGTTGTGGCTCGTGGGCTCTAGAGCGCAGACTCCGTAGTTGTGGCTCACACGCTTAGCTGCTCCGCAGCATGTGGGATCTTCTCGGACCAGGGCTCGAACCCGTGTCCTCTGCGTTGGCAGGTGGATTCTTAACCACTGTGCCACCAGGGAAGTCCCCAGAACCTACTCTTCTTAAGCACTATATAGCTTTACTAAACTGATTATTTCATCCAGAGCCTATTTTGCTAAGAGAAGTAGGCATTAGAAATCTAGAAAAGCTTTAGAGTTTTATTAAACATGGCTAAAAATGAAAATCCGAAGTGAAAATCCAACACTTAATAAAACTTTGCATAAATACTCTTCCATTGTCCCTATGTTGATATTACCAAAGGAATTTGTGTCTTACCCTGGTACTTTATATATGCTTGTATTAAATAAACTCACTTATATTTACAAATATATAGTCCCATGATAAATTTGTTTGGTTTGGTACTTGTAGTACTTTGTAAATATGTATTTTTATGGAAATAAACTCACTTCAACACTGAATTAAATAAAAATCAGTTTCTTGCTCCTTTGGTAACATGTACTGGTATGTGACTTGGAATTAGTCATTGCCCTTTTTTTTAATCTGCCTAATTTTCTCAATAGCCAATGAATTCTCAATTCTTCTGTGAAACTTTTATGAGAGCATAAAGCAGGAAATGTTGTTTATGTTCTTGCAGTCTGAGGCACGGTTATAGGCAAGTTTTCTAAAATTAAAAACCACTTGGCGGGAGGACTTCCCTGGTGGCGCAGTGGATAAGACTCCACAATCCCAATGCAGGGGGCCCAGGTTCGACCCCTGGTCAGGGAATTAGATCCCACATGCATGCCTCAACTAAGAGTTCACATGCCACAACTAAGGAGTTGGTGAGCTGCAAGTAAGGAGCTCAGCTGCTGCAACTAAGGAGCCCACATGCCACAACTAAGGAGCCTGCCTGCCACAACTAAGACCCGGCACAACTAAATAAATACATACATACATAAATATTTTTTTTAAAAAACCCACATAGCAGAACTTCCCTGGCAGTCCAGTGGTTAGGGCTCTGCGCTTCCAATTCAATCCCATTGAATTGCGCTTCCAATTCAATGGGATTGGATCCATTGAACCCAGAGGGCATGGGTTCAATCCCTGGTGGGGGAACTAAGATTTCACAAGCCACGCAGGACAGCCCAAAAAAAAAAAAAAACATAGCAGTGCCACATTTTACTTGCTTGGAGACATTAGGTGTTTCATGTGGGTACATTTTGCAAATAAATGAAACAGGTTTTATTAAAAATAGATTTTACTTTGTTTCTCACCCTTTTATTATTCTGTTTTAATTATTCAGGACCATCATTGTGACTTTTAAAGCCTTTTTTAACGTAATGTCCTTAGAGGCCTTGATATGTTTCATCATTAGTCTCTTCCTTCTTTCTGTTCCCTACCCTCATCCCAGTCTGTTTTGGAGTAACCTAGTAGGAATTGGCAGGGCAAACCCAGCAACCAAACTTGTTAAATCACAATGCTTAATTACATTCATCAGTGGTTCTCAAACTTCAATATGCAACAGAATCACCTGGAGAGCTGATTAAACCGTAGATTGCTGGACCCACCTTTAGAGCTTCTACTTCAGTAGCTCTGAGATGAGGTCCAAGAATTTGCATTTCTCATTTCTAACAATGCCGGGTGATGCTGTTGGTGCTGGTGCAATGACCACTTTGAGAACCACTGATATGCGTATGAAATATGTTAATGAGAGCAGTTGTTTTTTTTTCCTTCAAAATATATGTTTCATGAAATCCCTTTCTTTACCCAAAATACTAATCACCTTAAAGCTTACAAAGAGGTGTCTCCCAGTTCTTATGTGCTAGATTTCAGTAATGAATTCCATATATATGTCCTTTATGATTTATAAGTTTTCATCATATTCTCTCTTGGCCTTTTTTTCCTCCATACCTACTATTTCCACATCCTGTGTTTCACCACACCGTGATCCTTTTTTCTCTTCTGCTCCAAAAGCCATGCATGTCCATATGCCTAGATAAGACCGTTTTTTGGAAGTACACAGGAGAGTCTTAATTATTTAAAACCTCAGAACCAAAATAAAGGAATAGACATTGTTTGAAAATGTCCTTTTCCCTGTGTAGTTTGGGATTATGTAGTCCTAACTATAAGGAGAGTGGAGCTAATCATGTCATGTTGGAACTTAGATAATGAAATTACACTGCTAATTTATTTTTCTTCCATATAAATATGTTATGTGTAGCATCTTGTTTTACTTGCCTTATAAAATGAATTTCTATTAAAAATAAGTTTCTTTTTTAAGAACTGGCCTAATGATATGGTAGCTACATGGTTAATATGTACATATTTACACTACTATTATCTATTATCCTTTGAAACTTTGTGCTTTTTTTTTTTTTTTAAATCAGCTATTCCCCCGAAGGTGTACATGGTTGTATGTAATGAACAATTGCTTACTATCAATATCTGGTAAGTCTTTCAGTTTTTAAATACCTTACAGTTGCTCCTATTTATGTTATCAGCTTTTATGACATATATTTTTCTCTGCAGGTAAAGCTTCTCAGCTTTATTCCCATAATTTACCAGGGCTTTTTGATTATGCGAGACAAATGCAAAAGTTACCCGTTTCTATTCCAGCACACAAACTCCCCGACAGAATACTGCCAAGGTAACTGTACATTTAACTATGTTTTCATCCTTAGAGATAATATGTTAATTCATTCTAAAAAATAGATATACTACAGAAATTGAAAAAGCACGGGTTTGTAGAAATCACGTGCAATGAAAAACTGTAAGAAGTAATGTATTTTTACAAGTGTTTATCACATTCTTCTAAAATTTTCTGCTTTATACTTTCTACTTATATCAAGCATTTTCTTTCTGAGTTTTTGATTGTTTTTCTACAAGGTTAAAACTATTTTTTTCATGTAATTTGCTGGTAATTTTATGTCACATATAGTGTTTTTGACTTATTTGTGTCAGTCTGAATAAAATGAATTTTCTCCAAGTAGTTTCTAAACTTAGAAAATTTAAGTGAGTTGTTAAATGAAGATTTTTTTAGAAGATAATTACTACTTAGAAATCGAGATTTTTGCTTTTCTACTTTCAGGGATTTTTATTTATGTTCTTTCTTCTTTTTGGTTATTATTATATTGGGCCTCATTTGTTGAGTAAAAATCTTTTGAGTTTGGTATAAATTGTATTTTACAAAAACTTTATAATGTAACCATTCTTCCTTTACAATATTAGTTGTAAAGCAACTAATGTAGAACCTTAACTTTTAAGTACCTTGAAAATCTGTTGTTGTTAATTGCTGAGTTTACAGTATAGCTAACATTTGCCCCTTCATGCACAAAAACTTTTAAAAAATTAACTTTTGGATGAAAATCATTTTAAAATACACTGCAAGCTTTTCTGTCTTTAAAATAGATTACACTGAGTTTAACTGGATCTTTTCATGGTGACTTAGTTATGATTATGAACTTGATTTATGACACTTGTATTATAATATCTGTAGTTGGACTTAGGGATATTGCTCCTATGACTAGTCAGGAAGTTTCTTTCCTCCTGTACAGTTTATGTGCCCCTCTTTTTCTCCCAGCGGCCACTTTGTGCTGTTATCTTTCTGCCCACTTAAAGTATGACTCCATTCAGCTTTCTAACTTGATAATCCTAAATTCCTGTCGGCATGGAAACTGACCTCCAAGCTTTAAAAGTAAAGAGCCCCCAAAGAATGTAAGGCACATAAATGTTAATGCATTAACTTTTTGATATCGTTTTGTCAGAATAGAGAGCTATTCTTATATCAGTTTGTGGCTCATCTTTTTACTTTCTCAGTGGTGTCTTTTGGTAAACCAAAGTTAATAATGTATTAAACAAATTCATTCAACAAATTGAATGCCACTCATAGTTTGAGGTGCTAAGGATACAGCAGTGAAAGAAATAGCAATTTAAGTTTATCAGTATTTTCCTGTATGATTTATTTTTGCATTTTTAAAAGAAATCCCAGGACTTCTGTGGTGGTCCAGTGGTTAAGACTTTGCCTTCCAATGCAAGGGGTGTGGGTTCCATTCCCCGTCAGGGAGCACATGCCTTGCAGCCAAAAACACAAAACATAAAACAGAAGCAATATTGTAACAAATTCAATAAAAAGACTTAAAAAAAAAAAAAGAAATCCCAAGGTCGTATTCTAAAATGTAAATATTTTATAGTTTTGTTTTTCATATTTAAATCCTTAATCCATTTGGAATTGATTAGGGGGAGTTGAGAAAGATATCCAATTTATCCTTATTTTTAATAGATGATCTGTTATGTCAGGACCAGTTTTTAAACAACTCATCTTTTCTCCACTGAACTGTAACAGTACTATATTTTCATATACTAACTTTGCCTACATGTATTATATATTCATTTCCATTTCCATTTAGGAAATTTGCTGTATCAGCAAAAATCCCTGAAACCAAGTGGTGTCAGAAGTGTTGTGTTGGTGAGTAAACTGTCCAAAATCATGTAGCTCTCCTGCTTTGCAGAGTGGGTAAGAAGATGCTGTGAGGCACATTTTTAAATCTAGCATAAAACAGTACTACTTTAGGACGTTCTGCCAGTAATAGTTTATTTTTCCCTTTTAAATAAAATAAATGTATTGGTCATTCTATGTTCATATAGTACCTTGCACATGTAGTTGTTTTGCAGATAATTTATTGACTAGATAAATGGAGAATGACTTTATTACAGTACTTGATCATATCCTGTTCTCTAAGGAGCCTGTTACTGATCATTCACCATTTTGCTTTGTAATGGCTTATGAGACTACATTTATTCACTCAGCATACTTATTATTTATTCTCATACCTTTAATAGATGAAACGTTATGCTTGTGATGTGAACGTTATAGTCTCCCTGATCACACACCACTAGCCGAAAGTCCTCCCCAATGCCCGTAACAACTAGCTGGTTGATTTGCATCTAGGGAAAACCAAAAACAGTTTCCTTTCCTCCCTTAAAAAACTCTGAGGCAATTCAGTTTTATTATTTGTAAACCTGTATCTTGAGATTTGATTAATGTTTTCATGTAGTGCGGCCCAAAGCATTACTGCCTCTGAACATGACTACCAAAAAGCACCCTGAATCACCTGCCCCTACATGTGCTGCAGCTATCAATTTGGGAAGTTCTCCCCAAACCTACTTAGACCCTTTTTTCAGGATCTTGCTAATCTCTCTGCTACCACAAGACCTCAAGTTCTTCTTCCGGCCCCCAGGCCCCATAACAACCAGCATTTTCACTTGGGAATACAAATAAAAATCCTGCAAGTGATAAGGGAGTTTCCTGCTACTACCTGAAACAGCATTTCTTTTTCACTCTGCAGTCTAATTAAGAAATTGAACTGGCAGTCAACTTTTGTTTGTTTTCGAAGTATGCAACTGTTACTGTAAGGACTTTTTTATATTATAAGAAAACTTACATATACTTTTTTGCCTTGACAGTGAGAAATCCTTACACAGGCCACAAATACCTATGTGGGGCACTTCAAACTAGCATTGTTCTATTAGAATGGGTTGAACCAATGCAGAAATTTATGTTAATTAAGGTAAGCATGAATGTCACCCTAAGTCATTTTTAGTATAAAAGCTTGTCAGTTTTCCTGTGCTTTCAGAAACTTTTTTTTTCCAGTTAATTCTCAAGATTTAATGTAATAATTTTGGATTATATGGCAGAGTGATGAAAATCTGCCCAATTATAAAAAACTCAGTTGGCCTGATAGAAATTTTGAAAGAGACTAGATAAATAGTTCAGGGATATGGCAATGGGAGCTGGAAATACTGGATCACATACACAGTCTGATGTCAAGAACAGGAGGTACTAAGAGAGCAGTGAAATATTGTTTGAATATGTTATCTGGTTGACCTGTTCTATCACAGCAGAGGGACAACCTGCGGATTGGCATTTGGCCTTAAAAAGTTAAGGGATAACCATAATGAAGGGGAAATTATTTGTTTTGGATATATGCCTATGTATTAATTTTCCCAGTCCTTCCCATGGATGGTGTTTTGTGCCTTAGTTTCTCTAGAACCTTTAAAGAAAAAAAAAATTTTTTTTGGCCACTCTGTGCTGCATGTGGGATTTTAGTTCCGTGACCAGGGATCTAACCCACGCCCCCTGCAATGGAAGCGCAGAGTCTTACCACTGGACCACTAGGGAGGTCCCTTTAATGAATATTTTTTAAAACATTTAATATTATTTAGCTATAACTTAAATTTAGAGGAAAAACTAACTTAAAACGTATGAAGTGCTGGCTCAGTCACCCCAAGGAAATACCAAATGAAATTTTTAAGCTATTTTCTTCACTATTTTATATAGATTAAGTAGTCTTATTTCATGAGCATTTGATATCTCCATAGAAGTTGGGATCGGAATATAATTGGAGTGCATTCCTCCTCAATTATATAATATAGAGTTAGGATGTTTAAAGTATTGGCTTCTGTTATGTAAAATTTTATGAGTGACTGGGGAATCTAGTTTTAATTTTCACATCATTATTTATTAACCTCAAAATTAACTAGGGCTAAAGAAATGAAAAAAAGAGTTTCAAGAATTTACAACCCATTGAGGTAATATTTCCACAAATAAATTCACTGAAACAAAAATTCTTTAAACCAAAAACTGAAAGGGAAAATAGCCTTATAAATTATCCAAAGCAGAGCTTCTGAACCCAGCCCATTTCTGGCCACATGGTTTTGTTCTCAGTTCCTCTTTGTTCTTGCCTGTTTGACAAAAAGCATGGCGTATCCTAGATGGAGTGGTAAAGTGTATGTAGTTATTTTTCTACAGCCCTTTCCTTCCCTGTCTTCCTCCTTAGTCTCTTTTAGTATGTCCTTCCTATTCCTTTCATTCCTAACCTCGATCAGAATGAAAACAGTTTCATTACATCAGTTGTTCATGGATACTAATAGTCTGATTAAACCTTAGTATGAATGAATTTTATGTGTTACCTGATATGTTAAACTATTTATCCTAATACGTAATGAAAGACCCTTTTCTCTGTTAAAGGAATTTTATGTATTAAGAGCATGCAAGAGAGAAAATATACTTTGAAGACATGGGAAGCTTAAAAATTATCCATCCATGTTTTCTCTTTTCCGGATAGATGGTACCAGGGAGCCTGCCCCTGACTGATGAGGCCTGTTGCCAGTATTCTAGGATGTTAGACTTACAGTACAGTTCTACTTGTAGGCCTCCTTCACGACTTCTTGCTCTTCCCACTTTACTTAAACTCCCTGAGCTACACGCCCCTATTTATTTCCCTTCATCTTAACCCAGTTCTTTCTCTGTGTCTCTTCTTCGAGATTTCTATATGTATATTTTGTTTCTATGTTTGGCATTATCTCAATTAGTATTTTTGATGTTTTCTATACTACAACTCTTACCAGATATGTTCAAAAACATTCTTATGCTTTCCATATACTTCCTCCTCATGAGATTTCTGAGTAAGTTTTTGCTTCTGTAGACTACATTTTCAATATAAATAAAAGTTATAAATTGAAGCAGACATTCATGTACTTATTACGAATCAGGCAGAGTGTTGTTTAACTAGAGAGATAAAGAGTAAGACGTAGTCACTGCCCTCAAGGACCATCACCAGTAGCGACTGGATTTTAAACTGTTATATGGGAATCCTCTTCTGTTAATGACTTATACATATTGTTTAGTTATTGTTCGAAGCTAAGTAGAAGTATTCACAATGTGTTGGTTTTCATATTTACTGAGGAAAAAATACGGAAGCATTTGTTTTCTTCCTGTCTTACTGCTCTTTCCACATTTCAAAGAGAATTTTTTTAAATGTTTTACCTTATTAAAAATAGGACAGATTTTATCCATAGCATATCCCCAGGTGGGAATGCTCCCAGAGAGGGTGTTTGGAGAGTGTTCGTGAAGGAGTGTCTAGACCTCTGGGATGGGGGCACTTGGGCATTCACGGGGAAGGAAGAATGTGGGAACAACAGGTGTGCACAGAGCTTCACGTTCCAGCCATGAGGACCACACTGCATCTTCTGACACTTTAAGACTAGTAGTTATGGGAGCCCCATTTCACCTGTTTATTTTCTCTATCATTTATTTTCTTTAGAATTTACAGTGAGTTACCAGCGTAAAAAATAAATCAGTTTCAGTAGTTTTTAGAGATACTAACAATAGCCATTTGGGAAGTATAATGGAAACACGGCCCATTTATAAGAGCAACAAAAATATAAAATATATTAAGAGTAGACTTAATAAAATATGTGTTAAGACCAATATATTTTTTAAAAACCTTTTTATCGTGAAGAAGAACGTTGCTAGCACCTCAGACCTCCCTATGGCACCCCCTACAAAACAGCTGCCTTGTTTGCATGTAAGCATGCACTTCTAAACATTAGCATTAATTTTACCTGATATTTCAACTGTATACAAGTAGAATCATAACATTCATTTGGGTCTCACTTCTGTGCAACATTATATTTGTGTAGTTGTTGGATATAGCCATAGTTTGTTCGTTTTCACTGTGGTCTAATTTCCCATTGTGTGAATGTGTCATCATTTTATCCATTCTACCATTGATAGGCATTTGGGTTACTTCCAGTTTTTGTTATTCTGAGCAATGCAGTTTGTGCATATTTTTGCATGTCTCCTGTGGGTGCATGTAGTCATGTTCTCTAGAGTGTATAACTAAGAGTGTTATTGCTGGGTTCTAAGAGATGTGTATCTCGGCATTAATAGGTATTGTAATTAACCATTGTGGTCACACCAGTTTATACTCCCACCATCAGCGTTAGGAGCATTTGTTTGCTGTTCTCTGAGTAACCCTTATTATTGTCGTTCTTCTGGCGGGTGTGTATGGTTATCTTGGTTTTATTCCCTGATTACTAATGAAGTTAATGTTTTCCTCTATTTTTCCAAACTTTCAGAGTGTGAATTTAGTCTCTTTGTGGCAAAATAAAAATAATTTTAAACTTATGTAAAAGTAAAGTGGGTTGCATTTTAACTAAGTTAATTTATTAAATAGAATCACTTGAAATACAGGGCTAAATTTCTCTTATTTGCGGTTGTTTTTTTTTTCTGTCCACACTTCTAAGGGGAATGTCTCTTGCTCATTAGCATTTCAGTTTTCTCATCCATGTTTGCTCAGCTGGTTAAGAAGGCAGAGGAGTAGTACTGAAGCAGCCTGGGATTAGGAGAGAGGAGGCTCTGCCACACAGGGTAGGGGGCAGGGGCGACCCTGGGCCAGCCACCCAGTTGCTGGGTCTTAGTTTCCAACTCTGAAAAAAGAGGGTTGGACAGGTGATTTGTAAGTCTGTTTCACCCCCAATATGCTAAAAATGTGTGGTTTTTAACTTAAAAATTTTTTACAGTGCTTAACCTAAATTCTTTATACAGATACTTTCTAATTTAGATTTTCTGCATACCCTGAGTTTCTGTGCGAAGAAGCAATCTTTATAGTAGAAAGCACTATTTTATATATTCTCATAAAACTAAAAATTCTTATTAGTGTTCTCATGAAATTTTTTTTGCTTTTGTTTTCCTTTGTTTAATATATTTTGGTTTTTTCTAGCACATAGATTTTCCTATACCGTGTCCACTTAGAATGTTTGAAATGCTGGTCGTTCCTGAACAGGAGTACCCTTTAGTTTGTGTTGGTGTCAGTAAAGGGAGAGACTTCAACCAGGTGGTTCGATTTGAAACAGTCAATCCAAATTCTACCTCTTCATGGTTTACAGAATCAGGTTTGTGATTTTTAATGAATTATTAAGTAATAAATTTACTATATCTTTCATTAGGCAAAGGTTATTTTTAAAGATCTTGCAAAGGCCCTTTGTTCAGAGTCTTTGGCAACTAAGGGAAATGTTAAAGAACCAATTTGCCAATAAATATTGATTAGTCAGGAGTTTGTTGGAAGCCTGAAAGAGTGTTCACAAAAGGAAAAGAATTGAGACAGTTTTTTTGGCATTGAAAAAAAATGATCACAGACGTTCACAAAAGTCTAAAGACAGTTTCATGGCTTGCTGAATCCCAGGGGACTTGAAACAGCTTTCCTTTGAGGACACATTACTGAAGGAAAACATGGCCAGCCCTTGACAACATTATTGTGGCTTCTCTTTGGTGCCCCTAAGTTCTCTGTTAAATTCTCTCTTTAGAGGCCCATCTTCCCTTTGAGACACGGGGTGAACTCCTGCTTTCTAATCTCTTCCTCCCTATTTAACAAGAAGGGATTGTTGGTTGATTAATATTTTATTTAGTGAATTTCAGTTGTCTTAGTTCTCCCAAGCATTTTAATTTTAAATCCTTTTCTACTAATTGTTGAATGAAGGGCCTCATTTCCTGACAAAAGAATTTTGTCCCTTCCTTCCCAGGAACTTTTGATTACTTCTCTTACCATAGTGAAATCCCTTTATTAGAAGTTAAACATGACAAATATAATTCATCTCTGGTTTTGAGATGATGAGACAGAGTAAGAGACAGAAAGTATGTTTAGGATTTTGTATCAGCTGAAATTATAAGCTAGTGGCTTCCTAAACTCTGCTGCACATTAGAATCCACCTGAGAAGCTTTTAACACTCTTGATACCTCAAGTCACACACACCCTCGATTAAATAAGAATATCTGGGGCCAGCAGCTGGGTGTCAGCAGATCTCCAAATGATTCCAGTGTTCGGGAGCTAATTGTTATAAGCAATTTGTAAATCTCATTTTCCTGGCTTTCTATCCAGTAATGCTAGACTGGCTTCTTCTTGACTAATTTTCACCAAGTGTGTAAGAGTCACAAAGGTCTCGTTGACCTGATGTACAGGAGGCCTATTCCATATCCTTCCAACCCTGGTTAGTTACAGAAGTACCAGGTCTAAAATACGTGTGAAGGTCTGAAATACAGCCATCCATGGATTTATTAAGATTCTAAATACTGTAGGAAATAGAAAACAGGCAAGCTAGACTTTGGATCAGACCCACTCTCCAGAAACAAAGGCCTATAGTTTAGCAGTTTCAGTTTTGATGTTCATACAAAGCTTGGGATATCCTACTTTTTGCTTCCTGGAAAACTATGTCATTTAAACATTTTCAGTTTGTGAAAACTTTCTTAAATCATTATTATAAAAATAGGGCCTCTATGCATTTTTATGGTGCTTCATACTTCTCAAAATACTTCAGTTTTCTTCTTAACTCATTTGGACCTGAAGTTATTTGTTTGACTCTCTGATTCATTCATTCAACAAATATTGAGAAGTATGTACACAGCACAGCCCCTGGCCTTCTAAGCTTAAAATCAGAAATTAATCATTGCCATAATATAGAAGATTAGACTCCTAATTTCACATATGAATAAAATAGTGGCATCACCAATAGTAATGACAATAGCTAACCCTCCATTAAGCACTCACTTAGTTTAGCTCTTGCATCAAATTTTGAATCCAAGCCGCCTGGCTTAACCACTACGTATGTATAGTTAAAAATATATATCCATTTAAAATTCCGTGATGTTCAGAATTCTTCTTTTTTTAATGTCTCTGCTTTAAATATTACTGTTTTCTGTAAGTTTTATCGAGTTTTTTGTGTTGTAGATACCCCACAGACAAGTGTTACTCATGTAACCCAGCTGGAGAGAGATACCATTCTTGTATGCTTGGACTGTAAGTTTTTATTTATGAATATCTTATCTTAATGAGTTTTTTTTATCTTAGTTTCTGAGTGACTTTTTTTCTTTCTAGGTTGTATAAAAATAGTAAATCTGCAAGGAAGATTAAAATCTAGCAGAAAACTATCATCAGAACTCACCTTTGATTTCCAGATTGAATCAATAGGTAAGCCAGAGTTTTGTGTTTCTTGTTTGATTGCATTATGAACTGCTTAAAATAATTTGTCTAATAATTATTTGAAATTATAAAAATATATTACTAAGGGCTCATTCTTTTAAATTGTAGGATGTAATGAATATGAGGTGAATATCAGTCTTTGCTTTTACGTATTCTCTAAAATAGTTTAACAACCGTGACATAATCTGTAAATAATGTTATTTTCCCTACAGATTTGGCATTTTCAAAATAAATAATTAAATATCATTATTCATAACCTAGTTGTGAATTTCCATTTTCTCCAGACTCCTGCACAGTTCCCCTATAAGTACTTTAAAATTTAGTACTCAGTATAGTCTGTTGTATTTTTGCTGTTGTAGCTCCTGATCAGAGAGATCCATAAGTATGTGGAATTTCCTTCTTGCCGTTTTTACATTTTGCTTGATGAGTTTTTTCTGAAAACGGATTTCTTACACAATCAGTATTCTAAAATGATTACATTCAGGAAAAGTAAGGTGAAATGATCATACACAGTTTTTCTGGTGTCCTTTATCAGTAAAGATACTTGCATGTATATGCATTGGCGGACGGTAGGGCCGAGGGCAGATAGTTCATTTGTCTTATTCTTGGTCCTACTTTTATTCTTTCTCCCAGTTAGAATGCCTCTCTCCCAACAAGCAAACACTGATGATAATAACAAGTCAGTTTTGACGGACATCTGCTCAAGGTGTTCAAATGGAATCCATATTTAAAATCACATAGCTAGCTCAATAAAGAAGACAAAGAACAGAAACTCAAACTAGTATGCACTCCTGAGTGGTAAAGAAGACTAGCAGTGTCCCACAGGAGATGGGGAACCAGAGCCAGGCTTGTGGTTTGAGGTGCCTACTAATCAAGACTCTCCCCACATAAGGCCTCGTGGTTTTATAGGGGATTTTTATCCACCATTGAAAGAAGGAATCGTTCCTGTGCTCTACAGACTGCTTCAGATTGTAGACAAAGAAGGAATGCAGAATAAATCAGTGTTTAACACTATTGATACTAAAATCAGTTAAATTATACAGAAAACAAAATTACCCAATCTCATGAAAATAGATTTTGGAAAATCTGTATAAAATACTAGCAAATAGAATTCCATATCATCAAATAGTAGACTTTACCTCAGAAAAGCAAAGATGGTTCAACACCAGAAAATTTATTTATGTAATATAGCACATTAAAGATTAAAAGCAAAAAGTTATGTAACTCTTCAGTAGATGCACAAAAAGCATTCAGTAAAATCTGTCATTCATGATTTTTTTTTAAAAAAACAACTTTTTAGAAATTAGGAGTAGAAGGAAATGTCCTTCATCTAGCAAAACCTATTAAAAGTATTGTGTTTAATGGTTAAACTAATTCCCATTAAGTTGGAGAATGAGATAAGGATGTTTGCTATCATCACATTTCAACATAGTCTCATTGGACTATGAAAAGGGAACTATGAGGATTAGAAAGATATAAGTAAAAAGTCCTTTTTTTGCTGATGGTATGAATATCTACTAGAATATACAACTCTAAACTGTTAGAACCAATAAGAAAATTCAGAGTTGCTAGATATGAGTAACACAGATAGATAGCTTTCTGATATGCCAGTAAGACATGTAATCAAACATATTTAAGACCATCATCTAGGAAATTCCAAATTATTGTTTAAAAGTATAAAAGAAGATTTAAACAAATGAACTACACCGCTTCCATGGATAGAAACACTGAATATGGGAAAGATGTCAGTTCTTCACAAATTAATCCACACATTCAGTGCATTTGCAATAAAAATCCCAGTAAGGTATTTTCTGCCACTTGATAAGCTGATCTTAAAATTCATATGGAAAAGCTAAAGGCCAAGAACAGTAAAATACATTTTGATGAATACTTGCCCTACTTGATATTGAAACTTACTATAAATCCATAGTGATTAAGACAGTGTGGGATCAACACAGGGATAAACAGAAGAGGCTCAGAAATAGACCTACGTGTAATTGGAAATTTACATCATATGTCAGTGGGGAAGTGAGGTCCTGTTCAACAAATGATGCTAGTACAATTGGTTATCTGCAGGAAACAAAATCAGACTTTTTGCTCACTGAATACACACAAAAATATATGTTAAATATGTAAATACAAAAAGCAAAACTAGAATTTTTAGAAGGCACATATGCCTGTATCCCAGTAATTCTATTTCTAGGTGTCTACCCCAGAGAAAATTTTGTACATGTATTTAAGAAGAGGTACAAGAATGTTTATTGCAGCATTTTTGTAACAAAAAAATTAGAAACATCATTTGGTTCATCATACTAAATGTATGAAAGTTGGAAACATCCAATATAAAGTTTACACTGATAATGTGAACTTACTGTGTTGTAATAGTAAAAACATGCATGAGAACAACAAATACCAAGTACATAACAGTGGTTATCTCAGGGAGGAAGGAAAGGTTAGAATACAACTAGAGTAGGAGTTTATAGGGATGCTGGCTGTATTCATTTTTATTTAAAACAAAAAGCAAATATGGCAAAATGTTAGCATTTGAGAGTTAAATGGTGGATACATGTGTTTTTAGGCTATTCTCATATTTTTCTATATGTTTGAAATATTTTATCAAAACAAAAATTTCTATAGCAAAAAATACTTTCAGTGAATTTTCTTTTTCTTATCAAAAAGATGAGTAAGGTCTGTATAGTATTTATGCTATATAGTATATACTGTGTAGTTCTAGGCAGTATGGTAAAGATGCCATTATAAATATGGAATGACTAACACTAGTTATTAATTGAAATATTGTTATGCAAGGTAGAAAGAGGGATGAAATAATGCTTATCAGTTGAACTCTTGTACTATTAACAGTAACTGAGATGTTCTTGCCTGCTAGTTTGCCTGCAGGACAGTGTGCTAGCTTTCTGGAAACATGGAATGCAAGGTAGAAGTTTTAGATCTAATGAGGTAAGTAATCTTTTAAAAAATTATGTCCATTAAATAGTCATGAAGCATTATCAAATTCTACATCACACAATACTCTTTAACTTTGGAAAATTCCTGATTGATGCAAGGAATACTTGATTTGCTAATTTTATTGATATTTTCTGTATTCAATCTAGTGATAAAATTAATGGCGCATACTTTATAGCAACCTCTCTCTGTCCATTCAGTCAAACAGTTTCAGTGCATATTTTATGTGCTTCCAGATAATCACCCTTATATTCAGAACAAGAACTTCCTAAGTACTGCTAACAGTGAGCCAACTCTGATTTTCTTTCAACTTTCCCAGGCTGTCACCTGGAACAAGAGTACTGATGGAGGCTCTCTCTGTCTTGAAGCACCTTTTCTACTTTGTATTTCAGAAATAATGACCAATGCAGACGATAAGTAAAGGGTTCCACATTTCTCTTGAAGCCACCTTGCCTATTTCTGGTATTCTTATCTCCTTAGTCCTTCCTCCCTTAATTTAACTCCAGGAATAATTGAACTCCAAGTCATATGACGTGTTTAATTCAGTTCATCATTTATGCCAGAAAGTGCTGGGGTTATAAGCATGAACAAGACTTGGTACTTGCCCCCTAGAATATTACAGGCAAGTAAAATCATCCTAAGTTCTTTCAGTAACCCCAAGCCAGTCTCATTAGTAACTTTTACTTGAGCGTTGGCGGGAAGGGAAAACATTAGGTGCCTCAAGCAAGAAAATAGTTCATTTGTGTTTTAAACTGTCGGTAGTTAAGATCAGCATTTCTTCTAACCAGTAAACAGTATAGCAGAATGATCATGAGCGTGGGTTCCTGAGGAGACACCCGGGTTCAGTCTCAACTCTCCTGTTCAGTAACTGTGTGACCTTGACATATCACTTAACTTCTCTTTGCCTGTATTTTTTCATCTGTGAATTGAGGATAACAGCATAGTACTTATTTCATAGGGTTGCTAAGATTAAACAAAAGGAAGTATGTGATGTGCTTGGCACAATGCCTGGCCTATGGTAAGTATTCAAGAAAGGTGGATGCCAGTATGTTTCTTTTTTTAAGATTTTTTTTTGTTTTAATGTGGACCACTTTTAAAGTCTTTATTGAATTTGCTACAACATTGCTTCCGTTTTATGTTTCGGTTTTTTTGGCCACAAGGCATGTGAGATCTTAGCTCCCCAACCAGGGATCGAACCTGTACCCCCTGCATTGGAAGGCGAAGTCTTTAACCACTGGACCGCCAGGGAAGTCCCCTGCCAGTGTGTTTCTAGGATTAATTCCCGCAAGAGGGCTCACCTCTCAGGAAGATTTTTTTTTTTTTAATCACCTGAGGGAATGGAGCCTGGAGATAAGAATAGTCAACAGCTAATAAACACCAGGCAGAGAAGGAAAGCCATCATAGGATACAAGAGAATGGTTTAAAAAAGATAGTTTGCTCAAACAATCACCTGAGGGGCTTTTTCACACTACATAAGCAGCCCTTACTAAATACAACCTCTCCAAAAATGCTATGTCCTTCAAGTAGGCAAATCCCAAAATACTGAATACTTTGAAGATCATGCTGATGAACCGTTACTACTGAAGTGAGCATGTTGTATCCTTCAGGTGTGCTAAGTTACAAAAGAAGTCAAGAATCACTGACTGCTGTTTCCAGAATAATTTCAGTTTCAAAATCAAATTGTTTTTTCAGCCTACCAAATTTTGGGGAGAAGCTACTGCCATTATAATTGGGAATGTTTTGCTTTCAGTAAGCAATAAACAATGGGTTTCTCTTTCTCCTGTAGCCTTAGTCTTAACTCCCCAACTGGGAATGTTCACACTGAGGACTTCTTTAAGGACATATGCCATTAGAAAATATTATTTCAGGAGACTTGGAAAGAAATGGGAAAGAGAATTGTTATCTACTGAGCATTTCCTTAGCTAGGCATTATACCCATTAATACTTACAAGAATACTGCAAGATACCACTGCAAAGTAAACACTGTCTTTCCCATTTTGCAGAAGGTAAAACCGTTTCCAACAAATTACATACCTTGTGCAATTGTCACAGCTAGTAAGTGGGAGAACTGGGATTTAAGCTGGAATCGTGAGTTTGTCCCATCATACCACACTGCAGCCTTTCAAGTGCAAGGACCAGACCTAAGTGGCTTACTACTGCAAGAGCCTTGCTACCAGCATTAAGGTGACTGACAGGAGGTTTCTGATAAATAAAACGGACTAGGTGCTTTGCTTTTAACTTTTTCCGTTGCAGTCTGTATGCCAGCAAATGGTTTACTACTCTCATGTTTTATGATTAATTCAAAATTAGCCAAATTTTTCCTGGACTAACAAATGGATGCACTTATGTGCTGATTTAACAAGTTAACAGTCACACAGGGATCTATTTCCATCTTAGGACTTATGCTTCTCTTCTATAGAGTTATAAATTAAATGTCCATATAAAATTTTGTGCCTTTCATTTCAGAAATTAAATTGATATTTTAATTGAACAGGTAACACAAGAAATTTCAGATAGCACGAGAATTTTCAGACTGCTTGGATCTGACAGGTATGAAAAGGAGTTGTATTAAATACATAGTTCTAAACATGTTTTATAAACCCAACATGAAACTCGTTTCTTTTTTGAGAGAATTGAAATTTCTACAGTAATATATTCAACATTATATTTTTCATAATATAAGAATTCACAGGTCAGAAAGTTATGAAACCTTTGAGAATGTGCCTGATCTTCCAGTTACCAAGAATGTATAGATCTGTCAGTACTACTTTTGCATTAAACGTAATATCTAAAGTATGATTTACAGGACAAGAGGAGATACCATATGCTAGCAAACAGAAAAGTTTTCAGTTTTAGTACCAATAGGATTTGGAGTTCTATTCTGATTTACTTTCTGATTCTTGAACTACAGATTGTTTTCAGAATTCATGATAAGAATTAAGTTCCCCCAACTTATTCCTAGTATAGGTTTTACCCCTCTGACTCTTAGGACAGCACTGGCTTAGAGGTGGGAGGTGGTGGGCAACAAAGGTGTACTTCCCAGAGCTGGAACTGACTCTTCAATCATAGTGATTTGCAAATGGTTTCGGCCTACATAGCAGATAAGGAGCATTTATTAGAGGCATACAATGAAGAAGCAGTGGAAGAATTTTCTGCTAACGTTAGTTTTCAAGAATAACTTTGTTTTTTTGTATGTTTTTTGTTTGTTTGTTATTTTAGGGTCGTGGTTTTGGAAAGTAGGCCAACCGATAACCCCACGGCAAATAGCAATTTATACATCCTCGCGGGTCATGAAAACAGTTACTGAGAAATGCTGTGCTTCGACAGTTAGCTCTCGAGAGAAAGAACACTACCACTGCAACATTAACGGATGCTCGAAGCTGTACAAAAGCTGCAGTTACCTGGCTTCAGTTGCTTGTAATTTATTGTGGCATGAGACAAGATGGGGAAATGTTTTGTTTTAAGTGGTATGGATATATTTAGCATATTGAAACCACACAAGTGCTTAATTCACTGTTATGTAATCTTTGTACATATAGGCAGTATTTTTCTGTGAAACTTCATATTGCTGAAGACATACACTAAGAATTTCTGTAGATAATGTATTTTATGAGATGTACAAGTTAAGTGTCTTATCTGTACAGATGTAAATGTTGATGAAAATGCAATTGGGATTAATATTTTAAGAATCCTTTAGTATATTCTTGGGTGCGGCTATATTACAAAATGGGATGCTGGCAATGAAACCGTACATTTAACACTATTGTATTTTTATTATATGTAATTTAGTAATATGAAGATAAATCTTGTAACTTTTAAAATTGCAATGGAGGCTGTAATCATTTTATAATCTTGTTTTTAATTTTAATGCAAGTACACTGGTGTGTTTATATTTGCACAAAGTATTGATATGTGATGTATTAAGTCACAAAAGTAAGCTGTGACATCGTCAATATGCATTTGGCTCCCCAGCATCTTTTTAAAATGTATTTGGATTGTTTTCTATGTGAAACAAACCAATTAACCCCCTGTTGTAGTAACTGGTCTTTTTATATTTCAGCAGAATCCTGTAAGATTGCTTGTCTGTGCTTAAAAACAATACCTTCGAAAAAATTTTTGAATCACAGAATAGCGGTACCGTGACATAGCACTGCAGTTGTCTGAATTACAGTATGCACAAAGTATAAGTTAGCATTATCAAAGAGTCCACACTAAACATTTCTTATCATCACTTTGAAGAACTATAACATTCCATAGAGCGAAGTGGTTCAAATTTCTAGTGGGATTTTTACTTTTGTTGGCCTTATTTTATGATCATTTTCATGTTTCTTTTGATTTAGAGTATTAACACTTGGCCAAAATAATTTAGTTACTACCTCATATAAACAGTATAATGGTTACTACACATCACAGGAACTTAGTTTTGGTTAAAGTCATTTTTGATTGCTTTTTTCCAGTGGAATATGTATATACCAAGTTTTAGAAAAATGCACACTTTGGCTCTTTTTTGCTATATGTTCTTTATATTTTAATGTGAATATATACACAAAGAACAAACTAAATTGTGATTTATGTTCTTCATTTATTTTAATTGACAGTGCTTTTAAATATGTTCCTGATTGTACATAGTGTAAAATAAACATGTTTTTTAACATGCTGTTGTATAGTAGCTTGTCATCTGGCTTAATCTGTATATAGTGAGACTAAAACATATTAAGTAGAAAAAGTTTTTTTAATTATTCTAAAATCCTTAGGTAACCATTCTGATCCTTCAGATCTTGATTTTTTATTTGGTCTGTCTCCTCAATTTCATAAAGGGGTAATATTCCCACATTTGTGAAAAGGGCATCTTTTGTAGAATCTTCAATTTCCTGATCAGGAAAATTGGTGAAACATTCATAATCTTTTGGTTAGAGCGGGGCTCGGCAGACTGCACTTCTCAGCCCAATCCTGCGTAATGCCTATTTTTATAAATGAATTTTATTGGAACGCATTCGTTTGCATGTTGTCTATAGCTGCTTTTGCAAAAAATAGTTTTCCCCAAAAAACTATATTACCCACAGAGCCTAAAACATTTACCATCTGACCCTTTATAGAAAGAGTTTGCTGACTCCTGGGTTAGAGAAAGGAAGGGAGAATGCAGTTCTGGAGGCAAGGGGGGGAAGATTATATGTGGGAAGAACTGGGTTGGGGATCACGAGGTGACATTTCTACTCTTGTTAATGCTCCTGCCTGTTGTTAGGACCTTGGATAATTAACTCCAGAACAGTTTCCTTATCTAAAAATGTGACTTCTAAATCATACAGTTGTTAATAATCATAGCAGTTGTGTACATTTATCACTCTGCTCAAATACATTCTGACTAATCTTAGCATTAATAACTGAATAATGACTGTTTTAAAAACACATCTTTATCAGTATAACATTATCATCAGTTTATTGAAAAACAGACTCATGGAAAAGATTTTCAAGAAATCAGTATTCTGTCCTGGGCATTTATTGACAAGGTTGTTGATCCTTTTTCTAGGCCACTGTTTCTTCTAATTTCCAAGTCCTATAAATTATATAAAGGGTCACATCTCAAAAAAAATAGACTTTCACGTTTAACTGTCAAGCATTTCAAAATATTTCCAGAAGATAATGTATACAACTGGTTGTGTGTTATCTATACAGACCCCCGGAATCAGTCTTTGAGAGAGAGGCCCAGTAATCTATGTTTCTATGAAGTTGTACAAATGATTTTGATGTGCAGCTCTTCATGAGAACCACTGGCCCAACATTGAATTTAAATCAGTGTTTCTGAGTGTGGTCCAAGTATCACTCACCTTAGAATAATCTCTGATGACACTTAAGAATGCGATAAGAATGTACCCACTAACTTCTGATTGAGGATCTTTATTCACTCAAAAGGAAGAGAGCCACTGACTGAAATGTTGGGAAAGATCTGTTTCATCTTCATTGAAGTTTAAAGCTGTCTGTCTTGTTAGCTAGTTTCTTAGACATTGGTGTTGAGAAGAATGAGATCGATTGTTTCTGGGCCTTATTGGCATCATTAATCTTGCTAGTATGTCCCCAATTTCAGTAGAGACCAGGAAATAAAGGATAGGTATCCCTTTTTACCATTACTAGAAGAAGGATAAAAGTGTGCTATACAAAATGTAATAATAAGTGCCCAATGCGTGTGTTTGTGCTGTTCCACATGCTTTACATAGATTCTCCCACTGAAGTCCCAGAACAGTCCAATGAGGTAGGTAGGTATTGTTAACACCATTTTACAGATGAAGAAACTAAGGCACAGAAAGATTAAAAAACTTGCCCAAGAATATAGCCGGGAAGTAGTAGAGCTAGGATTTGAACCTGGCCACTCAGTTCAAAGTGTATACTCTTAACTACTGTGCTAAACTATGTACTACACAGAATATATGCAGTATATTCACCACCCTCTAAAATACACTCTAGCATTTCTCCCCTGAAATTAGACTTATTTTCTCCGGGAATTGGATTTCAAATTCTGATTTTCACTGTCTCTTTGCAGCAAGAGAAATTAACTCTCTGTCTTAATTTTTCACTTTATCAAAAAGGATTTTCCTTATTCAAAGTGTTTTGTATAAGAATAAAAGGATTTGCATATAATTAATTTTACAATTAAAGCTTTTGAAATATGTCTAGTCAAAACTCATTACAAAGACTTTCTTTTAGTTTGTTCTTATGAGATAATTATTTAACTAGCATACATTGATCATTTACAGTAGATCCAAGCTCTTTACTGGCAGTGCGGAAAAGATGGAAAATCATCATTCCCAGTATTCCAGGAGCACACTTGGATGAATAAAGATAAATTTAAAGAACAATGCAAAAGGCTGTGCCTAATTCTGGTTTGGGAAAAGGAAAGCCTTTGTGCAGAACGTTGTATATAAGCCAGGTTGTTGATAGATGAAGAGGAGTGTATCAAGTGCAGAAAAAATCAGGGTAGGGAGCTGTAGGCTAGACTAAGGCATATGCAAAAATGCCGCTTGTTCAAGGAATACTGACGTTAAATGCGGCTGAGCTTAGAGTGTGTGGAGCAGAGTAACAAGGCACGAAGCTAGAAAATAGGGATGGGCCTGATTGTGAAGAGCTTTCTAATGAGAAGAGTAGCTCTAATAGTCAACAGTTATGGAAACTGCAGAGATCAAATACCATGAAGATGAAAATAGCTGTTGGCAAAAAAATAAATAAGGGGGAGGGACTTCCCTGGCGGTCCAGTGGTTAAGACTCAGTGCTTCCAATGCAGGGGATGCAGGTTCGATCCCTGGTGGAGGAACTAGGATCCCACATGCTGCGTGGTGCGGTCAAAAATAGAAAGAAAGAAAAAAAAAAATAGCCGTTGGGTTTGTACCTAAGGTTATGGTGATCTCTTGTATCCTTACTGAGAAAGTTACCTAAATAACATGATGAGGGCAAAAATGATAGAGAAATAAGTTGATGTTAAGTTTACCTGGGAGTATGTTTGGTCTTGAAGGAGGTAAAGGTTTTTGTTTTTATCTCTGTTTTTTGTTTCTAAAGATGGGCAGAGATTAGAACATATTTCTAAGCAAATGAAGGAAATGGAAAATGGAAGATAGATGCCAAAAAGGGAGAAGCGTTACCTCTGAGGGAAGAAGGGAAGTATCGACATCCTAAATCTGGGCATGATGGAGAGCATTTTACTGATGCTAAACGAAGTGTGTATGTGCTCATTAACAACAGAGATAGTGTTTCCAAGTTCCTCTTGGAAACAAGAAGGGTAGACTTCAGCAAAAATTATCTATTCCATTGTTAATACCTATACCTCCATATAGCATTCGTCACATTACTTGTTTGCTTGACTTGATTCCCCACTGGGTGGCAAACATGTCTCTCACTCTGAATCAGCCCCACGTTAACTAGTACGATGCTTGCTGAATTATGAAAATGGCAGCAGTGGACCACAGGTAATACATAAAACTGCTTGTTACCAAAAAGCCTACAGAAGTCTGCTGGAAAGCTATTTGGACACTAAGGCGGAACCGAAGAGTAAAGATTAATAATAAGAGGATCTGGCTACCCGAAGGTCTCTGCCCAGGCAGGAAAACGAACTTCTGTAACTTCAACGTTTGTATTTGCTTAATTTTAGTGCTCCCGAGGCCTTGGATAGGAACAGGACTTGGTATAATCACAGTGTTATGGAAAAGTAGTTAAAACGTTTCCCGAGTGCCTCCTTCAGGGCAGCTTAAAAGGGTTCTCGGGGCTTCCCTGGTGGCACAGTGGTTGAGAGTCCGCCTGCCGATGCAGGGGACACGTGTTCGTGCCCCGGTCCGGGAGGATCCCACATGCCGCGGAGCGACTGGGTCCGTGAGCCATGGCCGCTGAGCCTGCGCGTCCCGAGCCTGTGCTCCGCAACGGGAGAGGCCACGACAGTGAGAGGCCCGCGTACCGCACAAAAAAAAAAAAAAAAGAAAGGAAAAAGGGTTCTCGGAGGAGAAACTGCTGCTGCGTTCACACTCTGTTAAGGGCTTGCCCAAAAGTGACCTACCGAGATGCTGAACCCAGGCCGCGGGCTTCCCCTGCGGCGGGCGCCGGGGAAACCGGCTCCGGAAGCCGCCCTGCCCCGAGCGGCCTGAGCGTCCGGTTGCCAGGGAGACATCGCGGCGGTGGCGCACGGGAGTCGCTGCGCCGGGGGGCGCTTCCTGCGCACTGCGTCCCGCGTTGGAGTCGGGCTGAAGGGGCTGCTCGAGACTGTGTCGCCGTCGCCTTGTCCGCGCCGTAAGTGCGGCGGCCGGCGGGCGGGGTCCGACTGTGAGGAGGGTCGGCGCCGGGGGTGATGGAGAGAGAAGTGGAGTCTGGATGGAGGCTCCCAGAGAAGGGAAAGTTCCCTGAGAGAAGGGGAGCGGGGCAGCCTTGCAGTTCGGCGGCCTCTGGAGGGACAGGCAGGGGTGGGGGGAGGGGCTAGAGGTGACAGTGACTCCCGCTGGCCGCATGACCCACCCGATGCGGGCCCCTGGGGAGCGGAGCGGCTGCGCTTTGGGAGACCCCTGTGTGGCCGAGAAGCTGCACTGCCATTAAATGTAGAGTCAAGACTAGTTTAGAGGCCTGGAAATCAAGTGGCTTATGCCAGACGTCCAGATCTGTTATGTGTTCACATGAAATGTGAGGCTTTTAAACAAAATTAGTTTCTTGGATTATGTAAATTATATGGGCTTTGGTTTTCTGGGGATGCTTTTAGTTAATCCTATTGTACTATCACTAGGACAAGTTTATAAACACGTGTGTGTACTTTTGAAGTTCTGAGATTCAGTATTTTTATAAAACAGATGCAGAATGGTTTTATAACCCATTTTCCTGGTCAATTTTATTAAATATAATTGCATGTTTCGTTGTGCTGGAAACAATAATAACAACATAGCAGACTGACTTGTAGCCTGTAGAATCTGT
Organism: Monodon monoceros; assembly: GCF_005190385.1. Classification (NCBI taxonomy): domain Eukaryota; kingdom Metazoa; phylum Chordata; class Mammalia; order Artiodactyla; family Monodontidae; genus Monodon; species Monodon monoceros. The sequence continues at coordinate 57,120,592 of NW_021703775.1, forward strand.
AACTGGTCTGGCCTGGTCTTGAAAAGGTCTCCTTACCCCCCCCTCATTCCTAACGCCACTATTTACACAAGTTTCCTCTAAACTTTTAGATTAGGAAATTAATGTGTTTTTTCACCCCATTTCCTCTCCGTTTCTTAGTTTTGTTTTTTTCTCTCAGCGTGTTCTTTAAAGGCTGGCTAGAGCCCTCATGACCTGCTTTTGTGATACAATTGTGGAAAATAATCTGCCTTCAAGTGTTTTCTCGGTTTCTATGTGCATCCTTTTGCAAATCCTCAAGACTAAGGAAGTTAAATAGAAAATTTTCAAAGAATTTAATAATCCACTCAATTATCTATTTTATCTATCTTCCTATAGTCACCAATCGGCCCAAGTCTATACCTGCTTTTGCCTTTGTACACAGAACTTCGTTAACTTAATACTCAAATATTTGGTAACTTCTGAAGTCGGGAAGCCCTGTAGCCAAGAGGTACATAGGTTCAGACTGAAGGTGACTAATGATTAGGAAAAAAATATATATTTTTTTTAACATTTTCATCTATTCCCTGCAAGTAGCTATCTCACTGTTTTATCTCGATTTCCTGACCAGGTACTATTTTAACAATCAAAATGTATTACTGCCTTTGCTTAAAGAAGAAAGACATATTTAGTGGAAAAGTTAGAGAATAAAATTATGGTAGGATTACAACAGACAGGTTGAGCACCTACTATGTGCCAGACAGTGGGCAAACAAGGCACATCAGGTGTAATAAATAATGTGTAAGAAAGGAGTGGGGGAACTTAACTCAGTATGTGTGGAGAGAAAGAGCTTGCCTTTGGGGATTGGGGAGGGCTAAGCAGAAAAGACACTTGAGTTGAACTGCAAAAGATGAAGAGGATTTCGAGGTCAAACCTTCCAAGCAGCTGTTGGTATACGTAGAGACTTAGAGACTTGAAAGTGTTTGGGGAAGAATCAGAGAAGCACTGAGGGAAAGGTCCATTGGGACCAGGGTGGAAAGGACTGTAAATATCATACTACAGTTTGAACTTTATTCTGTGGCAGTAGAGGCCATAGCCATTTTTGAGGAAGGACGATATCTGATTATACTGATGACTGAGAAAGATGTTTTTGTTTTAATTGAAATATGCAGAAAAAGAAGTGATTTGAGGGGCTTCCCTGGTGGCGCAGTGGTTGAGAGTCCGCCTGCCGATGCAGGGGACACGGGTTCGTGCCCCGGTCCGGGAGGATCCCATGTGCCGCAGAGCGGCTGGGCCCATGAGCCATGGCCACTGAGCCTGCGCATCCGGAGCCCGTGCTCCGCAACGGGAGAGGCCACAGCAGTGAGAGGCCCGCGTACCGAAAAAAAAAAAAAGAAAAAGAAAAAAGGGTTCTCGGAGGAGAAACTGCTGCTGCGTTCACACTCTGCCGTTAAGGGCTTGCCCAAAAGTGACCCACCGAGATGCTGAACCCAGGCCGCGGGCTTCCCCTGCGGCGGGCGCCTTCCCCTGCTTCGTCTAATTGCTTATTTAGGCGAAACCTAAATATTGACTGTGGATCAGATATCAAATTTCCTGATTTTGGTCATCTTTACTGTGGTTATGTAAGTGTCCTAGTTCTTAGGAAATATACACTGAACTATTTAAGGATAAAGGGACATGATGTCTGCACCTTACCCTCAAATGGTACAGAAAAATTAATATGCATGTATATGTGTGTGTATATATATATATATATATATATATATCCAGAGAGAGATAGAAAGGAAACGAGCAAAATGTAAACAATTAATGAATGTAAATGTATGGGAGTTAATTGTACAATGCTTGCAGTTTTGAAATTATTATATCAAAAGAGAGCTATTTTAAAAACCTACAGATAGTGCGACTAAAGTGTTGAATCACTTTTTTTTTTTTTTTTTTTTTTGCTGTACGCGGGCCTCTCACTGTATTTTACGTTTGGTAGTGTATATATATCCATGCCACTCTCTCACTTTGTCACAGCTTATCCTTCCCCCTCCCCATGTCCTCAAGTCCATTCTCTAGTAGGTCTGTGTCTTTATTCCTGTCTGACCCCTAGGTTCTTCATGACATTTTTTTTTCTTAGATTCCATATATATGTGTTAGCATACGGTATTTATCTTTCTCTTTCTGACTTACTTCATTCTGTATGACAGATTCTAGGTCCATCCACCTCACTACAAATAATTTCACTTCTTTTTATGGCTGAGTAATATTCCATTGTATATATGTGCCACATGTTCTTTATCCATTCATCCGATGATGGACACTTAGATTGTTTCCATCTCCTGGCTATTGTAAATAGAGGTGCAATGAACATTTTGGTACATGACTCTTTTGAAATTATGGTTTTCTCAGGGTATATGCCCAGTAGTGGGATTGCTGGGTCATATGGTAGTTCTATTTATAGTTTTTTAAGGGACCTCAATACTGTTCTCCATAGTGGCTGTAACAATTCACATTCCCACCAGCAGTGCAAGAGTGTTCCTTTTCTCCATACCCTCTCCAGCATTTATTGTTTCTAGATTTTTTGATGATGGCCATTCTGACCAGTGTGAGATGATATCTCATTGTGGTTTTGATTTGCATTTCTCTAATGATTAATGATGTTGAGCATTCTTTCATGTGTTTGTTGGCATTCTGTATATCTTCTTTGGAGAAATGTCTATTTAGGTGTTCTGCCCATTTTTGGATTGGGTTGTTTGTTTTTTTGTTATTGAGCTGCATGAGCTGCTTGTAAATTTTGGAGGTTAATCCTTTGTCAGTTGCTTCATTTGCAAATATTTTCTCCCATTCTGAGGGTTGTCTTTTGGTCTTGTTTATGGTTTCCCTTGCTGTGCAAAAGCTTTGAAGTTTCATTAGGTCCCATTTGTTTATTTTTGTTTTTATTTCCATTTCTCTAAGAGGTGGGTCAAAAAGGATCTTGCTGTGATTTATGTCATAGAGTGTTCTGCCTATGTTTTCCTCTAAGAGTTTGATAGTTTCTGGCCTTACATTTAGGTCTTTAATCCATTTTGAGCTTATTTTTGTGTATGGTGTTAGGGAGTGATCTAATCTCATACTTTTACATGTACCTGTCCAGTTTTCCCAACACCACTTATTGAAGAGGCTGTCCTTTCTCCACTGTACATTCCTGCCTCCTTTATCAAAGATAAGGTGGCCATATGTGCATGGGTTTATCTCTGGGCTTTCTATCCTGTTCCATTGATCTATATTTCTGTTTTTGTGCCACTACCATACTGTCTTGATTACTGTAGCCTTGTAGTATGTTCTGACGTCAGGGAGCCTGATTCCTCCAGCTCCGTTTTTCATTCTCAAGATTGCTTTGGCTATTCGGGGTCTTTTGTGTTTCCATACAAATTGTGAAAGTTTTTGTTCTAGTTCTGTGAAAAATGCCATTAGTAGTTTGATAGGGATTGATTTGAATCTGTAGATTGCTTTGAATAGTACAGTCATTTTCACAATGTTGATGCTTCCAATCCAAGAACATGGTATATCTCTCCATCTATTTGTATCATCTTTAATTTCTTTCATCAGTGTCTTATACTTTTCTGCATACAGGTCTTTTGTCTCCTTAGGTAGGTTTATTCCTAGATATTTTATTCTTTTTGTTGCAGTGGTAAATGGGAGTGTTTTCTTGATTTCACTTTCAGATTTATCATCATTAGTGTATAGGAATGCCAGAGATTTCTGTGCATTAATTTAGCAGGATAGTAGTATCCTGCTACTTTACCAAATTCATTGATTAGCTCTAGTAGTTTTCTGGTAGCATCTTTAGGATTCTCTATGTATAGTGTCATGTCATCTACAAACAGTGACAGCTTTACTTCTTTTCCAATTTGGATTCCTTTTATTTCCTTTTCTTCTCTGATTGCTGTGGGTAAAACTTCCAAAACTATGTTGAATAAGAGTGGTGAGAGTGGGCAACCTTGTCTTGTTCCTGATCTTAGTGGAAATGCTTTCAGTTTTTCACCATTGAGGACGATGTTGGCTGTGGGTTTGTCATATATTGCCTTTATTATGTCGAGGTAAGTTCCCTCTATGCCTACTTTCTGCAGGGTTTTTATCATCAATGGGTGTTGAATTTTGTCGAAAGCTTTCTCTGCATCTATTGAGATGATCATGTGGTTTTTCTCCTTCAATTTGTTAATATAGTGTATCACGTTCATTGATTTGCGTATATTGAAGAATCCTTGCATTCCTGGAATAAACCCCACTTGATCATGGTGTATGATCCTTTTAATGTGCGCTTGGATTCTGTTTGCTAGTATTTTGTTGAGGATTTTTGCATTTAGGTTCATCAATGATATTGGCCTGTCGTTTTCTTTCTTTGTGACATCCTTGTCTGGTTTTGGTATCAGGGTGATGGTGGCCTCGTAGAATGAGTTTGGGAGTGTTCCTCCCTCTGCTATATTTTGGAAGAGTTTGAGAAGGATAGGTGTTAGCTCTTCTCTAAATGTTTGATAGAATTCGCCTGTGAAGCCATCTGGTCCTGGGCTTTTGTTTGTTGGAAGATTTTTAATCACAGTTTCAATTTCAGTGCTTGTGATCGGTCTGTTCATATTTTCTATTTCTTCCTGATTCAGTCTTGGCAGGTTGTGCATTTCTAAGAATTTGTCCATTTCTTCCAGGTTGTCCATTTTATTGGCATAGAGTTGCCTGTAGTAATGTCTCATGATCTTTTGTATTTCTGCAGTGTCAGTTGTTACTTCTCCTTTTTCATTTCTAATTTGATTGATTTGATTCTTCTCCCTTTTTTTCTTGATGAGTCTGGCTAATGGTTTATCTATTTTGTTTATCTTCTCAAAGAACCAGCTTTTAGTTTTATTTATCTTTGTTATTGTTTCCTTCATTTCTTTCTCATTTATTTCTGATCTGATCTTTACGATTTCTTTCCTTCTGCTAACTTTGGGGTTTTTTTGTTCTTCTTTCTCTAATTGCTTTAGGTGCAAGGCTAGGTTGTTTATTTGAGATGTTTCCCGTTTCTTAAGGTAGGATTGTATTGCTATAAACTTCCCTCTTAGAACTGCTTTTGCTGCATCCCATAGGTTTTGGGTCGTCGTGTCTCCATTGTCATTTGTTTCTAGGTAGTTTTTGATTTCCTCTTTGATTTCTTCAGTGATCACTTCGTTATTAAATAGTGTATTGTTTAGCCTCCATGTGTTTGTATTTTTTACAGATCTTTTCCTGTAATTGATATCTAGTCTCATAGCGTTGTGGTCGGAAAAGATACTTGATACAATTTCAATTTCCTTAAATTTACTAAGGCTTGATTTGTGACCCAAGATATGATCTATCCTGGAGAATGTTCCATGAGCACTTGAGAAAAATGTGTATTCTGTTGTTTTTGGATGGGATGTCCTATAAATATCAATTAAGTGCATCTTGTTTAATGTATCATTTAAAACTTGTGTTTCCTTATTTATTTTCAATTTGGATGATCTGTCCGTTGGTGAAAGTGGGGTGTTAAAGTCCCCTACTATGAATGTGTTACTGTCGATTTCCCCTTTTATGGCTGTTAGTATTTGCCTTGTGTATTGAGGTGCTCCTATGTTGGGTGCATTAATATTTACAATTGTTATATCTTCTTCTTGGGTCTATCCCTTGATCATTATGTAGTGTCCTTCTTTGTCTCTTGTAATAGTCTTTATTTTAAAGTCTATTTTGTCTGATATGAGAATTGCTACTCCAGCTTTCTTTTGGTTTCCATTTGTATGGAATATCTTTTTCCATCCCCTTACTTTCAGTCTGTATGTGTCTCTAGGTCTGAAGTCGGTCTCTTGTAGACAGCATATATATGGGTCTTGTTTTTGTATCCATTCAGTCAGTCTGTGTCTTTTGGTTGGAGCATTTAATCCATTTACGTTTAAGGTAATTATCGATATGTATGTTCCTATTCCCATTTTCTTAATTGTTTTGGGTTTGTTATTGTAGGTCGTTTCCTTCTCTTGTGTTTCTTGCCTAGAGAAGTTCGTTTAGCATTTGTTGTAAAGCTGGTTTGGTGGTGCTGAACTCTCTCAGCTTTTGCTTGTCTGTAAAGGTTTTAATTTCTCCATTGAATCTGAATGAGATCCTTGCTGGGTAGAGTAATCTTGGTTGTAGGTTTTTCTCCTTCATCACTTTAAATATGTCCTGCCAGTCCCTTCTGGCTTGCAGAGTTTCTGCTGAAAGATCAGCTGTTAACCTTATGGGGATTCCCTTGTGTGTTATTTGTTGTTTTTCCCTTACTGCTTTTAATATGTTTTCTTTGTATTTAATTTTTGACAGTTTGATTAATATGTGTCTTGGCGTGTTTCTCCTTGGATTTATCCTGTATGGGACTCTCTGTGCTTCCTGGACTTGATTAACTATTTCCTCTCCCATATTAGGGAAGTTTTCAACTATGATCTCTTCAAATATTTTCTCAGTCCCTTTCTTTTTCTCTTCTTCTTCTGGAACCCCTATAATTTGAATGTTGGTGCGTTTAATGTTGTCCCAGAGGTCTCTGAGACTGTCTCCGTTCTTTTCATTCTTTTTTCTTTATTCTGCTCTGCAGTAGTTATTTCCACTATTTTATCTTCCACGTCACTTATCCTTTCTTCTGCCTCAGTTATTCTGCTATTGATCCCATCTAGAGTATATTTAATTTCATTTATTTTGTTGTTCATCATTGCTTGTTTCATCTTTAGTTCTTCTAGGTCCTTGTTAAATGTTTCTTGCATTTTCTCTATTCTATTTCCAAGATTTTGGATCATCTTTACTATCATTATTCTGAGTTCTTTTTCAGGTAGACTGCCTATTTCCTCTTCATTTGTTAGGTCTGGTGGGTTTTTATCTTGCTCCTTCATCTGCTGTGTGTTTTTCTGTCTTCTCGTTTTGCTTATCTTACTGTGTTTGGGGTCTCCTTTTTGCAGGCTGCAGGTTCGTAGTTCCCGTTGTTTTTGGTGTCTGTCCCCAGTGGCTACAGTTGGTTCAGTGGGTTTTGTAGGCTTCCTGGTGGAGGGGACTAGTGCCTGTGTTCTGGTGGATGAGGCTGGACCTTGTCTTTCTGGTGGGCAGGCCCCCGTCTGGTGGTGTGTTTTGGGGTGTCTGTGGACTTATTATGATTTTAGGCAGGCTCTCTGCTAATGGGTGGGGTTGTGTTCCTGTCTTGCTAGTTTTTTGGCATAGGATGTCCAGCCCTGTAGCTTGCTGGTCATAGAGTGAAGCTGGGTCCTGGTGTTGAGATGGAGATCTCTGGGGGATTTTCTCCATTTGATATTGTGTGGAGCTGGGAGGTCTCTTGTGGACCAGTGTTCTGAAGTTGGCTCTCCCACCTCAGAGGCAGAGCACTGACTCCTGGCTGCAGCACCAAGAGCCTTTCATCCACACGGCTCAGAATAAAAGGGAGAAGAAAGAAAGAAAGAGAGAGAGAGAGAGGGAGGGAGGGAGGGAGGGAGGGAGGGAGGAAGAGAAAGAAAGAAAGAAAGGAAGAAAAAGAAGGAAGTAAGAAAGAAAGAAGATAAAATAAAATAAAGTAAGATAAAATAAAATAAAGTTATTAGAATAAAAATAATTATTAAGAAAAAAAAATTTTTTAGAGTAGAAAACAAAAAAACGGACGGATAGAACCCTAGGACAAATGGTGAAAGCAAAGCTATACAGACAAAATCTCACACAGAAACATACACTCACAAAAAGACGAAAAGGGGAAAAAATCATAAATCTTGCTCTCAAAGTCCACCTCCTCAATTTGGGATGATTCGTTGTCTGCTCAGGTATTCCACAGATGCAGGGTACATCAAGTTGATTCTGGAGCTTTAATCCGCTGCTTCTGAGGCTGTTGGGAGCGATTTCCCTTTCTCTTCTTTGTTCTCATAGCTCCCAGGGCTCAGCTTTGGATTTGGCCCCTCCTCTACGTGTAGGTAGCCTGAGGGCGTCTGTTCTTCGCCCAGACAGGACGGGGTTAAAGGAGCAGCAGACTCGAGGGCTCTGGCTCACTCAGGCCGGGGCGAGGGAGGGGTGCGGATGCAGGGCGAACCTGCGGCGGCAGAGGCCTGCGTGACGTTGCCCGAGGCTGAGGCGCGCCGTGCGTTCTCCTGGGGAAGTTGTCCCTGGATCCCGGGACCCTGGCAGTGGCAGGCTGCACAGGCTCCCCGGAAGTGGGGTGTGGATAGTGACCTGTGCTCGCACACAGGCTTCTTGGTGGCGGCAGCAGCAGCCTTAGCATCTCATGTCCGTCTCTGGGGTCCGCGCTTTTAACCGCGGCTCGCGCCCGTCTCTGGAGCTCCTTTAAGCAGCGCTCTTAATCCCCTTTCCTCGTGCACCAGGAAACAAAGAGGGAAGAAAAAGTCTCTCGCCTCTTCGGCAGGTCCAGACTTTTCCCCGGACTCCCTCCCTGCTAGCCGTGGTGCACTAACCCCCTGCAGGCTGTGTTCACACCGCCAACCCCAGTCCTCTCCCTGCGCTCCGACCGAAGCCCGAGCCTCAGCTCCCAGCCCTGCCCGCCCCGGCGGGTGAGCAGGCAAGCCTCTCGGGCAGGTGAGTGCCGGTCGGCACCGATCCTCTGTGCGGGAATCTCTCCGCTTTCCTCTCCGCACCCCTGTTGCTGCGCTCTCCTCCACGGCTCCGAAGCTTCCCCCCCCTCCGCCACCCGCAGCCTCCGCTCGTGAAGGGGCTTCCTAGTGTGTGGAAACCTTTCCTCCTTCACAGCTCCCTCCCACTGGTGCAGGTCCCGTCCCTATTCTTTTGTCTCTGTTTATTCTTTTTTCTTTTGCCCTACCCAGGTACTGGGGAGTTTCTTGCCTTTGAGGAGGTCTGAGGGCTTCTGCCAGCGTTCAGTAGGTGTTCTATAGGAGCAGTTCCACGTGTAGATGTATTTCTGGTGTATCTGTGGGGAGGAAGGTGATCTCTGCGTCTTACTTTTCCGCCATCTTCCCCCCTCCTCCACTTAACTTTTAAGACATTGCCAAATTGTTTTGCAATGGAACTGGTCCATTTTACATTCCCACCATTAATGTAAGAGTTCCAGTTTGTACATATCCTTATCAATAATTGATATTGTCAGTTTTGTGGATTTTAGCCATTCTAGTGGGTATGTAGTGGTTTCTTATTGTGGTTTTACTTATTTATTTATTTATTTATTGGCCACGCCACATGGCCTGTGGAATTTTAGTTCCCCAACCAGGGATCGAACCTGCACCCCCTGCAGTGGAAGCGCAGAGTCTTAACCACTGGACCGCCAGGGAAGTCCCCTTACTGTAGTTTTAACTTATATTTTCCTTGGCTAATAGCATTCTTTCATGTGCTTATTAGACATTTGTGCATCTTCTTTGCTGAAATGTTTATTCAGATCTTTTGCCCATTTTTAAATTGGATTGTTTGACTCCCTACTGAGTTGTATGAGTGCTTTATGTATTCTGGATACAAATCTTTTATCAGATATATGATTTGCTAATATATTTTATTCCATCTGTGGCTTGTCTTCATTCTCTTAATGGAACTTTTTTTTTTTTTGAAAAGCAAAACATTTTAATTTTGATGAATTCTGCTTTATCAGTTTTTTCCTTTATGGATCATGCTTTTGTTGTCATATCTTAGATATCTTTGCTTAATGAGATTACAAAGATTTTTTCCCGTGTTTTTTCCTAGAAGTTGTATAGATTTAGCTCTTACATTTGGGTCTGTGACCCATTTTGAGTTAATTTTGGTATATTGTGTGAAGTAGCTATCTAAGATTTTGGGGTTTTATTTTATTTTATTTTTTTATTATCCCAATTGTCCTAACATTGTTTGATGAAAAAAAAATATTCTTTCCTCGTTGAACTGCCTTGACATCTTTGTCAAAATCAATTGATCATTGATCAAAGGGTTTATTTCTTGACTCTGTTTTGTTCCATTGATGTATATGTCTATCCTTAAGCCAATACCATACTCTTGATTTACCATAACTTTATAATAAGTTCATTTCGGTGGCTTCTCTTGTTGCGGAGCATGTGCTGTAGGCATGCAGGCTTCAGTAGCTGTGGCACGCAGGCTCGGTAGTTGTGGCACATGGGCTTAGTTTCTCTGCGGCATGTGAGATCTTCCCGGACAAGGGATCGAACCCATGTCCCCTGCACTGACAGATGGATTCTTTTTTTTTTTTTTTTTTTGCGGTATGCGGGCCTCTCACTGTTGTTGCCTCTCCCGCTGTGGAGCACAGGCTCTGGACGCGCAGGCCCAGCGGCCATGGCCCACGGGCCCAGCCGCTCCGTGGCATGTGGGATCCTCCCGGACCGGGGCACAAACCCGTGTCCCCTGCATCGGCAGGCAGACTCCCAACCACTGTGCCACCAGGGAAGCCCTGGCAGGTGGATTCTTAACCACTGCGCCACCAAGGAAGTCCCTATAATAAAATTTGAAGTCACGTAATGTAAGTCTTCCAAATTTGTTCTTATCCCAAGTTGTTTTGGCTCTTCTGGGTCCCGTGTATTTTCATATAAATCTTAGATTAATCTTGTCGATTTCTACCCAAAAAGAAGCCTATTTTTTATATAGGGATTGAATTTAATCTATAGATGAATTTATGGAGAACTGACACCTTATTGAGTTTTCCAATCCATGACCATGGCATTTCTCTCCTTTTATTTAGATCTAATGCAATTACTCTCAGTGAGGTTTTAATTTTCAGTGGACAGGTCTTGTACTTCACTTGTTAAATTTATCTGTAAATATTTTATTCTTTTGATGTTATTGTGAGTGGAATTGTTTTTTTAATTTTATTTTCAAATTGTTTGTTGCCAGTATAAAAATGTAATTTTTTATTGTATACTGATATTATATCCTACTACATTGCAAATTGGTTCATTAGTTATAGTAGCTTCTGGTAGATTCAGTAGGATTTTTTATATACAGTAGCATGCCATTTCCAAATAATGGCAGTTTTTCTTTCCATTTCCAATCTATATACTTTTAATTTCTTTTACTTGACTTACTGCACTGGTGAGAACTTTCAAAACAATGTTAAATAGAATTGGTGAAAGCTGACATCTTTTTCCTCAGTCTTAGGGGGGAAAGCATTCAGTTTTTCACCATTAAGCATGATGTTAACTGTAGGTTTTTCACAGATGCCCTGTAGGAAGTTCCCTTCTCTTACAATTTGTTGAGATTTTTATTGTGAATGGTTGTTGGATTTTTGTCATATCTACTGAGATGATCATATCCTTTGTATTTTATTCTATTAATATGGTGTTTTACATTATTGATTTTCAGATATTAACCATTCTTACATTCCTGAGACAAATCCCTCATAGTCATGGCATATATCCATGTTATATGTTTCTACTAATTATTTTGTTGAGGATTCTTGTGTCTATGAGAATAATGATCTGTAGTTTTCTTGTGATTTCTTTTTCTGACTTTGTATCAGGGTAATATTGGCCTTATAGAAGCAGTTGGGAAATGGTCCCTCTTCTATTTTTTAGAACAGTTTGTGAAGGATTGGTATTAATTCTTCTTTGAATGTTTAGTAGAATTTATCTATGAAGCCATCTGAGCCTGGGCTTTTCTTTGTGGGTAGATTTTTAATTACCAATTCAGTTTCTTTATTTTTTATGGGTGTAATCAGATTTTCTATTTTTCCTTGAGTTACTTTAGTATTTTGTGTCTTTTTAGGCATTTGTTCAACCAAGTTGTGTACTGTGGTTGCATAAAGTTGTTCATAATATTCTCTGTTAATCTTTTTATCTTCTGTAGGGTGGTTCTGATTTTAGTAATTTTTCTTTCTTTTTTCTTAGTCCATCTAGATAAAGGTCCATTAATTTTGTTGATCTTTTTAAAGAACTAAATTTTTGTTTTATTGATTTTTTGCTATTGTTTTTCTGATGAAGAGTCAGTAAGCATATTGCTGTTCCCTTGTATGTGAATGATTCTCTCACTATTTCTGAGATATTCTCTTTGTCTTTGGTTTTCAGCAGTTTGACTATGATGTATCTAGGTACGGATCTCTTTGTGTTTATCCTATTTGGGGATTTATTAAGCTTTTGAATCTGTAATTAGTGTTTTCCATTAAATTTAAAAAAGTTTTGGCCATTATTTCTTCAAATATATTTTTCTGCTGCTTTCTCTCACTCCTCTTTTTCTAAGAATCTCATTACTATTGATTTTTAAAAATTTTTTATTTATTTTATTTTTGGCTGCATTGGGTCTTCATTGCTGCGTGCGGGCTTTCTCTAATTGCGGCAAGCAGGGGCTACTCTTCGTTGCAGTGCGCGGGCTTCTCATTGTGGTGGCTTCTCTTGTTGCGGAGCACGGGCTCTAGGCATGCGGGCTTCAGTGGTTGTGACTCACGGGCTCTAGAGCACAGGCTCAGCAGTTGTGGCACACAGGCTTAGTTGCTCCACGGCATGTAGGATCTTCCTGGACCAGGGCTCAAACCCGTGTCCCCTGCATTGGCAGGTGGATTCTTAACCATTGTGCCACCAGGGAAGTCCCTCATTACTATGGAGTTTTGTCCCACAGGTCTCTGAGGCTCTGCTCATCTTCAGTCTTTTATCTGTCTTTCATATTGGTCATTTTCTGTTAATCTATTTTAAGATTTACTGATTCTGTCTTCTGCCATCTCAAATCTGCTGTTGAATCCATATATTGAATTTTTCATTTCTATTGTATTTTTTGACTCTAAAATTTCCATTTGGTTCTTTTTTATACTTTTCATTCTTCTGTTGAGATTCCCTATTTATTGAGTCATTGTTGTCAGATTTTCCTTTATTTAAATCATAATTTGTGTAAATTATTTGATCATATTTATAATAGCTACTTTTGAAGTCTTTGTCAGCAAAATCCAACACCTGGATCCCCTCAGAATTCATTTTTATTGACTTTTTTTCTGAGTATTGGTCACACTTTCCTTTTTCTTAGCATGTCTCGTAATTTTTTTTTATTGAAAACTAGACATTTTGGATAAATATTATCCAGAAATTCTGGATTCTGATTTTTCTCCCCTGAGTATATTTTTTTTAATGGGTTGAATTTTGTTTTTGCAAACTGCCTGTATTCCAGAATCTATCTCCTCCCAAGTGTATGGCTGCTAATATTTCTGTTCAGTTTTTTATTTTTTAGCCTGGCTTTCTAGAAGTCACCACTGTCTGCATAGCTTAGTGGTCACCAATAATTTTGGCAGTGGTGGTACTCAAACACCTCCAGCCATAAGTCTTTCATCTCTTCTAATGGATCAGCGTGTGGGTTGGAGAGTGCATTCAGAATTCAGTCATCCTCAAACCTGCCCAGCTTTAACTTTTCTCAAAGCTTTCTCAGGTCTTCCCTATGTATGCCCAGAGTTTCCCAGTTAGCCAGAGATGTGTGGAAAGTTAAATACCCCTTCTATGGTTCTTTCATTTTTAGGATCTTCCCATAAATTTCTGGCTATTCTACACCTCACCCCAACTAGAACCACATTTTCAGGCTTGAAAAACTGGTTTCTTTCCCATTTGATTCATACTGAGTATTTAAGCATTTCACTGACATTGTTGTCACAGGTTTTCAGCATCTGAGCCATAGCAAACACATCCACTCAGGAGAGAGGCTGCTGGCTCATGGCCAGTCCACACTGGTAATACTACTACACTCATTGAGCCAAGGTAGAGGGGTAGATGACGGATGGCAGCAGCCTCAGGCAAGAAGCCACTGACTCCCACTGTTCTTAAGTGGGGTTCTAGCAGCTATCATAACTAAATACTTCTCCATTTGCTTATTGCTTTTGCTCGATTTCCAGATCCTTAAAATTGTTGTTTTTATTTTTGTTTTTGTTTTTTGGAGAGTTTTGCTTGGTCTTATACGTGTGTTTTAGGAAGAAGATTTGCCAATCTCTTTACCCCACCATAGTCAAAGTCTGACCCCTTGTGCTTTTTTGTGGGATTTTTTTTTTTAAGTAACTTTATTTCCTATACTGAAACCAGTCTAAATTCTCAATCCCTAATTGGGCAAATTTTGGTAACCTCTATATTTCTAGGAAATTATCCATTTCATCCAAGTTTTCAAATTCATTTGCATAGATGCCTGCAAAATAGTCTCACGATTTTTTAAAAGTTCTTCTGTTTTGATGGTTATTCCCTCTTGTCATTTCTTATTTGCATATTGTTGTTGTTTCTCCTTTTTTCCTTCATTAAGTTAGTTAAGATTTGTCTATTTTAAGTTTTTCAAGGAATCAGGATTTGGGTTTATTAATTAGATCTACTATTTTTTGTATTCTCTGCTTTATTAATTTCTGTTTCAATTTATTGTTTCCTTTCTTGTGCTTTATTTTGGTTTATTTTGTGTAGTTCCTTTTCTATATTTTTAAATTTTGAACTTAATTTGTTAATTTTTAGTCTTTTATTCTATATGTTCGTTTTGATCTCTGGCTTTTCTTCTCCTTACTGCTTTATGTCAGGGTGCCTCAGCCATGACATTATTGACATTTTGGATCAGATAATTCTGTATCATGGGGGTCTGTCCTGTGCCTTGAGGAATGTTTAGCAGCGTTCCTGGCCTCTATATACTCATAACAATCAGAATGTCTTCAGATGCTGAAAAATTCCCCTGGAGGCCAAAACCACTAGTTGAGAACCACTACTTTAAATGTGTCTCATTGATTTTGATATGTTATTTTCTTTATCATTTTTTAAAATTTTATTAGTTTAGTTTGTGTTTCCCTCTTTACTCAAGAGGTGTTTAATAGAGGCTTTTTAGTTTCTAGGTAGAAGATCTTTTTTTATTTATGTTTTTAAATTTTGTTCCAATTTCTAGTTTGATATTTTATGATCAGAATGTTATTTATAATATTTCTACTTTTTGAAACTTCCTGATGCTTTCTTTGTGACCTAATGTATAATTAGTTTTTGTGACTGTTCCATGTGTGCTTGAGAAGAAGGTATATTCCAGATTATCAGAATGTAGAATTCAGTGTATATTTCTCCTAAAGATTTACTTTACTGGTTACATTGTTTAGGTCTTCTACATAGTTAAATATTTTTGTTCACTTGACTTGTCTTTTACTGGGTGATGTGTTTAAGTCTCTCATTATTAATTTGTTTCTATACATTTCCTTGCATGTCCTACAGTTTCTGCTTTATAACAGTAATTGCTGTTATTGGGGGCTATTATATCTACATTGTGAATTTTTTCTCTTAGCATTAAAAACTGCCCCCTTTTGTCATATTTAATACTTTCTTAGCTTTAATTTTACTTTGACACCAGGATCACAAACTCCTTTCTTATTGTTTCCATTTGTCCTGTATACCTTTGCCTGTCTTTTTATTTTTAACCTTTCTGAATCACTTTATTTTAGGTGTGTCTCTTGCATACACCTTGCTTTGTGAGCCAAATTGAAAATCTTTCTCATTTAATAAATGACTGAAGCCCATTCATATTTATTGATACAACTTATTGTGGTCTCTATTCTGCTGTATTGTTTTATGTTATAATTATTATGTACAGAATGTTAAATTTCCTGTGTTTCTTTATGTGTTATGTTGGATTTTTATTTTTTTAATTTCTTTTAGTATTTAGGAAAGTTTGTATTTTTGTTTAGGTAGTTGCCTTTAGACTAATACGTTTGTTTTTTTTTTTTTTTTTGCTGCGCCGTGCGGCTTGTAGGATCTTAGTTCCCCAACCAGGGATCGAACCCACGCCCTGTGCATTGGCAGCGTGGCATCTTAACCACTGGACCACCAGGGAAGTCCCTGAGTTTCCAATTTAAAGTGGCTCTTCCTATCTCCAAATGATTGTTAGAGGATATTTAAATCAGATATTGTGTTAGTTTTCTTATGCTTCATGGCTAGGTTTCTTTGGAATGATTTTTTTTTTGGCCATGCTGTGCAGCTTGCGGGATCTTACTTCCCTGACCAGGGATTGCACCAGGGCCGCAGCAGTGAAAGCTCTGCAATCCTAACCACTGGACTGCCAAGGAAATCCCTCAACCTATTTTTTTACTCCCTTATCAATAACTATTCCAGGGAACTCCCTGGAATGATTTTTGTCAGCTGAGATATTTAATTCTCATTTCTATCCTGTTCTAATAATAGCTTTGTATGGAGATTGCTTTCCTCTATTTTATTTCTTGGGCAGGTTTTGGCTTGCAGTAATTGACAGCCATCCTAGTTCAAGGGAACCTACTCTGTCACTGTACCAAAGTGCACTTTCTTTAATGGATAGTGCTTTTTTTTTCTTAGTGGTGAGAGGAAGATTTGCATTTCCTTCAGTTTGGGGATTCTCTTTTGTCTTGCAGGATTGCAAATTTATCCTCTTGTTTCTTTTTCCCTTCACTTCTCTAGTCTCCAACAGAGACTTATGCCTCACCCTTCCCACTTACTCTTCTCTTCACCAGGAGTAGTGCACCCTGACTGATGCCTCCTGGATACCCTGTACTTTTAAGTCACGTCCCTATAGTGAATGCTCAGATCCACCAGGACATTCTCAGTACTTTTGCACTTGTAATGTATTTTTCTCTTCTGAGGAGTGATTCTAAGTCTATCTTAGGCCCTTCTTTTTCTCTTCTCTCTTCTTCTTTTTTTAAATTTATTTTATTTTTATTTTTGGCTGTGTTGGGTCTTCGTTGCTGCGCGCGGGCTCTCTCCAGTTGCGCTGAGCAGGGGCTACTCTTTGTTGTGGTGCACGGGCTTCTCATTGCAGTGGCTTCTCTTTTTGAGGAGCACGGGCTCTAGGTGCATGGGCTTCAGTAGTTGCGGCATGTGGGCTCAGTAGTTATGGCTTGCGGGCTCTAGAGCACAGGCTCAGTAGCTGTGGTGCATGGGCTTAGTTGCTCTGTGGCATGTGGGATCTTCCCAGACCAGGGCTCGAACCCATGTCCCCTGCATTGGCAGGCGGATTCTTAACCACTGTGCCACGAGGGAAGTCCTCTTCTCTCTTCTTTATAGTTTTTCCAGATCCCATCCCACTCCTGTCTTTGCTCTCTGCAAGGGCTTATAATGGCAGCTCAAGAGATATCTCTTCCAGAATTGGGGGTTTACTTTTCTATTTAAGTTTGTAGATTCCTCTGTCTTCTTGTAATGTTGAAGGCATTGGGTTTATGGGGTTTTTTTGTTCTGGTTGACTTCTGTAGCTTTGTGAAAGGTACATGGAGAGATTCGATTTAAGCAGCTGTCGCTGTCCTTGACTGCCTCAAAGTTTTCACCGTACGTATCTTGACAGGCCATTTAGGTGTAATGCGGAGCAGGTTTGTGAACTTTGGGTAAAGGCAGAGGATAAGAAAGAAGGCATTTGGTTTAGAGTGTACTGATTTTGAGGTGGTTCTGTCCATTCGTGTAGAGATGTTCATCAAACAGTGAGATATTTGGTCTCGACCTCTTTTAAGAGTTCAGGAATTACCGCTTCTATAAACGCTGGTGGTGTCCTAGTACACTGGAATTAAAGCCATAAATTCCTTTGTGGAATTCCTGCCTTGTTGTAACTCCTGCCTGTGTATTTAGTTTCATCTTCCATGAACATATAAGGGCTTTAGAAAACAGATAATATTGAGATGTTACCAGATAAAGTACTATTTTCTGGTGCTCTATTTTATTGTATTCAGGAGTATGGTTGATGTGACAGAGATCTAAATATTAGCCTGAGCAATCAGTCATTATTGAACCTGTTGAAAGAAAAGGAAAATCATAGATCAGTAGATCAGATCACCTACTTGAGGAAAGAAAATAACACGAAGACTAAAACTTCATAATTAAGTTTTTGACATATTCAAAATTTCCCTCAGTAACCATAGTACCTATCAAGTGGGTTAAATTCATAAATCTACAAAGTTTATGCCAATAACTTTCTAAGGCAAATGCCTAGTTTCTTCTGTCCTCTTCCCAGTCACCTATTACTAGGCTACAGAAAGACAAATGTATGCATGCTTATATCTAAATACCTTTAAGATAATAATACCTATTTTAAACTACAGTGTAATTAATAGTTTTCAGAATATAATCTGTGATGGATTTTCCATGTGTTACTTGAGTGTGTATGCTTAAGCTTTTTTCCTTTTATAAGAGAGAATAGAATCTACAAGAACAACAAAGAAATAGCATTTGTATAATAATGCAGTAAGTAGTCCTTTACCTCTTTTCCCAGTTGTCTGTTTTTACGGTTGCAAGTGAGAGTAGATGGTTTCTTTCTCCACTGAGATAATCTGTAGGTGGAAAAGACTGAATAATAGTGAAGTAAAAAAAAAGTGTACTCATTTGAAACATGAGAATTTTTTAAAGTGGTCAGCTCTTTCACTTGACATTTCATTACTCCTAATACCTGGATAAAACGGTCTTCAAATTGTGCATTCCTTTGAATTCACTGAAAGGCAGTATAGTGTACTGATTCAAATTGTGATCTCTGGAACCCGACTGCCTGGGTTCTCATTCCATGCTAGCTTCACTGTGCCTGTTTTCTCATCTGTATAATTGAATAAAAATAACACCTACTTCGTGAAATATTTGTGCAGATTATTTGTAATTTGCGTAGAACAATGCTATTTAATTGCTACCTATTATTATTAGTATTAGATTATATCAACAAGATTCTGAGGTGGGATTTTTTGAGACTATTTAGAATTTATGTATTTTTAATTGCTAGATGGATATATTTAATTATGTTGGCCTTATTTGTTATTTAGCATGTAAACCAGTTACCACAAAACTTATGAATGCAAGACAGAAAACGCAAACCTAGTATTTCCATAGAAATCACTATGGATATATATGAAAACATCCATGATGAATTAGAGGACGCTGTCCTCATTTTTGTGCTTTATTAGTATTTTCTTTAGGATCTAAGAATTTAAGGATCCGTTCCTTCATACATATAAAAGCTAAGGGCAATAAATGATGCTCTAAAAAGATTTTGTTTTTGTTTTTAATGGCTGCTTTGTTCAACAGCCCTCTTTCTTCTGTCCACCAGGTGGCAGTAGAGCACTTTGTACCATGTCCTGTTCGCTCCTCTTCCTAGTCTCTGCAGTATTGACATGGGTTAGAAGCGAAAAGATAAACACCGTACACCAGAGTATGCAGTGTTCCTTCAGCTGGGTTTTACAGCATCATATTTTAATCATCTTGAAGATAATGGCAACAATAGATTGGATAAGTTTCCTGTCCATAAATTCTTTTAGTTCAACCGAAGTACACACAGACTCATTGTAAGAAACATATGTGGAATCTTTGCAGTAGCTGGAATGACTGCGTAGGACTGAACTAAATTAACAAAATAATGTCCAGAAATTTTTTTCCCCACAAGGCTTCAAAAAATGGAGGCAACAGTCGTGCTTTTCCCTCCCCCTATGAATCTTTAGTAAAAGACAAAAGAGTCGCTTATGATCCAGCGGATCCTCCTGGGGAGGCCGGGCCGGGGAGAGGGCGCGGGCGCCGAGCGGCGGGGGCAGCGGGCGGGCGCGGCGACCGGGGCCCGGGCGGGGATCCGGGCAGCGACCGAGGCGGCGGCAGCGCCCCGGGCCCGCCGCCCCTCCCCTCGGGCGGGGGGAACCGCTGCATGGGGCCGGGGGGTCGGCCCTGCTGCGGTGAGCCGCGGCAGCGCCGGACCCCCCAGGCGGGCTGGGGCTGAGCCCGGGGCCGGGGCAGGGGCTCCGGGGGGACCACGCCCGGAGGCCGGCCGGCCGCAGCATGGCTCACGGGCCCGGCGCGCTGATGCTCAAGTGCGTGGTGGTCGGCGACGGGGCGGTGGGCAAGAGGTGCCTACTCATGAGCTCTGACAAGGACGCCTTCCTGGAGGAGTACGTGCCCACCGTCTTCGACCACTGCGCAGTCGGCGACACCGTAGGGGGCAAGCAGTACCTGCAGGGACTCTATGACACAGCCGGGCAGGAAGACTATGATGGGCTGAGGCCTTTATCTTATCCAATGACTGATGTCTTCCTTATAGGCTTGCTTCTCTGTGGTAAATCGAGCCTCATGTCAAAATGTGAAAGAGGAGTGGGTACCAGAACTTAAGGAATACGCACCAAATGTACCCTTTTTATTCATAGGAACTCAGATTATCTGCAAGATGACCCCAAAACTTTAGCAAGACTGAATGATATGAAGGAAAAATCTATATGTGTGGAACAAGGACAGAAACTAACAAAAGAGATAGGAGCGTGCTGCTCTGTGGAATGTTCAGCTTTAACTCGGAAGGGATTGAAGACTGTTTTTGATGAGGCTATCATAGCCATTTTAACTCCAAAGAAACACACAGTAAAAAAAAGAATAGGATCAAGATGTATAAACTGTTGTTTAATTACGTGAGAAACGTCTTCACTGGCCAAGTAAACTGTCCATTTCTCTCAGAAAGCATATGAAATGCTAAAGCTATACCCAGACCTCTTATAAATAATGAAGCAGTTTAAAACTTGAAAGGAAAAAAAAGAAAAAAAAAAAACCAGCCCTGTCCTCAGAATTCTATAAAGTTGATTAAGAATGTTTCTTAAAGGTCCAAGAAGCAACAAACAGCATCTGAAGCCACAATCTATTATAAATACTTTATTTCAACTAGAAGGTACAATCTCAGGGGCTTCATAGTTTAAAAAGCTACAATCACATCATGTTGTAACTACATAAAAAACAGTGCTGTTAAGTGGAACTGCCTGGCTTAGACCATATACATGTCTGCACAGTCTTTATGGAATCTGCACAAAGAAATATCTTCTCCCTTTGCTCCAATACATTGTTCTTGTATGTAAGTTTCTTTCTATTCCAGTATATCCAGAGTGGTGAAGTAACAAGGCCAGCCACGTAGCCAAAGGTTGCTCCAAGCGTGCAGGAGATGGGCCATTCCTGAGCAGAGAATGTATGAGATCGAAAAGAACAAATATTTTATTATTACTTGAGCACAAGTGTAACCAAAATATTTCTATATTAAAGCTTAATGTGCTTTCTCAAAGAATGCCAAAAGTGTAACAAGGTCATATCTGCATTTATCATGAACACTAAAAATGTACACATTTTAGTTAATGTGCATTCAACTGTAACAAGGTTTCTGGCGATTGTAGATTTAGTTTGATGCTCCCCAAACTGCATGAGATACATGCTGAAATTACAAACTAAAACTTTGGGTCAGACTTTGCCATTAAAAAAAAAAAAAAGGGCTTCCCTGGTGGCACAGTGGTTGAGAGTCCGCCTGCCAATGCAGGGGACACGGGTTCGTGCCCTTGTCCGGGAAGATCCCACATGCCGCGGAGCGGCTGGACCCGTGAGCCATGGCCGCTGAGCCTGCGCGTCCGGAGCCTGTGCTCCGCAACGGGAGAGGCCACAACAGTGAGAGGCCCGCGTACCACAAAAAAAAAAAAAAAAAAAAAAAAGACAAAAGAGTCATTCGATTATGAAGAGAAGCACGAGTATAGATGTCCAGATATTTTTAAGTGTATTTAAAATTAAGTAAAAATAAACCTTTGTCATCCTGGGCAAGTTAGTTTTACATAGTAAACTGTGAGAGCGCTGTCCTTGGTAACGTGGTTAAACTGAGTCATTTTATTTTCCAGGTGCAACACTGTACTGCAAGTCAATCAATACAGTGATTTAAGTCGCTTCAACTCCAATGGAAAAGTATGAGAAATTAGCTAAGATTGGAGAGGGGTCTTATGGGGTTGTATTCAAATGCAGAAACAAAACCTCTGGACAAGTGGTAGCTATTAAAAAATTTGTGGAATCCGAAGATGATCCTGTGGTTAAGAAAATAGCTCTAAGGGAAATACGCATGTTGAAGGTAGGTTAACTTCCTCTGTACATCTGTAATATCACTGTACTGGGTGAAATGGGTATGCCAAAATTACAAAGAATTTTAAAGTGATTTTTTTTTCCCCCATTGGACTGCAATTTCTTTGTATCAGCAATATATAAATTGATCATCACTTTGGACTTTGGCCGCTCTGATGTTTAAGTGATATTATGAGCACAGCTATAGACTGTTAAAATTGAAGTCCTGTTCTGGTTGGTAAATATTCACTGTCCTAAGTCCCCTCATCCCAGTGTTTATCCTCCCCTTCAGCCCTGGCCCTCCCCACCACAACCCCAGCCCCGACGCCTGCCCAAGTCCTTCTCCCCATAAACCAGCAACTAAAAGAGCATCCTGTGGCACAGAGGGGCCCATAGGGCCGTGCCAGGGCCCCTGTAGGCATCCGTATGGATTGGTCCCCACCTGCGTGCCACTGGTTCCTAGACATATTGAATATCACCCCCAGCTACGTATACACATTTTACACAAAGGTTTTGTTTTAAGTTATTTTTACTCTGATAGGATTTGATACGTAAGATTCACAAGTTCTCAATGTAAATTTTTTCCTATCCTAAAAATCGTACAATTTTAGAGCGATAAGAAATCTTAGAGATGCGTCTCATTCAGCACGCTTATTTTATCGGGAAGGAAACGGAGGCAGAGGGCAGTGCTTCTCAAACATAAACGTGAATCAGAATCCCCTGGGGACCTTGTTGAAATGCAGATTCTGAGTCGAGGTCTGGGGTCGCCCTGAGATTCTGTGCTTCTAACAAACTCCCCGATGGCAGAGATGCTGCTTGTCTGTGGACCACACCTTGCACAACAAAACTGTGATCTCCTCAAGAACACACAGCCACAGCCGACCTTTACTTTTTTTCTTTTTACGAATTTATTTTTTTATTTATTATTTTTTTTTGGCTGCATTGGGTCTTCGTTGCTGCACGCAGCTTTCTCTAGTTGCGGAGAGCGGGGGCTAATCCTTGTTGCGGTGCACGGGCTTCTCATTGCGGTGGCTTCTCTTGTTGCAGAGCTCAGGCTCTAGCCGCGCGGGCTTCAGTAGTTGTGGCACACGGGCTCAGTAGTTGTGGCTCGAGGGCTCTAGAGCACAGGCTCAGTAGTTGTGGCACACGGACTTAGTTGCTCCGCTGCATGTGGGGTCTTCCCGGACCAGGGCTCGAACCCGTGTCCCCTGCATTGGCAGGTGGATTCTTAACCACTGCGCCACCAGGGAAGCCCCTGACCTTTACTTCTGACGTGCATCATCTGTTTTAGGAAAACCCCAGAAATCCAGTTTTTAAAGGGAGATAATTATTACATTATCTGCTCTTTTCAAGTATTATTTGTAGCAGCTTTCCTCAACTAAAAAGTTTTAGTGTTTTGTTTAAAATATAATTCGATATGCACGGAGTTTTCCAGAGCACATCCATCATGATTTTAAAAACAGTTCCCTGTTCCTTGTAGCCAGAAGAGAGCACTGGTCAGACAGCCAGCTCATCACAGAGCTAAGCTACAAGGTGTGTCTGAACCTGGCAATGGGCTGTTTTCTACTAGAAGATGCTTTTTATCCACCCCCTCCCACCAAGTCTTCCAGTAAAGTTAATGCTCAGGTAGCACCTCCCGGGTTACAAGTGCCCAATTTGAGGGTGCACTTGAAGGTAAAAAATAACCAGATTCCCACTCACTTTGGTCTCCGGTGATGGCTCTCAGAAGGTACAGCTTTCCTGCCTTTGGTGTGTTCCACCCATGCGTGCCCTGAGGAGATCCCTTCGGTGATAAATCTACCTTACTTTCCTCACATACTCCTGTTATTTAAATTCGCTTTGATTTTCCCCTCCTTATTACCTGTTTTACCTTAGACAAGTCATTGTTTTTCTGGGCTAAGTTAATTTGGTTTGCAAAGAAGGTATAAATTGCCGATCTGCCCAAAGACAGGAGACTTGACAAGGTTAAACCTTGCCTTCACATCCAGCTGTAGCATCTGTGAATCCCTGGCTCTCCTGGAAGAGATTATTTCACCCCCATTCTAAAGTTTTTGCCTCAGTACAAAGCAACTGGCTTATCTGTGTTACCTGTTTCCTCCACTGTTTGCCTTTCTGCTCTTTTAGGCAGTGGAACACGTAGAAAACAAATTGATTTGGTGCTCTGGGCATATCGTTAATGTATAACGGATTCCTTTTCCATATAATCAGGCATATAATCACAGGGTGATTTTTTTTTGTTCTGTTTTTTTGGTCAAGTTGTGCTTACAGATAAGGGAGAGGATACTGTATGAGGTTCCATACTTAAGACTGTCTACTGGGCCTGCAAAATATTTATTGAGCTTCTACTGTATACAAAAAACTGCATTCTCTCTCTTTATATAGCTTTCTGAGTAAATGGTACCAAGGGTTTGGAAAGTAGATTTGTCTACTATACTGGGAAAACAAGAGGAAGATGAGTTATAAGTAGGAGTGATCAGATGTCCTGGTTTATAGCTTTTCTCCCAGTGTTCAGTTTGGTTGGCACCCCTTTTTGTCTGGCTAGCGTCTTCTTTAAAAAGCATACTGGTTCGTATGTGAAATTATACAGTCACCTTACCTATAGGCAGGGTGGCCACATGTGCCGATTTGCCTGGGACAGTCCTGGTTTACATTAGTTACCCTGGTTGGATGATAAATTATGTAGTTACTTTAGTGATAGATTATTTTACTTAATCAGGGTTTTTCCTTTGGTTTACGACATTAAACAGAGGCTGCCTTGTGAAATGCTTCAGTTTGGGAATTGAATTTAACAGATTAAACATAAGCATAAGACAGAACAAGAGACTCAAAGAACAGAGCTGAAAATAAGATAAATAAATTTAAAACACAGACTAACTGTAGAGACTCCTAGAATATGGAGTTTAATGAGATTTGAGGGTTGAAATCTAGTATTTCTGAGAGCCAACACTAAAGTCCAGGCTGGGTTTAAATCCAGCTGACATTTACATTAAATCTATGCCAATATGATTGGGTATAGATGGGTATTGATGCTTTTTATAGTCTTTTACTCAATAATTCCATTACCATTCTATATTAAGGTCATTTTATGACTTGTGTATTTAGAATTTCCACTAAATGCATAAAGAATTTTTTATTTTAGTGCTTAGATTTTAAGTTGTACTTTATTTGCTGTCTCCAGAGAGATCCAAGCAGCTTAGTTATCCTTTATTATGGGGTATATTAGGTAAATTCTTAAATTTCTTCCAACTTTAAGATTCTATGATACTAAGAGTAGTTTCTCTTGTGAGTAACTGTAGTAAAATTCTCTGCAAGAGATGCAGAGAGAATGATGAACAAGGCCTTTTCCTCTTAAAATTGTAAGGGGTCTGGGAGAAACGATTACAGGAAACACATCACCAAACTTTGTATTTCAATTCCTTTGCAGCAATTAAAACACCCAAATCTTGTGCACCTCACTGAGGTGTTCAGGAGAAAAAGGAAAATGCATTTAGTTTTTGAATACTGTGATCATACACTTTTAAATGAGCTGGAAAGAAACCCAAACGGGTAAGTAATCCAGAAACTGAAATTCTGTGTGGCCGGTTCCCAGTTTCATTATGTGTGGGATTAACTATGGCAAATTTCACATCTGAGCCCCTTTCTACCCAGATGTATCTGCTGGCTCTCCCTCTCCAGTCTCAATTTAGGATGTATTCAAAGGGCAAATGACTATTAACCTAGAGTAAATATAATATATAGTATTTAATAGACAAATTTACTGCAAATATAAATCACAATGTATTTCAAGGCTAAATTATATGTTAGATTATCTGAATTCAAGGAATGAAGCACAGTTCAATATTAGGAAATGTATTCATATAATTCACTAATAGTTTAAAGGAGAAAAAGTACATAAGTTTGATAAAATTGTAAAAAGCAGTTGATAAATTCAACATCCTTTCCTGGTTACTAAAACAAAAAACCTTAGCAAACTAGGATTAAAATACTCTTTACACACACACACACACACACACACATGCATGCACACACACAAAAATTCTTCAAATAAATAGCTAATTTTATATTCAATGATAAAATACTGAAGAAACTGTCACTAAAGTGAGAAACAAGACATAAGAGCTCAAGCCAATGTAATGTACTAAGAAAAACAAATAGGATATATAATTTTGGAAAATGAGATAAAATTGCCATTATTTGCATGATATTATTATTCAACAAAATCTAACAGAATTACCTAGCGTTACTAAAACTAATGGAATTCAGTATAGTGACCACAGCACTCCAAATTCCACACACAAAAATTAACAGCTTTTGTATCAATCAGTGCTTTAGAAAATCTAGTGGAGAAGGATCCCATTCAAATATCAACACAAAAAAGTTTAGGAATAAAGGTAAAAAAGAATTGTTCAGACTCTACCTAAAGACAGTTACAAAACTGAGATACGTAAGGGATTTTGTTTAAATGAACATATATTTCTGGATGGAAATGTTCATTATTATATAGATTCTGCCTCCCTGATTTATTTATTTATTGCACAAAAATCGAATCAGAATGCCAACTGGTTTTTCTTAACTTGAAAAACTTAGACTAAACCAAGAAAAAAAATCTTTTTAAATATTTATTTATTTGGCTGTGCCGGTCTTACTTGCGGCACACGTGGTCTTCATGGACTCATGTGGGATCTTCATTGCGGCGTGCATGCGGGATCTAGTTCCCTGACCAGTGTTCGAACCCAGGCCCCTTGCATTGGGAGCATGGAGTCTTAGCCACTGGACCACCAGAGAAGTCCCATAAACCAAGAAATTTTTTAAAAAGAATAAAGGGAACTCCAACTGCCAAATATACATCATATTCATTTTAGAGATTCCCTTTGACAAAAAGTACCATAAACAAAACTAAAAAAGAAGTGACAAATTAGGTAAATTATTTGCCAGATGAAGAATTAATATAATTTCATATCTACATATGTAGATTTTGCAAATCATATTTCTAAAAAGATTAACACCCAGTTACAATATATATTCATTCAAAAAAAATTTTAGTGAACTCCTACTGTTGTTCCAGGCTGTTGTCCCAATAAAATGCACGTATTTTATTTTTTAAATAAAAATTAATTTTTAAAACAGTTAAAATGATGAATTAATTCATGGTTCAGCTTTATTATGAGCTAAATAGGATTTTGTATTTTGGCTTTAGAGGACAGATGTGTTCAGCCATCATATAAATTAATTTATAAGTTAACATACATTTTCATAAAATTAGAAATGTATGATTAACGTCATGTATTGTTCAAGGCCCTGAAAATGAAACCTACAATACATATAATCCATGTACCAGTTTAATTGAACTGAACATCTTTCTTTTCCTTCTGTGTACCCTAAGCCTTCCTGCCTATAGGACTTAACTCATGCTCTTCCTTTAACCTAGAATATTCTAACCTTTTCCACTTTCCCTATCTCTCTCATAATCTTTAAAATGTGAAATCCTAGATATTCTTACCATCTCTGAGATTTCTCTATCTGGGTGGAATTGCTTCCTTCCTTTGAATACCCATGGAATTTTATTTTCATCCCTGTTATGGTACTTGGCACTTACTACCTTACATGTTTTTATGTGCATACTCTCTCTCTTCCCAGACTATAAGTTTTTTGAGTGCAGAATTCATATCTAATTCATCTTAATAGCTTCTTTAGTGTGCAGCATTCTGTTATTCACTCACTTCAGAAATATTTTACTGAACACTTCTGCTGGTGCAGAGAACAGAAAGATGTAATGGCACAATCCTGTCCTCAAGAAGCTTAAAATCTAATGAAGAGACAGATATTCAAAGTAGCAATTACAAATGACAATGTAGACTGGGTTACCATTGGTGCTCAGGATACAAGAGAGGAGCATCTCCAACATCTGTTGGTCCTGGGGTATCAGGAAGTTTCTGCAGAGAAGGAACCATTTGGGCTGAGACTTTGAAAAAGGGAAGAGTTGGCCAGGTGGACAATCTTGGTGGAATGCCCAGATGTGAGAAAGGACAAGGCATATTCAAGGAACTCTTTTGTTCTGTATGTATTTAGCAACCACAAGGACCTCTGAACTACCCTACTTTCCACTCTAGTGGAAAGTGTATTTGGTGTATTTAGTGTGTTTTACTAGTGTGTATAGCAGTTCCAGTGTATCCAAAGTGCTTTGGGTCAGCCCTGAGACTTGGATCTACATAGAGGAATGCAAATATGAACAATGCAGAATAAGCCACTCTTTCTCTGAAATGCTGGGTACTTCCAGATAGCAATGATTAATTAAAAACATTCGTCTGCTTTCACTCCCATCTTAAAATCTACTTAAATAACAGCCAAGAGAGTATAAACCCAGTGAATAGTAAACAGAGGTAAACAACCAGACAGCATACATACCAAGCCTATTCAACCATTGTTTATTAGGGTAAATTCACAGTTTGAAGAAATAACTGGTGTGTAGATATGAGATGATCAAGGTAGTGGAAGTGTGGGATGAGACCTGTGGGATGGTGAGATAGTCATGAGACTTGAGGACTAAATTGTATCATAAAGAAGAACTAATTTAACACTGAAGTAAGATGGTGAAAGTGTACTGCTTCCCCTGCCAAGTGAAAGCTTCTGGTGTCCTCTACTTGGATAGAGGGAAAAGCATTTGTTAGATCAATGGCTGCATACTGAGTACTGAGACTGTGTTGGATTTGCTCCAGTCAAGAAACTACATGTACTTAAACAACTGCAACTGGTATCATCTGATTAAATTTAAAATAATCTATTCCCATTCTCTAAGATCCTTCTCTGTTCAAAATAGGTATAATAGGAGGGAATTCCCTGGCAGTCCAGTGGTTAGGACTCGGCGCTTTCACTGCCGAGGGCACGGGTTCAGTCCCTGGTTGGGAAGCTAAGATCCTGCAAGCCACACAGCATGGCCAAAAAAAAAACCAAATAGGTACAATAAGTAAGCTAATTGGTAATGTGATAGGAATTACCACCCTACCAACAGGAAGGATTTCCCTTTACTATCATTGCACTATACAAAATGGGCTAATCCTGCCTTCAAGAAGCTTAAAATCTAATGAAGATATTTAAAGGAACAATTATAAATGACTGTCAGTGTGTGAAAACTACCATATGGGTTTATAAAACTACAGCTATCCACTTCTGGCTGGCGACAGCACATCATGTACATCTGTAAATCATGTTTCAATTTCTTTTTTAAAAAAAATTCAGCTTTGCTGAGGTGTAATTGACATATAAAAGGCTTAATTTCCTTCTCAATTAACTGATCATAGATAATTACCCATACGACTATGGGTGTGGATTGGTGGAGGATGGCAGTGAATCATGAGCATTAAGAAATGCATTAGTTAGAAGAACACCAGCGTCGTGTCCCAGATATGAAGCAGGGAGAGTCTTCCTTTGAAATGGCTTCCTGATTTCCTGGGGGTGATTGGCGCCCTGGATGGCAGAGGCCAAGAAGGAGTGCTTCACTTCCAGAAGTTACTGTAATAGGCAACAGAGCCAGAGTGGTGAACAGAATGGTTTGGTCTGACCATGGGTTCTCCCACACAAAGGAGATGGGCAGGTCACTAAGGTTCTATTTCTTCTACATAAACTAGTAACTAGAGGCCTGGCTTGAGTCACCATAATAGCCAGTTTGCAGACCCAGGGCCTCATGAATAAAGGGGAGCCAGCAGCTCTCCTTGGGGAATAGCCCTGCAATAACATCATATGTATGTACTTAATTCTTCCTCTTAGCCTACCCCAGGATGGTCTGTGGCCATTTACCAGGATAGTTGTGTACTGGGAAAAGAGAGCTACCCAGTCTTTCAGGAATTTCTGGTCAGTGCTCTGCAGTAAAGCCAATCACCGGTGACTTTGAAAGCCACTGTGGTTCACCAGTTTGTGTGTGTGTGTGTGTGGGGGGGTGATGGGCAGCTTAGTGAGAGTCAGGTGGCAAATGAAATTTTGACTTGAATCCATCTCCTGGCAGTCCTAGAAAGTCCAGGAATCCATCCTTGGGGTTATTTCCCCATTTCCTAACTGGATAGTGGAAATAGGTACACTAGCAAATGGAACAAGAGCCACTTGGCTCTGATCCAAGGAATGAAGGCTGCTATGGTGGGAGGAGCCTAGTAGAAGCGTCTGGCATGCTGTTTCTTTACCAAAATAGAAAACTGAAAGCAATACTGCAGATTTGGGGACGAATGTAGATTAGTGCTACCATTAGATACTTTGGAGAGACATAGAGGAGCATGTTGCCTGTGACAAATCCTCTCTAACACTCCTGTCTCCTCAAAACTTTGGATTTCTTCCTCCTCATTTTACCAATGAATTTCTGGCATTGCAACTTCATTTGGCACAGGCAACCATTTAGTCCAGGTTCCAATCAACCAATGCAGCAATCACCAAATGCAGCGATCAACCAGTGCAGCAGTCAAACCAGTGCAGCAGTCAACTAGACTCACTCCTAACTGCTCCAGGGAGTTTACTGAAACCAGGCTCGCTAATAAATGAGCCCATACTGTTATAATCCGCCCAAGTCTGAAATCTTGTTTCCTCCTCTCTGGTCCTACACTTATGAAATCCATTTCCACATACATTCTACAGTATAAATTAGCATAATTGTATAGTTCTTTTTGCTGTGTAAATCTTCTCTCCCTCTCTTTGACTTTGTAATAGCCCCCTTGGGACATGCTGGGATCTGACTTCAGTCAAGGTTTGGAGACCTTGACGGGTAGCAGGGAAAGGAGCCTTGAGGAGAATTGGCAGCCACCCCACATGCAACACAGCTGCCTCAAGTGAGATCATTAGGGGGGTCCTCAACAAGGCAAAAGCAGCCTCATCACACAAGCTCGGGGGCTACTTCACATGAGAAGAGACCTTTGGCAGGAAGTTGGGATGCTCTTAGTTCTATGAATACTCCCAAAGTGCCACATTTCAATTCTCAAAGTATATCTCTCAGTTAATTAACTGAGAAATTAATTAACCTCACATAAATTCAACCTGTGTTGTCATTTAGCACCCTGCAGGACTATTCTCGGCGTCTGATTTTTCAGTCATCTCAGGGTAATTCCAATGGTCAATGGAGTGAGTCTTAAAAATACAAAAAATAAGGGCAACCATTGAAACTTCTGGTTTCCTAACTGTGCCTTGAACCAAAATATCAAAGCCCTAAAGCTGTCCTTTTGTTTTTTCTTTAATTTTTCCAGTGGAGTGAGAAACAGCCAGCCCAGCCCGCTTTTCTTTTATTACTTTCCCATATGTTCCCATATTGTTCAATGACATTCAGTCCAGCAAAGCCCTGCCCTGAATAGGCACTTCATTCCAGATGACCACAGGTGATTATGTAAATAATTGGTTCATCACTGGGTGCCCATTTACCAGTGTTCCAGCCACTAATGGTAATTAGATCCCCCTGCCTTCAGACCCAGCTAAGTCAGATAGCCTACATGCCCAAGGCCTTGACTTTGTTTCCCATACCCACTTCTGGTATCATATTCTGAACTAATCAGGATTCAACTACAGAATTCACTCTAGGTAGTTAAAGCAAAAAGGGATTGATTACAGGGTGTTAGTTTATACAGTTTCTGAGAGTGCCAGCTAAGGAAGCTTAGTTGAGGACCTATTAGGTACCAGTTACTGTTCTAGGCCCCGGAGCTACAATAATGGACAAGGTAAAGCCCTTGCAGAGTTACAAGCCTTTGGAGAACAATAAAGCACACTGAGGGATTAGAGAATGCCTGATGAGGGGCGTAGGTGGAACAATAAAAACAAAGCTTTGGAGGTCTGTTCAGGGAATAGCAGAGGCTAACTGGGCCAGAGTGGAGGTCGGTGGGAATGTGATAGGAGATGGGGGTGGGGAGAGTTAATAGAAGTGAAATCATTAAGAGGCTGGTAGGCCACAGTAAAGGTTGGATTTTATTCTAGGATAACAAAGGTTTACAGAGAAGAACTCAATTCATCTTGGGTACTGATAATGAAATCAAGTTTTCCATGTCAAGTTATATAACAAACTAAAACAAAGATAATGAGCTCTGATGTCAGTGCCAGGAGATTCCCCTGAATGGCTAAGAGAGCAGCCTCTGAGTGACCCAGTCTGAATTCCCTGACCCTGTCACCCTTATTAACCCCTACGGGCTTGAACCAGAATGTCTAGTTTTTGCTTTCAGGCCTTCACTATTCCAGTATTTGTTTGTGCGCTCACCAAAGTATACTATTTAAACACAGAGTATCAGTTGGTTTCTACAGAAAGTTTTATTTCACTCCAAAATGCCTTGAAAAATGCTGAGTGTGGCTGAATAATGTTGCAATGCTCTACCTTTCTGGAATGAACACTGTGTGAATCTGTATTCTCTTTGATAACTATCTCCTCTTCCTAAGATCAGCGGTATTTGTTTGTAGTTGTTATTTTGTATAAATGTTGTTTTGCCTAAAATGGAATCTGCCTTCTTGGAATCTGAGATCACGGAAGGATTCTGTTTTGAACAGAAGCCATGACTCTTCCTGTGAGGTGCCCTTAAATACCCCTCTTTCACAACAATAGCTGGGGAGTTTCTTAGGACATTGCTTCATGCCTAGTTCGGTGTTACTAATACTAGTAACCAGGGTTCTGCCAGTCTCTGAACCCTTGGCCCTACCTGGATTCCCAGTTCCAGTACTGGATCCTGGTGCCTAGAGTCTGTGGACCAGCACAAGCGTTCTGTTTCTACATGAATAGGGCCATGTGTTACTCCTGACAGTTCCTCTCAGGATTTTTTTTTTTTTTTTGGCTGCGATGGGTCTTCATTGCTACGCGCGGTCTTTCTCTAGTTGCGGCACGCGGGCTTCTCATTGCGGTGGCTTCTCTTGTTGCAGAGCACGGGCTCTAGGCGCGTGGGCTTCATAGTTGCAGTGCGCGGGCTCTAGGGCGCATGGGCTTGGTAGTGGTGGCTCGCGGGCTCTAGGGTGCAGGCTCAGTAGTTGTGGCACACGGGCTTAGTTGCTCCACGGCATGTGGGATCCTCCCGGACCAGGGCTCAAACCCGTGTCCCCTGCATTGGCAGGCGGATTCCTAACCACTGTGCCACCAGGGAAGCCCTCCTCCCAAGACTGAGATCCACTCCCTTGCCTCCACCTCTACCAGCCTCATCTAAACCACTAGATCTCACCTGGATTATTAAATTAGCCTCCGAATTAACCTCCCTTTATCCACTCTGCCCCAGAAATCCATTCTCTATATATGTCACTTGCCTTCTTGAGTCCTTTCAATGACTTCCCTTTGAACTTAGAGTAAAGTGCAAATTCCTGACCCAGATTGAGAAGGCCCTCGGGGGTCTGGCCCCCGCCAGCCTCAGCAGCTTCACTCACGCTTTAGCCACACTGGCCGCCACACTCCCAGCTCTTTCTCACCTCAGGGCCTCTCCCCATCCTCTTCAGGCTCTTTGTGTCTTTGCACTTGGTGTCAGCCCCATCTACTCACCTCGTCTGACCCCAGACCCTCATATCCTGAACCTATGTTTTAATACCCAGGCTCTTAAGGGATAGACTTCTCAATAAACTTGTGAGGTATTATTCCAGGAAAAGTGAAAGCACAAATAACTTGCCCAAGGTTATAAAACTAGGAAGCAGCACGGCTGGGGTTTGAACTCTGTGCACAAATGGCTGTACTATTCCTTCTGCCTCATTAAAAAAATATAAATAATGTAGTCTCAGGCTTGGCTCTTAGGTAAAGGAGGGAGAGGATAAAGTTATACCAGAATTCAGTATAGGAAATAAAAACCACTCTAGACATTTTAAGTGGAAAGGGACT
Organism: Monodon monoceros; assembly: GCF_005190385.1. Classification (NCBI taxonomy): domain Eukaryota; kingdom Metazoa; phylum Chordata; class Mammalia; order Artiodactyla; family Monodontidae; genus Monodon; species Monodon monoceros. Next base: position 57,154,030 of record NW_021703775.1, read on the forward strand.
TAATACTGAGAATTAGGTGCTTTCACAATACTGAGAAGAGCTAGAGTCAAAAGGCTGCCACCAGATCACTGATGCCAAGGGCTTGACACCGTCACTGTGATCTGAGATGGGGAAACTGCTCTGAGCAAAATACCTCCATTCAGTGGTTGCTATTTCTTGGTGTTTACCCAGACCTAACATGTCTTGTCACTGGTGCCATACCTGCGTCACACACAGGCCAGCCCACTGTTCTGCAAGACCAGCTCCATCTGCACGATAATGAGTTCAGTTTTTAAAAAGTGATCTAAACACATGATTTAAATATCCAAATATGATAAAATATTAAAACTGAGTGATGCGAGTGTTTGGAATATTAGGTAATTTTACATTTTTTAATCAAAAAATCCTTACAGTAGAACATTTAGTGAAAAAAAAATCTTGTGGTTTCAGATTTTTGAAAATATGCCAACAACAACATCATCTACGCGAAGAGGGCTGAAAAGCAAACAACACACTGAGAAAAATATTTACAGCATCTATGTAGACTCTGACATACATTGAGTCTTCATAAATCAATTTAAAGAAGAGGAACTAGACCAATCGAAAAGCAATAAAGGGCATGAACAGAAAATACACAAAAGGAGAGAAGTTTAATGTTCAATAATGTGAAAATTAAAATCATTAGTAATTAATGAAATGAAATTAATGAAAACCAAAGTGAGATATCTTTTTATTTTAACCACAGCTTGGCAAACATAACACTGGCAAAACGGAATGTTGGCAAGACAATGAGGAGATAGGGACTCAAATGCACAGATGCTTGGTGGGCGTGTAAATATGTACAACCTTGCTTAGTGAGGGTAGTTTGGCCGTATGTAACTGTGAAGCCATCATCCTGGGACAGTGATGTGAGCAATGGAAAGACATCAACAGAAAAGTTAAAGGGAATGTAATTGCTGCAATTTATAGAAATGGTTACACAAAATACACTAAGTACTCCCAGACAGAATACAAGTTGCCCAGATCCCCAATTCCCCGATGGAAAACACTCCCCAATATTTTCCACAGAGTGAGGAATCTTCAGGGGCAAGAAGCTCCCAGCTTCCCATTCTCAAGGGCCCTTTATTCTCCCCAGCCTCCCCTGGCTGTGTACCTGCCTGCTTACCAGGCATAGGTAACTGTTATAAAACAACCCTGGCACATGCTTGAGTGTTTACCACCAACATGAATTGGATGAATTGAAGGTCAACCTTCAAGAATGTCTTTTTTCCTGCAAAACCAAGTCTCAGGTCTACCTGAAGTTCATACTTGCAGGATCAAAATGTAACATGTGCCTACCATAGGTCCCAGAAATCCCACTTCTAGAACTTACCTTAAAAAGATAACTCCACAACTTCCATAGATGGATGAGTAGATATTCACTGAAGCATTGCTTCTAGAAATGAAAATCGTGTCAGGCCTAATTGCTCATCAATGGGGACTAACTAAGTAAATTATGATACATCCATATAATGAAATCCTTGGCCACTGAAATATATGTATACATATTAGTATCTGTACCTCAATGCATAGGATGTTTCTGAAAGAGGCAGGGGAAGTTGCAGAGGATGAAATGATTGGCAAGGCAGGTATGAGAGAATTCTTCATGGATATTCTTTTAACTTTAAAAATATTGAACCATATGAATGTATTTATTTAATATTAAAAGGTAACTGCAGAGAGAGACAGAGAGAGGGAGAGAAACAGAGATTCCTAAAGGGACAGTCACTATAAGCTACAGCAATTATTTTGAGCTAGCAAGATTTGAGTCAACACTTTTTATTTCTTTACTTTTCTATATTGTTTGAATTTTCATGATAAGCATGGATCATTTTTACAGATGTAAAAATTTCAAATTACACAGCAAAAATTATATAACCAAAAGAAAAAGTAGTAAAGCAATTTTCGTTAAAACATTAAAAAAAAAAAATTTCCCAGACTCCCTTTGCGCTGCATCCTTTGGCCATGACAAGCCCCTCCCATTCCATTTCTATTCCCAGTTCTGCTGCTGAAACCCTATCATAGGAGTTTTCATTTCCTTTTTTGTTTTTTCCCCCAGAGTTGCTGATGGAATGATCAAAAGTATGTTATGACGAACACTTCAAGCTCTTAACTTCTGTCATAGACATAACGTAAGTAACATTTTCTAATGTATTTGCTGATTTCTTCATGATGACTCTTCTACTTAGCTCAGGGGTCTATTTGAAGAGCTAATGACAGAGGGAAAATAAGGACCAAAAGAGCCAAACAAAAGAAAGTTACAGAATATGAGGAAAAGTAATGCATTATTCATGGCCCTTTTCCAATTTCTGTAAGAATCGAATTACTCATTCCCTATAAATTAAATGGTTGTATAAACTCAATGTTTCTTTTTGCCGCAATACTGATTCCTATAATTATTTTTAAATTGGATTAAAATAAGTTTTCAGGATATCAGAGGTGTAACCCTCCATGGCACTTAATTTTGTTTTGTTTTTAATGTCTCTTAAGTCTTTTATTCTATAGCAGTCCCCCTTCCCCTACCTTTTTTTTCCCATCATTAATTTTTTACAGCCATGGGTATTAAACTTAAGCATACATCAAAATCACCAGGAGGTCTTGTTAAGACACATTTTGCCAGGCCCATTCCCAGAGTTTCTGATTCAGTAGGTCTGGGATAGGACCTGAGAACTGGCATTTCTAACAGTTTCCCAGTTGATACTGAAGCTGCTGGTCCTAGAGCCACACTTTGACTACTCCTGTGTTATAGAAATCATTTTGGCCGATTGCTTCCTATGTGTTACTTAACTTGTTCTTTCACCTGTATTTGCTATAACTTGGTGTTTATATCCAAAGGTTTGATCATACTCAGGTTCAGTTTTTTAGACAGGAATGCTTCACATATAGTGCTGTACACTTATTGCATCAGCATCACGAGGCATATATTATGTCTGGTTGTCTTTCCCACTTTTGATTGTCTTAAAATAGATTAGTGGGTTCAGGAGGTGTTCATTTGATCCCCTCCATTATCACTTTCCCTGTCAATCTTTTTTTTTTTTTTTTTTCCTGGTACATGGGCCTCTCACTGTTGTGGCCTCTCCCGTTGCGGAGCACAGGCTCCGGACGCGCAGGCTCAGCGGCCATGGCTCACGGGCCCAGCCGCTCTGCGGCATGTGGGATCTTCCCGGACCGGGGCACGAACCCGTGTCCCCTGCATCGGCAGGCGGACTCTCAACCATTGCGCCACCAGGGAAGCCCCCCTGTCAATCTTTTATTTCGTTTTAGCATTCATAGATAATTATTACCTCTCTCCAGGATTTCATTAGGGTTAAAAGGTGGTGATTTTCTAATTCTATTATTCCTTCTGCATTTGTTAATTGGAATTCTATGGAGAAGAATTTACCATCATGGACTCTGGCTACTGTAAAGTACAGTAAGATAAATATGTGATTATTCCCTTTGTTTGTCAATACTCAAGAGTGATGAGCCAGTGTGTTAGCAGCCTCCAAGAGTGAACAATGAAGGGTTTTGGGGAGGTGTAGGGTATCGTTGTAAACGAATGGATTTTATGTATTTGATGTGTTTCATTCCTTTGCAATAATTGTTCTCTCTGATGTTCAAATCTTAGGCCAGTGGGAGCTTCTTTAAGTAGGCTCTTGGGTGCTTTTGCTATAATGATAGTTTTTAAAAAATAACTCTAGACCTTTTGCGTTGGTGCCTACACGGAGGCAGTGTTGTGGCAAGGATACAGACTACCATATGGTCAATTTTGATGCCAGCAGAATATCTATCATAGTAGTCTAGGATTGCTGAAAAAGAGTACAGGATCATGGAACTACATTTCAATACTTAGGGAAAGCTTCCTTTAGCTTTAAGAAAGGCAGTGACATTTTTTTTGTTTGTTTGTTTTGTTAGGATAAGTCAGAAGCTTTTATTTTCTATTGATAGAGTATAGAGGGATATTGTCCACAAGATACATAAACCTGTTTTTCATGATGCAAATTGTACTTTCAAATAATTACTAAAGATGATGCTGAATTGAATCCACATCTCTGTTGCTTTTCACCATGCTCTGAGAGGTATTCAAGTTCACCTTTGTTGCTAGAGTTTTATGGGTAATTAAAGTGATGGTTTAAAAATTCGTTTTACCATAAGTGTTGTACATTATCCCTATATAATCAGACATTTTCCTGTGTACTGATTATAAGCTTGAATACAGTGTCTGTGGCTGATTTATCTTTGTATCGCTTTAGCCTAGCATGGATCTTTTTATATAAAAGGTGCTCAGGAAACATTTATTGAATAACTGGATGAAGGAATGAATGAATGAGTGGGTCAATCAATCAACTTACCTACCTGATTACTACTTACTATTTCCAGTGGACCCAAACATTATTGTAGCTCAATACAACTGCCACCATTTCTTTCTCTGCTTGGAACAACACGTTCTGTACCTTAAACTTTGAAATATTGAAAACCTCCAGTTTATAATCTATGGCCTTTATTAAAAATGGATAATTTTTCAGACAAAATTTCTTCCTCCAACGTGGAAATTACTTCTGAACTCTGGTTATCCCATTTTCTTATGCTGTGGTAAGCTTTTATGTATCTTTTTTTTTAAACAAATCTATTGTCTAAAATGCACACAAAGGAAAAAAAATCTAAATCATATGTAAGTTGTTACAATACTACATCTAAAACCTTTATACACTCCTTATTTTAAAGGAGCCCTCATGATACTCTCAAAGAATAGAAAAGGCAGTCTGACCCAAATGGTGTTGCTAAAGATTCCCAGCTTTCAACCTGTGGTGACCATGACTACCTTTTTATCTCCAGAGTGGTGATCCTACCAAGAAAGGAAGGTTACGGCAGTAAGGGATTAAGGCCTTGCTACTCAAAGTGTGGTTTGTAGAGATCACCTGAGAGCTCATTAGAAATGCAGGTTCTCAGGCCCATTCAGACCTGACTCAGAATTTGCATTTTAACAAGATCTCCAGGTGATTCATGTGCACATTAAATTTTGAGAAGCACTGGACTTATGAAAATACCTACTCATTTTGTTCTTTTTTTACCCTATAATATGGCTAGATTGAGATAACTAAAGTGACCATTTAGCATCATTGTCAGCTCATGAATTTTTATATATTTGACGTATCGATTAGAGAAAAACAACTTCATATCTGGGAATTCCCTGGAGGTCCAGTGGTTAGGACTCTGCGCTTTCACTGCCGTAGGCCTGGGTTTGATCCTTGGTTAGGGAACTAAGATCCTGCAAGCCACACGGAACAGCCAAAAAAAAAAGAACTTCATGTCAAAATGACAAAATTACAGTGACTTCCAAAATACGAGTATGTCTGGCTGTAACATCCATCATCATCTTGTTGATATCAATGACTTAGTTGTCAGGGAGGAGATTCCTTTCCTCTCTCATTATGAGTATCCATCCGTAAGGCTCAAAGAACAACCTTCTCAGGTGTCCATTCAGGCTATATAAAGAAGCGACTTCTAGTAGGGAAGCTTCCGGAGATGATTCCTAAAATTAAGGGTCAGGTTTAAAATACCATGAATACCTCTTCTTGCTGGCTTTTGAGATTGTAAAAATGAGATTGCACATCAGCTGCAATAACCCAGTTTAAGCAATGTTTGCTAAAAGCTGTGTATGATACCCAAGTTTATCAAAGTGTTGTGGTTACACTGACTTGCAAGTTATTGCTCTTAGGTGGAAAATAAGCTGATTGCGAGAGGCATTACAGAGTTTGCACTGAGTGCAGCTTTGTAGTGGAGAAAGTGAATGTTGTATGTCTAAGCATCTTCTGTTCTCCATACTCTGCTTCTTACTGTTCCAGTGATTTTGTCTCTTTTTCTTTCTTCTATTATATAATACTCCATCTATCCTTCTTTTTTTTTTTTTTTTGCGGTACGCGGGTCTCTCACTGTTGTGGCCTCTCCCGTTGTGGAGCACAGGCTCCGGACGCGCAGGCTCAGCGGCCATGGCTCATGGGCCCAGCCGCTCTGCGGCCTGTGGGATCTTCCCAGACAGGGGCACGAACCCGTGTCCCCTGCATCGGCAGGCAGACTCTCAACCATTGCGCCACCAGGGAAGCCCTATCCTTCTTTATTTGTAGCTTCTCTTACCTGCATTACACTAAAAATTTTTTCAGATTCTTTGGGACATAATCAGTACTTCATTTGCCTTTGTATGTTTTGGTTGGAAAATAAGTAGCTGTAAATTTCACATGGATTTGCATATTTAAATAGGCCAATAGACAGGTATCAATGTAAGTCCATTTACTTAGTAATGACACATATAGTACAGAAATTTTAGAATCTGATGCAAACTCACCTGAGGGATATAACCTATTCTTATTAAATCACTAATTATTATAGGTGAATATGATGCAAAGTGTTAATCCAGTTTTCATAAATGTGTTGCTTTAAAAGGTAGGATGAAAACTATGCTGGCTTATATTATAACAATGTATTTTTAAAAATTAATATCTAGGGCCTTAGGACTTTTAAGAGGCCTTAAAAAGTTTCTTCTAACTGCTGGTTGTACAAATTATGAGACAGTTGACAGTAACTGAGACAATACAAACAAGCTTCTAGTACCAGTGCCGTTTTTGTGACCCAAAATGAATTTAGGGTTCAACATTTTCTCTTTTTAGATAGCTATTATAGAAGCAAAAAAAAAATTATTTCAAAATTGTCAATTTGACAGGAATACTTCAAGAGACTGACAGCACAACAGAGAAGTGAGGCAGAAAGAGCTGATTGTTGTGGCACTTAATCCGGAGACCGTCGGTAGCCACCTGCAATCACAGGATTGTTGCAAGGATGAACTAATTCATGTAGAAGTGCTCTGAAAAGTTCAGAGCTCTGCATGAGGGCTGAGTTGTACAAGAAGAGCAACATCATTTTTATCTACGTGCTTCTTTGGAGGAAGGATAACCTGGAAAGCTAAAGTTCTGAAGAATAGGGCCTGAGTTGTTTTCTCCTGGGGCATCCACAGCATGGAATAGCCATTTCTGGACTAATAGTGAGTGGGGCTCACTCAGCCCACCTTCACCCACACCCCCAGCTTAGCCCTCTCACATCCAGGAAGGAGCACCTGCTTCACTCAGGGTCCTGGGGTGTTGCAGCAAGCTGTAAGCTCTCCACACATGGAGGACTCGGAGGGGAGAATGCCTCCCGCTGGTGACCCGCTCTCCCAGGGGCAACTCCAACAGCATCCTGTGGTCACGTTTCAAGAAAGCTGTTAATGGTTGCAGATTAGTTGGGGATACTCATCCCCTCAGGCCGAATATTTGGTATCTCTTGTTAATAGGTGACCGTTACATCCCAGCTTGCCCAGGACAGTTGTGGCCTGTTGTCCTCGCGTAGTAATTAATAGAGCTCCCTTTCACACATCCTTAATAGAGCTGGATGATAAATAAGATGGTCACTCTAATGAATTTTGTTTTTGCTGTCATTCAAACGTTTTTCCAGTTTCTCCAATCTGCAATATTTGTGCAACCTGCATTGTGATTCTTGGGGTGCAGCCGTTCTTATTAGAAGCACTCTGAGTGTTACCTCGTTCAGGGTTACCTCATACTTGATTTACAAGGTTGTGTTAATTACTGCTGTACAACAGAGTGACCGTTATACATATATATATATTCTTTTTTTATATCCTTTTCCATTATGGTTTATCATAGGATATTAAATATAGTTCTCTGTGCTATACAGTAGGACCTTGTTGTCTCATTCAGGGTTTTACCTCTTACTGTTTAAATAGGGCTCAGTAAAAAGTGGAAAAAATAATTATATGATACTGCCTTCTCAAAAATATTTTTTTCAGTTTTCCTATCCAATAATTATTTTAATTTCTTTCCTAATATAGCAACTTTTTTTTCTTTTGTTATAAGATTTACAAATGAAAAAAATGGCAATTTAAGTTTTTAGAAAAATGAAGGAAAACCATATTTGTGTTTATCTCACAGGCTTTGTTTATCATTTAAACTAATAGTTAAATGTTCGTTATGCTTCGTTGTCTTGATGACTCAGGGAAATAATTAAATATTTTCTTACAGTGTATTCACAGAGATGTAAAACCTGAAAATATTCTAATTAAGCAAGGAATAATCAAGATCTGTGACTTTGGGTTTGCACGAATTCTGAGTAAGTAGCAATTTTTTACTAACTTATCCAATTCAGATGATTATGAAATGATACAGTTAAAATTCTTACTTTAGATACTGAATGTATGCTGATTGTTATATTGTTATTATTCAAAAAGGGAAATTTCACTGTAACCTTTTAGTCAGTACATCAGTTCACACTTCACCTCCATCCGATCAACTACAATTTATTGGATGTCACATTTATGTACTTTGCCCCATAGGAAAGGAAAAGAACTACAAGATGCATTTCTGGTCTTCATGCACTTATAATCTGAAGTAAAAGAAAGAAAAGAATAATACAAGATGACTGGCAATAAAGTACTAAAGCGAAAGGGCAGATGGTTCCCTGGAGAGAGATATTAACGTGGTCTAGAGTGGTTGGGAAAAACTTCGTGGAGCTGATGACACGAGGAGAGTAAACAGAAAATGACAGAGAGGATTCAGAGACAGTGCTGAGAAAAAAGAAGTCATCCGAGAGAGGGAGGAACCAAGGGAAAGGGGGACAAATAATGTCTCCTTGAATCTAGAGCTGTGCAGCAGGCAAAAAACATGCATTAACAACAGACACACTGCACGGGGGGCATACACATAATCAGTATCCTGATAGGACCCAAACACAGGTGACTTGACAATGCATTGGGAGGCTGGTTTATACTTGAAGTTACACTGTAGAAATTCTCCCTACCCCCTCGCCCCGGTCCTCTCTTTTTAGGATTATATAGATGTTAACTAGCTAAGGTACCTTTGGAAGTTGAATTTTTTTTAATTGAAGTATATAGTTGATTTACAATATTATGTTAGTTTCAGGTGTACAGTATAGGGATTCAGTATTTTTGCAGATTATACTCCATTGTAGGTTATTACAAGATAACGGGTGTAATTCCCTGTACTGTACAGTATATTGCTTATCTATTTTATACATAGTATGGGGAAGGTGAATTTACTATCTGAGTACTGTTTACTCGATTAGTGCCTCACTGCATGAACTGTTAGGAGTATCGTGGCTTCTGAGAATTACTAAAGCTGATCTGAATGCCTGACTGCTCTTGGGAGTAGCTCCTCTCTTGGGAGAATGTGACCCACCTGATTTGACTGATGCATTTGCAGTTCCAGGAGATGCCTACACTGATTATGTCGCTACAAGATGGTACCAACCTCCTGAACTTATTTTTTTTTTTTTTTTTAACATCTTTATTGGGGTATAATTGCTTTACAATGGTATGTTAGTTCCTGCTCTATAACAAAGTGAATCAGTTATACATATACATATGTTCCCATATCTCTTCCCTCTTGCATCTCCCTCCCTCTCACCCTCCCTATCCCACCCCTCCAGGCGGTCACAAAGCACCGAGCTGATCTCCCTGTGCTATGCGGCTGCTTCCCACTAGCTATCTACCTTACGTTTGTTAGCGTATATATGTCCATGCCTCTCTCTCGCTTTGTCACAGCTCACCCTTCCCCCTCCCCATATCCTCAAGTCCGTTCTCCAGTAGGTCTGTGTCTTTATTCCTGTCTTACCCCTAGGTTCTTCATGACATTTTTTTTCTTAAATTCCATATATATGTGTTAGCATACGGTATTTGTCTTTCTCCTTCTGACTTACTTCACTCTGTATGACAGACTCTAGGTCTATCCACCTCATTACAAATAGCTCAATTTCGTTTCTTTTTATGGCTGAGTACTATTCCATTGTATATATGTGCCGCATCTTCTTTATCCATTCATCCGATGATGGGCACTTAGGTTGTTTCCATCTCCGGGCTATTGTAAATAGAGCGGCAATGAACATTTTGGTACATGACTCTTTTTGAATTTTGGTTTTCTCAGGGTATATGTCCAGTAGTGGGATTGCTGGGTCATATGGTAGTTCTATTTGTAGTTTTTTAAGGAACCTCCATACTGTTCTCCATAGTGGCTGAACCAATTCACATTCCGACCAGCAGTGCAAGAGTGTTCCCTTTTCTCCACACCCTCGCCAGCATTTATTGTTTCTAGATTTTTTGATGATGGCCATTCTGACTGGTGTGAGATGATATCTCATTGTAGTTTTGATTTGCATTTCTCTAATGATTAATGATGTTGAGCATTCTTTCATGTGTTTGTTGGCAGTCTGTATATCTTCTTTGGAGAAATGTCTATTTAGGTGTTCTGCCCATTTTTGGATTGGGTTGTTTGTTTTTTTGTTATTGAGCTGCTTGTAAATTTTGGAAATTAATCCTTTGTCAGTTGCTTCATTTGCAAATATTTTCTCCCATTCTGAGGGTTGTCTTTTGGTCTTGTTTATGGTTTCCTTTGCTGTGCAAAAGCTTTGAAGTTTCATTAGGTTCCATTTGTTTATTTTTGTTTTTATTTCCATTTCTCTAAGAGGTGGGTCAAAAAGGATCTTGCTGTGATTTATGTCATAGAGTGTTCTGCCTATGTTTTCCTCTAAGAGTTTGATAGTTTCTGGCCTTACATTTAGGTCTTTAATCCATTTTGAGCTTATTTTTGTGTATGGTGTTAGGGAGTGATCTAATCTCATACTTTTACATGTACCTGTCCAGTTTTCCCAGCACCACTTATTGAAAAGGCTGTTCTTTCTCCACTGTACATTCCTGCCTCTCCTGAACTTCTTGCGGTAGATACCCACTATGGTTCTTCAGTCGACGTATGGGCTACCAGTTGCGTTTTTGCAGAGCTCCTGACAGGCCAGCCACTGTGGCCTGGAAAATCAGATGTGGACCAACTGTATCTGATAATCAGAACACTGGGTATACGTTGCATTTTATGGCTTACAGAGTTGCTAAAGTGTTATAGTAGTGGTATGTCACTGTAATGAACAATAAGACCTTTCTTTCTTCTCCAAAGTGCTACTCAGGATGGCTGTTCTGGGTTGTAGCCAAAGCCCAACCCTTTTCTTAATGTGTAGAGCCATAACTTCTGTCAGTGAGGAGTTTTCAGATGCCTTTCCAAGTCAAGTCAATTAGCCGTGGAATAAACTATACATTTACTTACCTTATCAGCCTAAGATAGGGCTAAGGATATGAGTCAGCTGCATAGAGCTTACTCTAAAGATATTTACTCAAATGCACTTTCTATCCTCTGTAAAAGAGGAATTTTCCCCTTTCCTCTAGCACAGGGGTCAGCAAACTTTTTCTATAAAAGGCCAAATGGTAAATATTTTAGGTTTTGCAGGCTATACAGCCTCTGTTGCCACTCTTCAAATCTGCTTCTTTATACTTAAGAATTTACAAATTACTTTCACACACACCATCTCTTTCAGTCTTAAGAAAAGCCCATTAAGGACATTATAACATTTTTCATTGTGCCTGGTTTTACCAATAAGGAAACTGAGGCTCTGGGAGCTTCCATGAGTGGCCTAAAGTCCTACAACTAGTTAAGTGCAGAATAAGAATGGACTCAAATGCTCTCTTTCATGAGCTTTCATCACGATGCAGCGTCCTCAGCACTTGTCTACTTCCACCTGGTTGGAAGAGAACATAACCCAAAAGATCAGCTGCAGCTTTACGCCAGCAGCATGGATGCAAACAAAGTGATGGGTGTTTATTAATCCCTTCCCATAGGCTTTCCTGGCAGCATGGCTGCTGGGCAAGGGAACTACTGCTGTCTGGTCTGATGCAATTCCCTGTGTGGTCCCAACACATTCTGCTGGAGAATTCCGCAGCATGAAAAGTGTGGGATAGAGTATCACTACAGGCCACACCTTAAGCTTATGCTGTTTAATTGATTTCCTACAAGGTTGTGGAAATTTACATTAGGCAGATGTTAGACTGAGTCTGAATCCTGGGTCTGTCACCTAATGACCGTGTGACTTTAGACAGCTGATCAAACCTCTGAGCCTCATTCTCTGACTGGGACAGTATAAATGAAAAATAGCAACGATTGTGAGATGGTTATGAGATTAAATGGGATCATATGTGTAAAGCCCTCCAGACCACTTGCTTACCTCCTCTTTTGGTGGCAGCTGAATGGCAGACCAAACCATGTGTGGCAAAGAGAGTTCCTTGGGAGCATTGACCTTACCTGAGAAGGTATGTTTTTGCAATGACCCATTCCACCCAAATCTGGAGGGAATGATCAGGCTCAGTATTTCTTTCACATCTGGACCTCAGAAGTTAACCATTTAAGCATTATGTTAATTTTAGTAAATTTTTCATGAGTTATGTGGTTTGTATTTAACAGGAAAACTAATCCCAAGACATCAATCTGTCTTTAAAAGTAACCAATTTTTCCATGGCATCAGTATTCCTGAACCAGAAGATATGGTAAATTGCTCGATTCTGGTGTTTTGTTATTTGTGTTGCTACTTTCTTTAAAGGGGTACTTGTTTCTTCTTTAATGTTTGTGCTTTGGGCTCCTGTTTTCTTTACGACACACTGACACAGGTTAAAAAAACTATGTAAAAACTACATAAAATGAACCAGGAGAATGCTTTAAAAGTTTACTTGCCCTATGTATTCAAAGATTAATTCAATTTTAAATTTGGAAGTGAAAGTATGCTTAGTTCCTTCATAAATACCGTGATCCTTTTATTTTTTTTTATTATTTTTTTTTGTGTGTGTGTGGTACGCGGGCTTCTCACTGTTGTGGCCGCTCCCGTTGCGGAGCACAGGCTCCGGACACACAGGCTCAGTGGCCATGGCTCACAGGCCCAGCCGCTCCGCGGCATGTGGGATCTTCCCAGACTGGGGCACGAACCCGTGTCCCCTGCATCGGCAGGCAGACTCTCAACCACTGCGCCACCAGGGAAGCCCCCGTGATACTTTTAATCAAAACACTCTGGTACCTTGCCCTGAAATAATTATTTTCTCATAAACAGTACTTATCATAGTTGTCTCTATTTTGAAAAAAAAATGCATTCTCTATTTTCTTCAGCTTCTGAAACAAAGCTCAAATCAATAGAAACTATTTTTTCACAACATATATTTCCACATGGAAGGTCATTCCACAAAATGATCCTCGTTGTATCCAAATCAAAACTGCAAACCACAATGATCACCTCTACACTCTTTCTGTGGTCTTTGCCTTTTTGTGGGAACCTACCAATGACTACTTGACCCTCTTACTCTCTGTAGTCATTGATTTCCTGCCTGTGTTACCTAAGTTTGGGCTATGATCTTTAAAACTCTGTATGATCTAGATTCTGCCTGTAGAATGAAAGGACTGTCAGGGGAAGCCTGTGCCACGCTCCAGCTGTGCTGGAGGTGGGGAGAGTCTGCAAAGCCAGGTCATGATTTATGGCACCTGTGAACCATCAGATTCAGGTGGTCCCAACTTCTCTAAACACCCTGTTCATCGTAAATTTATTTCGTATAATACCTTGATTTATGTACTGGATTTCTTTTTTAGTATATTTGTTAAGGCTTTTAACAAATACAATAAGAGGTTAAAAGTTGAATTACAAGTCTAGAGGTTGAATTACAAAAGATTATTTATATAACATGTTTGATTTAAAGACTAAAATACAACAAATTCACATGTACCTGCTGCCTAGTTAAGGAAGGAGAATATTGCCATTGACTTGGAAGCTTCTCGCTCCCCATGTACTCTTCCTCAATCCCATTCTCTTCCCCCCTTACTATTCTGAATTTTGTGTTCATCATTCTGTTGCTTTCCATAGTGCTCTTAATTATGCAGCTCAGTGTATTTTCATTAATGCTCAAAGCATTTCTGTAAGTAGATCAGGCATCCCTATAAGTAGATATTAGGGTACTGTTGTAGGATTTCAGAAGGGGACATTTAGCACGAACATTTACCAAACACTAATTGCAAAACACTGAAGTTAATAACTTCAATTTTTCCCATTACACTATACAGTAGTGTAAAATTATGTAAAAATATGAATTTAAAAAATCTTCAAAATCTAACCTACTAGGGGGTCTTTCTCCAAAGTATTCTTAATGCTAATATATTTAAAATATCCATTACTTTGTTGTTAGGTAACATTGAAATGCTTTACTTTGTTTTTTAGGAAACTCTTGAAGAAAAGTTCTCAGATGTGCATCCTGTGGCTTTGAATTTCATGAAGGTACCTAAGCATCAATTATAACCATTATTGACTGCAAGTCATAATGATTTAAGCTGGTAACTCTAGGAGGGGTGGACAGTAGGGCAAATAATGCCAAGGTAAAAATGTAGTCATTGAAATAGTTAAGGAACTGTAAAATAATTACAGTTAAAGGAACATCAGTGGTTTAAACAGTAATCTTTCTAACATATCCATTAAAATTAGTAGAAGATGAAAGAGTATAATTAAGGTCTGCCATGATGAAGACCACCATGCTTCTGCATTCATTATGAAATTTGACTGTTAAGTCAGTATATTCAAGACTATGGAAATTTATGAGGATAAATTTGATCTTCCTTAAATTTGAAGATCAAGAATTGTGCTGTAGGGCTTCCCTGGTGGCGCAGTGGTTGAGAGTCCGCCTGCAGATGCAGGGGACACGGGTTCATGCCCCGGTCCGGGAGGATCCCACGTGCTGCGGAGCAGCTGGGCCTGTGAGCCATGGCCGCTGAGCCTGCGCGTCCGGAGCCTGTGCTCCGCAGCGGGAGAGGCCACAACAGTGAGAGGCCCGTGTACCGCAAAAAAAAAAACAACAAAAAAAAACGAATTGTGCTGTAGAGGGAAGAGATATGGGGATATATGTATATGTATAGCTGATTCACTTTGCTATAAAGCAGAAACTAACACACCATTGTAAAGCAATTATACTCCAATAAAGATGTTAAAAATAAATAAAATAAAAATTTTAAAAATAAAAAGAACTGTGCTGTCCAATATGGTAGCCACTAGTTACATGTTACTATTGAGCACTTGAAATGTGGCTGATTAGAATTGAGCTGTACTGTATTTCTATGAAAATTACTTTAAAAAAGAATATAAAATGTTTCATTAATAGTTTTGAAAATATTACATGTTGAACTGATAACATTTTGGATACACTGGATTAACTAAAATTTTAAATTGCTTTTTAAAAAAATCAGTAGAAGATCAGGCAAAATCAGAACCATGCAGACACCAAATATAGCCCCTGTACCAGGGCCAAAAGAGATAGTCAAACAAAGGACAAATTCTAATAAAAAGCAGAAGAAACTCATCTATGACCAGTATGCCATTCATGCTTGACCAACTGAGGCCATGCTAGAAAGTGTGCCTCTTCCATTCAGTGTGGACGCTGAAAGCCTTTAGTGGTATAGGGATGGAGATACTAGTATGAGTATCTATCTTTAACAACCAATTAAGTTATATTTATAGCAGTGACTTCCATACCACTGATCAGAATGACTACTCATCAGAATGAGCTTTTTAAAAATATACATTCCAATAAATAACCTCAGATTTACAGAAGCAGAATCTCTATGAATAGGACCTTGGAATTTGTATCGTTAAGCCTCCCCGTAGGTGATTATGATAAGCAGCCCAGTTTGAAACTCTTCTGATCTAGAAAGTAGAGCCATCTGGATGACCTAGAGTCAACTTTGTAGACCAGCCTTTGTGCTAGCGCTGGTCACTACCCAGGTGCTATCCAGGGTGCTGGATTCCTTCAGTATGAGTCCCCCTGAGACTCAGAGGCCGACACCTCTGAGCTCTCAGACTGCCCTTACCACTGCTCCACTGGACCTCACCTGCCTTCTACCTGTCTCACTGCTCTGACTTGCCCTAACCCAGCACTCTGCAGGCCCTGTCCTGGAAGTCTAATTCTCCAACCTTGTTCTGGACAGGTTGTTCTGACCCGCCTGCAATTTAGCAAACCCCCTGAGGGGTTGGTGGAGGGTAGGTCAAGCCCTGTAAGCCCAATCCATTCTCAGGTGGCTTCTCAAACTTGAACAGGTATTAGATTCACCCTGAAGGCTTGTTAAACACAGATTTCTGGGCCCCACCCCCAGTGCTTTTGATTCATTAGGCCTGGGGTTGGACCAAAGAATTTGTATTTCTAGCAAGTTCCCAGGTGATGCTGATGTAGCTGGCCTAGGGACCACATTTTGTGGAGCCCTACAAACTATTTGCTTTGACAAGTGATAAAGAAATGTCATTGGTGAAGCGCACCTGACCTACATTTACCCCCTTTGAGACATTGAATGTTCATCAAATCTACCCTCAAAAGACTTTGAAAGGGCAAAAGAAGAGCAATTCCAGTTATTAACAAGTTCCAAGTACTGGATAATATACAAACTTGAAGATTTTCTAAACTCGTATTTGCTCTACCAAGTTATTATTCAGAGTTTTTGGGCACAGTAACAAAACAGGGTCCTCTTTTAATATCTTCTTTGCTCTTCCCGTCTTCCATAGGAGTATCTGAGGATGAATCCAGATGACAGGTTAACTTGTGCCCAACTCCTGGAGAGCCCCTACTTTGATTCTTTTCAAGAGGACCAAATTAAAAGAAAAGCATGTAATGAAGGAAGAAACAGAAGATGTCAGCAGGTACCTCCATTCAAAAGTTAAAGTGCTGTAAAAATGATTCTTTATTTTCCTTCTCTACCTTTCAAAGTGAGACTAGGCGGGCACCAAGATCTTCTCTTTGCACTGGTTTAGTTGTATTTGTTTGTCTAATAAATATTGGTGATTGATGTCATAAAACCATAAAACTATGAAAATATACAGATTGTCACAAAATCTTATTCCAAATACACTTAAGTTATTGCACAATTCTTTTCTTACACTGATTCGATATCCCCCCTGCCAGGTCATGTACCCAAAACACAACAGTTTCAAACAAGTAAGCCCCAATTACAGCAGAACTGAGTTTGACCAGCATTATGGAAGAATCCCGGTACCTTCTGTAGCCTCCAGATGCCCAGTAAAGGAAACTTGACTCTTCTGTCTTTTCACCCGTGGCAGGCACCTTAGTCTGCCTTTCCTAGGCTTTTCCTGGTAGCCAAGGACAAGCTCTGGACAGATACAAAGAGCTGAAACTCAGATATCTGAGAACCAAATCCTGTCCTAAAATGTTCCAATATTGTAGAATAATACAGTGAATATAAAGACGAACACTGATTCTGTAGCTTATTAGGCAACTGCCATTTACTTGCAAAACTCTGAAGTTAAAACATATACTCCATGAAAGTAGGTTTCTTTGAGGTTGGATTTTTTTCTCCTCACCTGTATCCCCAGCACATAAAACAATATCTGTTACATCAAAGGTACTTAATAAATATTATCCAAATAAATAAGTAGGTGAACATTGCTTATTAATAAGCCAAGATGGTAATTTTCCATTTTTCAGAAACTGACAATTGTCACATTTTGCGTTTGCTTAATCCTCCACCTCTGATCTACTTTTTTGTTCATTTATCTTCTCATTAGCATCTTTACCATAAAGGAAGAAAGTGGTCTCTTTCAATAGTTAAAATAGAAGTTTGTTGGGAGAAAAAGATGTATCCAAAATCTTTATCCAAAATAAAAATCCAAATTTGTATTACATAGATCATTTTACCTTTAACTGTTCAAGTTACATGTTTGCAAGTTAAGCCCGATAGAGTTTACTTAAATAACCAAAAAATTAGGGTTTTTTCAAATGAGTCTGAGGCAGCAATTTGAAATACAGTGTGAATTTTGTGTAAAAACACTGTCCCCTCAAAAACATCTCACCAACTTCCCCAGCTTTGTCCTGGGAGGGTGGATGGCGGCCCTGATCCATCCTGCATCTTGGTCCCTAATCCACTTTCCACCACGCTCACCTCCAGGTGGGTGAGGACGCTGCTCTCCCTTTAAGTCTCCAGTTCACAGCTGTGCTACCCTTTAATACTTTGTGGCCCAGCTGATACAGATCAGGGACTTTACAGAAGGCCTTCCCAAAGACCCAAGACACAGAAGGAAAAGAAACACCAAGAGCAGCATGCACCTAGAGAATGTCATTTACAAAGACGATGTCACGTTCTCCGTGCTTAGCCATCTGCATCCTGTCCATCTCTATGTGCTAGCCCCACCAGAGCCCTCACCACGAGACCATGCCTAGCCGCCTCCCTCCTCCAGGTGAAGTCCATAGAGAGCAAGGCCAAGAGAAAGACAGGGATGTCTTTCAAGTTCTGGTTTTCTTTCTGAGGACACACCTCTTTCTAGACATTTTACCGTATCAGAAAATAAACTAAAAATTCATAAAGATCTTTTCATATAGTGTGGTTTCACTTTGTAACTTCAAATTTCTACCTAGATCTTAGTTTCTGTATCTCTGAGTGGATAACCAGCAATTTCCCAAAGACTAAATATTGTTTAAAGTTGATAGTAAAGAGGTTTTAAATCGTTGCTGTTCTGCCAGTATCCTAAAATTAATATCCAAAATTAAAAATTTGAGATGGGTAGAATGTAGACTCTTAGAATTATTGTTTAATAGCTGGTGGACATCTATCTTTTAAATCCTGACTAGATACTCATAAATGAGTTTATTGAAATAAATCATAGTACATCTCTGAGCATCCTAGAATAAATCATAGAAACAAATTTTCAAGTATCAGAGAATCACAATTTTTGGAAAAAGTAACCCTGTTTAATTTTAAAAATTGATGTCTTTTGACATCTTTGCACCATGTGTATCCTTTTTGTTTTATCACCTTTAAATCAAACTGTACCAATAGGAATTATTTTCAATTTACTTTCCTATTTTTGTCTTGTTTTGCTATTAGAATCAACTGTTGCATCTCATACCAGGAAGCCACATCTCCCCCACACCTGATGGAAGAAAACAAGTCTTCCAGTTAAAATTCGATCATCTTCCAAACATTTAGTTCTTTCAAGTGGAAAGTAATTTAATAGGTACACATTTTTGTACCAGAGGAATAGGGATTCTCAGTGTTTCAAATGCAAATGAGCCATATGAAAATTAAGATGCTTTCTAGAATTGTTTTGCTCTGATCATTACTGATTCCTCTGCCCATGCTTTTTACATGCCAACTTTATCTTTTAGAACATTTTCTTTAAATGTTACAAAGTCTGAACCTGCACATATGGAGGAGACATTTTCAATTTCATCAGAGCAGCCCCTCTTGAAGCACTGTGTATCGAGAATTTGTGAGCTTATACTTTGATTTATGAAAAAGATTTACATTTATCATCTTGCTTCAGCTGACCACATACTGTCTTAGAGCAGTATCACATAGCTTGCCTAGCTGTTGTTTGTGTAAGGAATAGCATTATGTTTCTGCATTTTAATTCACTCTTATTGTAATCAGGTCTGTTGAGTAATGCTGGTGTTTTATTTTGTGTTTTTTTATTGGTGTAGTAAGGGAACCTTGAAATGTCATCTAGGTTTATCCCTTAATTCCAGGGCAGACTCTACTTTCTCTGTCTCGTAAGACATTGACAATTCTATTTTTAAAGCTAGCTAGAGAACATGCCATACATTTACATAGAAAATAGTGGATGAACTGCAAGGAATTACCATCCTTGTGACATCATGCCCTAGGATAATTGACTGCTGACTCTATTGCTCTCCTTTGGTGCATCACGGTTCCTTATCCTTTTCTCCTCCAGACTAAATCATCTCAGTACCTAAACCTGTCCTCCTGTGTGTATTTTCTGCATTGTCAATACTCTCTTCCAAACATTTGCATCCATAATCTCTATAAACTTGTGCAGCCCTACACTCGGGCATCATGTTCAGGTCAAGTTTGTAAACACGAGAGCAGGAAGATTATCATTCAATTAACTTCATTTTGTGTCTCTTATCCAAAAAGACAAAGACAAACAAAACACCTCAATAAGTGAGCTGAGGGCTTCCCTGGTGGCACAGTGGTTGAGAGTCCGCCTGCCGATGCAGGGGACGCGGGTTTGTGCCCCGGTCCGGGAAGATCCCACATGCCGCAGAGCGGCTGGGCCCGTGAGCCATGGCCGCTGGGCCTGCGCGTCCGGAGCCTGTGCTCTGCAACGGGAGAGGCCACAACAGTGAGAGGCCTGCGTACCGCAAAAACTAAAAATAAAAAAAATAAGTGAGCTGAATTTATATTGGAATATTTTCCCAAGTAAACTTGACACATACACACACATACATACATACATATATGTAAATATATGTTTATAATTATATTTTGAAGCATAATAGTAAGATGCCTTTTATCCTGGACATCTAAAAATGATACAGACTGTTTGAAAGTACTTTTAGTTTGCTAGCAAGGAACTCATGTAAAATAATAGCATGAGGCTGTCTATCATCACTGTCTGGCATAAAGGCACAAAATAGTGATGTCTTTATCAATAAATATTAAGATTATTTCATTAAATTTTTTCTGCTCCTGGGTTTGGCATGCTTACCTGAACATTGTCAGATTTTGTGAATTATGCATAATTCCAGAAATTCCTTGTATTTGGCACCAAGGCACCAAGCATAAATTGTTATTAAGAAAACACAGTTCCACCTTACGTTCATCTCTAAAAGTCTGTTGCACATATAAATATGGCTCTGTAAACTTCCAGAGAATCTCATTCAATTACTTGGGTGCATCTCTTTTTTTTTTTTTTTTGCGGTACACGGGCCTCTCACTGTTGTGGCCTCTCCTGTTGCGGAGCACAGGCTCCATACGCACAGGCTCAGCGGCCATGGCTCACGGGCCCAGCTGCTCCGCGGCATGTGGGATCTTCCCAGACCAAGACACGAACCCGTTGTCCCCTGCATCGGCAGGCGGACTCTCAACCACTGCGCCACCAGGGAAGCCCAGGGTGCATCTCTTTATTAAGGAATTATGGCATCTAAACAATAGTTTCTTGCTCACTGGAAGGATATTTTAAGTGGGCTTATTTAGCCATTTAACGTACTCAGTGTGAATATAAGCTGCTAGGATCTTCTTTATTTTCATCTTTTTATCAGAATGTGCCTCTTCAGATTTGTATGTTTCTTGCATTTTTAATAAGATGATACCAAAGGTGCAAGGACAATGAGAAATAAAAAAATAAAAGACAATATTGATTAAAGATTTCTTTTTAGCTTTCATAGTGCTTTTATCATTGAAGCCTTCTTATTGCCAAACCACGCATGCTGCTCCAGCTCTCCTAAATGTATATACACATGTAGACTATATATATATATATATAGGGTTGGCCAAAAGTTTGTTTGGGTTTTTCCATAACATCTTACGAAAAAACCAGAAGGAACTTTTTGGCCAACCCAGTAAAATATATATATATATATACACACACACATACACAAACGTATATGCAGGTATTAAGAAGACAGCACAAGACTCCATTATCCATTTTATAACTGTGCTTCAAACAACAGTGGAGTTTTGGACAGGGGTTGGTAGGGTGACTGTCTTCCCTTAATTTTTGCTTACATTTAAGACTCAATTCAAACTAGCATTTCTCTCAATTTTTTTCCTTAGACAAATCCATCGTTTAGGTATCACTGAGGAGAGGAGAGGGGAAAGCATCTAATGCTTAGAAAAATGTTCCGGTGCTGTCATATTAGCTTGAAGAAAAGGAATCTTCTGATGACATTTACATACTTATGTCTCCCTGGGTGGCCCAGGCCCCGGAGCACTACAGCTGCCTGTATCACTCAGGGGCACATGTCTCAAAGTGAGACTCTTTTCAAAGCGCGTATTTCTCACCTCCGTACTTGACAAATTCCCTCGCATTTCTCAGCCACATGGAAGACAGTTGCACTTGTGCCCAAATTAAGTAATGACTTTTGTAAAAGTTATCCTCAGCAAATAGGCTTGCCCCAGGCTCTGTGCAGGGGCTCATGCGATTCTATAACCATGCGTTTCCTTTTACAGTCTTGCACAGTTTCTGGCTTACCTGGGACTTGTCTCACCCGTGCCAGCTTCCAGGCTTTTTAATTTATTTATAGAGCTCTTTCCTGGTGCTGTCCAAATGCTACACTGTCATGGTGAGTGACGCCACCTAAGTACTCCTTTTCTCCACCTCAGTGAGACCTCTTGGCTCCCTGGTTTCCTCAGACTTCCCACACACATGTATCTGGGAATCTCTAAGCTGCTTGCTTGCTTTCTTTCTTTCTTTCTTTCTTTCTTCCTTCCTTCCTTCCTTCCTGCCTGCCTGCCTGCCTTCCTTCCTGCCTTCCTTCCCTCCCTCCCTCCCTTCTTTCTTTCTTTTTCCCTTTTCTTTCATTCTTTCTTTCTTTCTTTCTTTCTTTCTTTCCTCCTTCCTTCCTTTCTTTCCTCCTTCCTTCCTTTCCTCCCTCCCTCCCTCCCTCCCTTCTTTCTTTCTTTTTTCCTTTCTTTCTTTCTTTCACAGAGCACTTTACAGAGAATTAAAAGTGCAGACCTTACTTATTCTTAGTACTCCTGCTTCTTCTGGGATGGGGGGGAAGGAAGTGCGCCGTAGAAAGGACATTTGATTCAGCTTGTGTCAGCCCCATAGGCCTATTTGCTCAGACTCTGTCTTTGGTCTCTGTTTCAGTCCCGGTGATACCTGAATGTGATTGTTCTGACTTGCTGCAATCACGAAGCCCTTGAGGGGTCACTTTTTGAAGATTGTTTTAACTAGACTGAATCATTAAAAAGCGGTGTTCAAGAGGCAACTGTTGAATGCTTTGGATTAGGGAGATGATTGAGTAAAGGGTACCAACAAAGCTCCCAAACAGGGAATGAAGAGGGGATCAGGGAGATTGTCCTTCTTCTCAGGTAGCTCTCTCACTGTTCTTTAGTGCTCTTGCAGGTTCCCCAAAATACAAGACGTAAGAAAATGAATATGTTACTTTTAATAAGATGAAAACATTTTCAATTCCGAAGATGTTGTATGGTCCTTTAGCATACTTGCCACAGAATTGCAATTTTTCAAAAAGACACTTTCTTAGTCATTTGTCACCACCAGGATTTCCAATCCTGGTTTTGGAACAACCTGAACAGCACAGAGTTCTCCGAAAGAAAAAAAATCTTTTTTTTTAATTGAAACATACTACCAGAAGAGGAATGATCCTAAAATTCTACAAACAGTAAAATCTTGAAAAAATTGGGGCTTCCCTGGTGGCGCAGTGGTTGAGAGTCCGCCTGCCGATGCAGGGGACACGGGTTCATGCCCCGGTCTGGGAAGATCCCACATGCCGCGGAGCGGCTGGGCCCGTGAGCCATGGCCGCTGAGCCTGCGCGTCCGGAGCCTGTGCTCCCCAACGGGAGAGGCCACAACAGTGAGAGGCCTGCATACCCCCCAAAAAAAAAAAATATTGAAAAAATTGAAGTGTCAGTATCCAGTATTAGCTAAATCACAAATATGCCAATTTCTAATGCACATAGTTAAGACAAAGATAAAATGCTGCTCACAAGTTAAAGTGATATCCTGGGTATGTGTGTGTATTTGTTTTCTACTGGAATCGATAACAACTTCATTCTTGTTTTAACGGAAGTCTGAAAGTCTTTAAGAGTGGTAGTTTAGAGAATAATAGAAATATCATTTGGTCTGCGAGTGGCCACTGGGTTCTAGGCCTGGCTTGCAGCTCTCTGTGTAGCCTTGTCACAACATGTAACTTTATTTTGCCTTCATTTTCTCATTTGTAAAATAAGAGAGTGGATAAACGAGGTGATTTTTTAGGCTCCCCTTCAGCTCTAAACTTCTATGATTCTCTATAGCACATGGTGTTTGCGTCCTGGACATATCTCCCACTAGACGAGGCTTTCTAGAGATTGTTTAACAATATCAAGATAAATTTTGCTGTTTATGATCTAGCCAGGAGCAAGGAGATTCTCTCTCTCTCTCTCTCTCTCTCTCTCTCCCTCCCTCTCCCTCTCACCTGCTTTCTTTCATACTCACACAAACACACACACAACACCCCCTGCTAGTTCTATCAAGTCAATAGCAGTTTACAGACAACCACGTAACAGAAGTTAAATGTTATAAACGAAAGTGGATTTTAAAGCTAATTATCACTGGATTTTAATTAATGTAAATCAAACAGGTATGCTTTCAAAATGCAGACTAATATGTAATCACTCTTTGCTGTTTTAATCTAACTCTAATTAGCTTGGAAATGACATATGCTGTGAAATACTAATTTAAGATAACCACTAAGGCAAAGAACATTCCGTACATTTCTAACTTCAGTAAAACTTTTAGTAGTTTCAGTAAGTGATAACTTAATGGAATTGTACAAATAGATCTGAATTATATCTTTTATATATTTCAACAACAGGGACGCAGGCTCAGTCAACCTTATACTTAACTTATTGTTTAAAGCTTATAATCAAGCCAAGAATTGGTTATCCTATTTAACAGGAATATAAATGACTTCTATTTATAAAGTTAAAATTCTTCTTTTCTGTTGTGAACACTAGTCGCTGACTGTATCTCTAAGTATTGTTATATTGAGGATGTTGTATGTCTACTTAAGATTTTAGAGCAAATTTGTATAAAAACATGTCCATTTCAAATCACATGAAATTATAACTATATTTCAATTAGCACTGATAATTAGCATAATGGCAATTTATACTCCTAGAAACAATTCACTACAAAGCAGTTTTAGCTGTATTATGTTACATATACATAATACTTTTAGAATTTTTCTTAAGATATTTGGAAAACCTAAGGATGGGATTAACTACTTAGGTGACTTTATGTTTGAATATATAACTTAACCTGAATATGTTCTTTAGCTTATTTTAATAAAAGTTAGAACTATTTCTGTCTCCTAATTTCTGTTCAACTCAGCTATTAGTCCATTGTCTATTACTTCGCATTCAAGTGAGAAAAACTGTCATCTTCATATATAAATCCCAGAATTTGTTATTTAATTTCCTATCAGTTGGAATTTCTGAACAGCTGATGTGGCAGATTATTCCTTTTTTTGCCTGGGGCTGGGAATTTTACAAATGGAAAAACTAGCAAAATCTTACAAATGGAAAAACTAGCAAAATCTTTCCCAGTCTGACTGGCTAGATGGTTATCTCTGAGAACATCTTTACAACTTTACTTTGAGGCTGTAAGATTCTTTTTCTTTCAGTTCAGATATTTCTCTGGCCCTTTACAATACTTAAACTACAAGATATGAAATGTTCTTGTATCTTCAAGCCCAAGCTATCACAACAGTTTCTGTTGTAGGTTTAAAAAGACAAAAAGGCTTAAGACCAAACTTAGACTAATGATCAAATGAGAGAAAAACAATTGGTAAAATGATGAATGAGGTCACTATTTAAATATGCTTCAATTCTTTCATTTTCTTTTGAACTAACCTTTCTGCTTTCATTATTTTTAATGGCACTTATGTAGAAAGAGTGCGGCCAGTTATTTCCAGCAGTAACTGCAACAATTTCAACCCACGTCAGTTTTACCGTGACACTTTGCCAGTCCTCTTATCAAGAGGTGAAGTCTCCCTCCCTCTCCTCGTCTTGCGACCTCTGCCTTCCTTAGATGCCCTGTGCCATTTCTGGGCCTAGCCCTTGAAAGCCCTGGCAGCTTCTGCCTTCTCTTTCTGGGGAAGCCAGCGTCCATGCTGTAAAAATGTTTGGGCTGGATACTACTAAGTAATAAGATACCACGTGGAGAAGAGGCTGCTGGAGGAGCACCAAGGGGCCAATCATGTGAGTAAAGCCTTCCTGGAACTTCCAACTCTAGTGTAGCCACCAGCTGAATGTCACCAAATGAGTGTCCCTAACCAGCATCAGGTAGAACAGGATAACTGCCCAGCTGAGCCCAGTCAACCTACACAACTATTAAAAATAATAAGAGTGGTTTTAAACCACTACTTTTCAGGTTGGATTTGTTATGCAGCAATAGATACCTGAAGAGTATGTTTTTAAATTGTATACCATTGCAGTGGAGAAACATGCTCTCAAATTTTGTGCAAACTTTAAGGCATAAGGTCTGATGTTATTTTTTTTAATTTTAATGAAGTATATTTGATTTACAATGTTGTGTTAATTTCTGTTGTACAGCAAAGTGATTCACTAATATATATTCTTTTTCTTTTTTTAATTTTATTTTATTATTTGGCTGCATCGAGTCTTAGTTGTGGCACACGGGATCTTCATTGCAGCTTGTGGGATCTTGCATTGCGGCGCACGGGATCTTTCATTGCAGCGTGCGGGATCTTTCATTGTGGCGCGCAGGCTTCTCCCTAGTTGTGGCGTGGTCTCCAGAGCACACAGGCTTAGTTACCCCACGGCAAGTGGGATCTTAGTTTCCCAAGCAGGGATCGAACCCGCACCCCCTGTATTGGAAGGGGGATTCTTAACCACTGGACCACCAGGGAAGTCCCCTGTACCACATCTTCTTTATCCATTCGTCTGTCAATGGACATTTAGGTTGTTTCCACGTCTTGGCTATTGTAAATAGTGCTGCCATGAACATAGAGGTGCATGTACCTTTTCAAATTATGGTTTTGGGGTCTGATGTTATTTAACCTAGAATTAAGTACATACTCTAGGGACTCTGAAAATCATTCTCCCCTGTTACCTGTTGGCCTCTACCTTTGAATCTCATTTATCTTAGTCAAGGCTGCTGTACTTCCAAGGGGGAAATCATCTTCTCATAAAGCAGGTATAACCACCCCATGTGGGAAATCTAAAGCACCATAATGAAGAAATGGTCCAGACATTGTAGTCTACAAAATTCTTGCTAGAAATCTGCTTGATTTCTTCACAGTGATTTAAGAGGAAATTTCCTTCTTTTTGCATGAAAAATATTCACATCCATGTTAGACAACTGGATGGATGCCAGAATACTCATTTTCTACCTTTTGCCACCCACCCCCCCCAAAAAAATAAGCACTCAGTCAGTTTGGGTCCTGATGGGTGTTTTTGAAGCAGTGCACTTCACTCGTCTTCCCACTCACTAGACATCACCTAGATCATCTTCTGGCTCTTAGAGGAAAGACTAATCACACTGAAAGAGCTTCTCCTCATAACCAAAGATCTCTAGCACTTTTGACTATTCAAGATAGCTGGTGCCATTGTCTTTCCACATTTCCCCTCTTTCTCTTTTAACTGCAAAGACATCCAACGAGAGGTGATTATGGCTTTGCCACTTATAGGTCATGACCTTTGATAATCAGTGTCTTCAACTCTAAAATGAGAATTTTAACACCTGAAGTTGTAAAGAGTATTAACTGAAACAATTATGTTAATATACTTTGTAACATAAAGAGCTATGTAAATACCAATTATTATTTTTAATACCTTCTAGAACTTTTGAATACATTTACTTCTACAGTTAATATGTGATCCCTTGAAATAGATCTATAGAGTTTTTTAAAATACAGTAGTTGCCATGTTCCCTCCCAAAGAAGTGTGAGAACTCATCCTATTCAACGGCTCCTGTCTTCCATTTGGTGGCTCTTGCATTTCCAACATGAAAGGATCTTACCTTCCAGCAAACAAAAATGTCAAGTTTTTCTTTGTATACAATTTAGTTTATTGGCACTATTTAAAATGTCTGCTTATTGCCTAGCAAACACTTCCAAGTACTAGGAAGAAACAGAAGTAAAGCCCTCAGTGGACTATGTAGCCACCAAGAAGAATGAGCTTAATGGGATTTAACCAGAAAGGCACAAATTAAAATCTCACCAGAAAACCTAAAGACACCAACACCAGCATCATGAAATAATCTGACCACGACTCCAAGAGATTTCCTAAAGAGTTGGAATCATCAGAGATAGGAGAGTTGGCTGAGGAGGTACAACTAAATTTTGAAGAAAAAGCATTTTAGGTATGGGAATACACAAAACAAATTTAATATTGTGTTTTGTTAAACAGCCCAGGATGATTAGTTATAGGAAACTCAACTAGAGAAAAAGCAAGAGATCCAGGCTAGAGACACGAGTCTTAATTTAATCTCTGTATTCTGGCAACTGAAGTTGTATAAACAATTTTTATTCCTGAGGCAGTGGGGAAGTGCCGTGAATGAGAAGGAAAGTCAGGCTTAATCTTTGAGAAATACTAAAACTGAGAAGAAAAAGGACAGGAGAGAGAATTGTCAGAGGCACCAGGCAGAGGAAGAATCAGTATTCGTCACTGGTCCAGCAGCAGTCCCCATCTGAAGATCTCCTTTCCACCATTCCTCCCGTCCTCTTTCCTTATTATCCTCCTCTCTAGCCGCACAGCTACTTTTCTTGGATTTGAATCCCTATCCTATGTCTTCAGTTTCTTCCTTTACCAAATACCCATCACTCCACTCTACTCTGGCAAAGACAGGCTCCATTATCCAATTAACTTCCTCCTGGATTTGCTAATCTACTACTACCAGTACCTGTAATTTTCAGGTCAGAGAAAAACACCTTGAATTTAATTTTCTCTAATATAAGAACCCCCTGTAAAACACCAGCACTATCTTATATAAACTAAATTTGGAAGTAATCTTAGATTGAATTCAAATAGATCTATAAGATATATTTGTTTTAAAGACTGACATCTCATTGGATGTCATACACTCTCTTATTTCTTCAATGTAATCCCCTTTGGGGGAAAAAAAAAAACCCTCACCAAAATTGACTCCATCAATGTTCCCTCTAAATCATGGGTTTTTAGCCATGAGCTGGCTTCAAGGGATCTATTGGAAGTCCCCTCCTCCGTTCCCAAATCCAGATTGCGAGTGTAACCGAGGGCTATTATTGCCCCAAACTCCAGAGAGCTTTGCTGGGTTAATACCTGGACAGCTCACGGTACCTCTAATCTAGGGCAAAGGACCTCTTCCCCTTTGCCCTGCCACTTACCAGCTTGCCTTTCCCTGCATCTCGAGCTCTTTATGTCTTGAAATAGGGCAAAACCATGACTAATTCCACCTTACAGGCTGACTGGCCTAGAAGAGATAAAAATCCCTTCCTCATTCTGCCTTAAATAGTTAACATTTAGAAATGCATCTGGGTTCCAAAATAACCCCGCTGAGAAGCTATTAGGGAGATAAAGTACCAGTTAGAATTTTTGTGTGAATTTGTTTAAAGGAATAGCTTTCACAAGATCTGTTTGTCATCAGAATGTTGAGAAAATAGAGGTGTGGGCTAAGGTAGGTGGGACTGTTGGGTGGCTGGAAGGCAACATGAGGGCAAGGGGTCTTTCTTTAGGGATTGGGAGTGAAGGGCAACACAAGGGGTGAGAAATGGAGGTGGAAATATGCCTGCAACAAACCGTGTCCACTTTGAAACTTTATCAGTGCCATCTCTGGCCATGATTTCTTACAAAGAACATGCATCAAAGCAGCAGGGGGAGGTGGACATACCTTCGGTTCTAGAGCCAGATCTGCTACTAACTACATTGTTTTGAAGTGTTCCCTTCTCTCTCTGGCTGTAATAAGGAGCAGTCAAGCTCAGCGTTTTTAAGGATCCCTCCGGCTATGATATTCTGTGAAGTGACATGGACAAAAGGCTGTCATCTATCTCTTGTCTTTTTCCTGTGTCCTCTTCCACTCTCCTTTTCTCAAGTCTGTGGACAGAGTAATGGCCTAGCTAAGGATCACACTCTTATCTGCTTCACAAAGAAGGAACTCATCCTGTGTCCTTCCACGTTCCTGATCTACTCTGGGGTCTCCTTTCTCCCTTCTGTCTGCTGCAGAGAGCTAGCTCCTTATAGGCAAATGCAAAGTCCTGGGGGTGCACTTGCTTTGCAAGAGCCCGGCTTCCATTTTGTAAGCAAACCAAAGATATCTGAGGTATTAGATGGTTTATGTTATTCAGCACTGAGCTTGGGTTTTGTTTTGTTGCTGCTGTTGTTTTGTTTTGTTTCGCCTTGGAAAGCACTTTAAACTCCTTGTTGCCATAGATGATGGCACACCATAAATAGACGAGCTGGACGCCACTCTGAACTGGAAGAATATCATTCTTGCCCATAAGTGCACAACATGCCCTTTGACCAATAACATCGACAAAGAAGACTACACATGGCTGAGAGAATAGCTGTTAAGCACAAGTGAAATTGAAACTTCAATTTTCAAATTGCACAATTCCTAAGGATTAAAGTAAATCCTTGGCCAGGATCCCAAGAAGACTCCATCTAGCAGCATTGCCAGGGGATTTTCCGGCACTCTCAGTATGTAAAATCCCAGAACGTGATTTACAGTACTTTTATTTTACCTCAACTTGCTAACCACATTACCTTATCTTGCACAAATTTACAACGTGTTTTTTTTTTTAATTTTTCAGAATTTTTAAACCCATAAGGGAGTGGTAACAACCAATGCAGTTGAATATTTTAAGAAATTTGACAGGATCAAAGCTAGAGAGAAGCATTAAATAATGATAGAAATCTCAAGCCTTATGTAGTATAAAGGAAAGAAATATTTTAAATCAATATTCAGAATATAATGCAGCGATCATATGTTGATATACAAATCATTGACGAATTATGGGGGCAAATTATGGCTTTTTCGATTCATCCTTAATTTCACCAATTTATGCATTTACACATATGTATTATTACTTCTTTTCTGTTGGCTTTTATGTTCTTGATAGATTAACTGGTCCAAGGGAATTAAATTACAGTCAGCTCTTATCGGATGTCAGGCATCGTACTGGAGGCTTTATATCAATATAAATACTCCCTAATATACTCTACCAAACACCGTAGGAAGTAGGTATTGTTAGCCACATTTTACAAGTAAGAAATCTCAGGTTCAAAGACGTAGCCAGAAAGTAGCAGAGCCAGAAGGTAGCGATCTAAAAACTTCAGAAAACTTCCACCAAACTTTTCACTTATTTTTGCATTTAAAGGTGGTAAGTATTTAAAGATCTGAAGCTAACCCTAACCCTAACTCTAACCCTAACCCTAACCCTAACCCTTGTTTTGGGGCATTTTCAATTTTTGCTGAATTCTTATATCCTGATATTTGTAATTTCCCTAAGGCCAACCTTAACTAAAATAACTATGTAAAAACACTGTGTCCTTACCTAAATAGCTAGTCCCAAACTATAACAGGGTGTTTGGTCTCTTTGCCAGTAGATCTCATCACATTTGTAAACGAAGGCATCTGCGTATTCTTCTTCTGTATATGCAGGGTCTAGCTCTAACCAAAGTGATGGTACTGAAATTATCATGAAACGTGAGCAGTCTGAACACTACATAAAAAGGTATAATTTAAAACAGTCCTTCGTGAGATTACACCAATCTTCTGATTTTTACAGATAAGGAAGCCAGAACCTTGAAAAAGGTAAAGGACCCAAAGAAATGTCAAACATAGATTAAATAGGTGGTCAAAACTTTGTTTTATTTAGCTACTTGTGTCTCTTCATTGCCTTATTTGATCATGGATTTGAGACAGTTTCTGTTTATAATAATTATAAAATAAAATGAGAGAATAATCTCCTAAAGCAAGAATGATGAAATGTTCTAAAATTAGAAAGTGGTGATGGTTGCACAGGCTATGAAAATACTGAATGACACCGAATTGTGTACCTAAAGAGTTAATTTTATGGTATATGAATCGTATATCGATAAAACTTACTTTTTTCAAAAGAGCAAGACTTTATTTCTTTTAATAGGTTAGAGGATAAAACAAAGGATGGGTGACTTTTTAATTTTTATTTATTTTTATTATTTACAGTCTCTCTTCTCTATTCCATATTAGAATATCACCAGTGAATTGGCCCGTCATATTAGCTTAATGAATCAAGAACATTGATCTATTGCCACTAATTCTCAATTGTGGAGTATTAGGCCAGGTTTCAAAGTTTCTACTGGGGTTGAGAAATTGTTTTTGAACAAGACTCTGGAATATATTTCCAAAGAGAATGCATTTTTCCCATGAGAAATCTCTGAGTAAATTAAAAGCCATAAGCTAAGGGGTCTTGTTGATTTCTATTAAGAAATAGAAAGTTAAATCTGTTGCCCTTATTATACAGGCATACATTTGTATACAAGCATAGCATACATTTCAAACAAAATCTTTTAAGATTAGTACACAGAAATTGATCTAGGAATCCTCCTTCAAAATTTTTTTTGAATATTTTTTAACATCTTTATTGGAGTATAATTGCTTTACCATGGTGTGTTAGTTTCTGCTTTATAACAAAGTGAATCAGCTATACATATACATATATCCCCATATCTCCTCCCTCTTGCATCTCCCTGTCCTTCTTCAAATTTATCATAGAATATAACGAGCTCAGAGAAAGACTTGAAAACAGAGATATTCATCCTAGCATTATCATTATTCGTAGTAACAAAAAAGCTAAAACAAATCTAAATGTCCAACAACAGGAGAATTTTAGGGTATAGTGGAATATTGTACAGTCCTTTAAAATGGGGTTATGTATTTTAAAATCTATATTAATTTTCTGATTACAGAGATAATAACAATATACATATTATTTTAAAAATTTAAACCGCCAAACATTTCCACACAACTCCTTCTCTTAAGACATAAACAAAATTAAATGCTTGGTGAATATTTTATATGACCATCCTATAATACTGCTTTGCAACTTGCTTTGTTCACTTCATAATGAATCTTTGCACATCACTTTCTGCACATCTCCCTCACTAGCTTGTTTTTGTTTTTGTTTTAACATTGTTAAAAATTATTCAAGACTCAGGGAGATGTTCATGATATAATGTTAAGCGAAAGAAGAAGCAGACTATAAAACATTAAATATGGTATGGTCCTAAATCGGGTAGGAGGCGGAGTGGCAAAGATTATACACAAATTCATATAAAGACTGAAAGAAATACAACAAATTGTTAATTATGGTTAATTCTAAGTGGTAGAATTGTGAGCAACTTTATTTTCTTCTATCTAATATTTTATATTTTCCAAATTATCTATGATGAGCATGTTAAAAATAGCACTGGCTTTTTCTGTTTCCAAAAATAATTTTGGTTTCTTGTAGGCAATCTGGAAAATGCAGATAAACCCAAATAAGAAAATAAGTCACTCACAATCCAACTGCCCTGAGATAATAATTGTTGTCTTTTAGATACATTTTTTTAAATTGGGCTCTACAATGTTGTGTTAGTTTATGCTATACAACAAAGTGAATCAGCTATATGTATACATACATCCCCTCCCTCTTGGACCTCCCTCACACCCCCCATCTTACCCATCTAGGTCATCACAGAGCACCAAGCTGAGCTCCCTGTGCTATACAGCAGGTTCCCACCAGCTATCTGTTTTACACATTAAGTAGTGTATATATGTCAATCCCAATCTCCCAATTAATCCACCCCCCGCAAACAACTTTGTGTGTGTTTGTATTTTACAAAGGTAAAATTACGCTGGCCATAATTTTTGTAACTGACCTTTGTCCCTTTGTCACTTAAATGTAGTGTGAACGTTTAAAAAATTTCACTAAACAATCTTCTACAAAATGTTCTTTTGGCTACACAGGACCATAATTTATACATAGGATTCAGTTATTACCATTTTTGCTTTTATAATTGATGTAGTGAACACTTGTATGAATAGATCTTTGTGCATATATACTGTACAATATTTTCACCTGGATAAATAGCTAGAAATGGAATTGCTGAGTCAGATGGTCTGCAAAATTTTAATGCTTCTGATACTTATTGCCAAGACATTCTTCAGAAAAGATTTAGCAAGTTTTCCTCCCAACAGTGGAATGAAAAAGTGGTCATTTTCCACACCTTCAGCACTGTCAGGTGTTAGTAATCTGGAAACTGACTTTTATTATTTTTTCTCTTAGTAGGAAAATGATACATTTTTTTTACAGAAAACTTAGAATGTACAAATAAGCGAAGAAAATAAAAATCATAAGGATATAATCAACCACTGATTCTTCCTCTGTCTATATATATGTGTGTATATGCACATATGCATATGTACTTTTTTTTTTTTTTTTTTTTTTTTTTTGCGGTACGCGGACCTCTCACTGTTGTGGCCTCTCCCGTTGCGGAGCACAGGCTCCGGACGCGCAGGCTCAGCGGCCGTGGCTCACGGGCCCAGCCGCTCCGCGGCATGTGGGATCTTCCCGGACCGGGGCACGAACCCGTGTCCCCTGCATCGGCAGGCGGACTCTCAACCACTGCGCCACCAGGGAAGCCCCATATTTACTTCTTAATAAAAGTAAATCATGTAATAAATGGCAGCTAATACTTATTAAGCATTAACTATTAGACTCTGTGCTATGTGTTCAAAGTGAATTATCTCATTGACTCCTTATGCCTTTATATAAGAGTACTTTTAGTAGTTAATATGTCTATATTTTAAAAAGGAAATCTGAGTAGAGGGATTAAGAAACTTGCCTTAGGTTATATGGTTAATATGTGGCAGAGCTGAGATTAAACTTTCAGTTTTTTTAAAGATTCCTTGTTCTTATGTCCATTAGGAACCCCTAGAAGGTTTCATATTCCCTGTCATGGGGGATGGCCAACTTTGCTAAAAGCATAAGTACTGACCTAACCCTTTTACTGAAATAAGAGTATATATTATTTTGAGTTTAAAAGATGCTTGTGTATAAATGAGTGGATGAACAAAAAAACAAATAGGGAGGGAGGGACGTAGATACTGTTCCCTCCAAGAGATGGAGCTCAGTTCCCCTCCCCTTGAGTGTGGGTTGCACTTAGTGACTCTGTTCCAAAGAATAGAGCATGAAAAGGGAACATATAGTGACTTCAGAGTAGAGGGACCTGGCAGAGCCCACCTACCCGTGTGATCCATGTTTACATCACCAGGGATCAGTCGTCATGGTGATGACATGGACCCCCTGATCTGGTGCGAAGAGAAGGGTCCTTCCCCTCTGGTATTCTTCCCGCAACCCCAGTAGAGTCATGAGAAAAAAACATCAGAGAAACCCAAACTGAGGGACAGTCTACAAAATACCTGACCTATACTCCTCAGAACTGTCATGGTCGTGAGAGACAAAAACTAAGAAATTGTCTCAGATCAGAGGAGGCCAAGGAGATATGGCAACCAAATGCAATGTGGGATACCAGACAGGATACTGGAACAGAAAAAGGACATGTGTGGAAAAACTAGTGAAATCCAAATAAAACCTGGAATTTAGTTTAGAGTAATGTACCAATGTTGGTTTCTGAGTTTTCACAAGTGTAATATGATAATGTAAGTGTTAACATTAGGGGAAACATCAGCCATATCTCTGCAACTCTTCATAAATCTAGAATTACTCCAAAATAAAATTTTTTTTTTTAAAGAAAAGGATGCTTGTTTCAATACAAACACCACTTGTGCATAGCAGAAATAAGGTTCCAGCTCTGGCAGGCTGTTCAAACTATCAGGGTCTGAACCAGTCTCCTCTCTTTCTTTTTTTTTAAAAAAATTATTATTATTATTACTATTTTGGCTGCAGCATGCAGCATGTGGGATCTTAGTTCCCTACCAGGGATCGAGCCCATGCCCCCTGCAGTGGAAGCATGGAGTCTTAACCACTGGACCTCCACAGAAGTCCCAGTCTCCTCTTTTTCTGTTCTTGCTTCCCAGTTAAGGATCCAGTGTCCAGCCAGAGTGTGACCAAAAGGAAAAACTCAGATGAGGCAGGGCAGGCTGATCTCTAGGGCTTGCTCCCAGGGACACAACTAGTTTTCCTGTTAGGGTTGTTTTTTTTTTTTAATATTTAAGAATTTATTTATTTATTTGGCTGTGCTGGGTCTTAGTTGCGGCATGCGGGATCTTTAGTTGCAGCATGAAGGATCTAGTTCCCTGACCAGGGATCAAACCTGGGCCCCCTGCATTGGGAGCTCAGAGTCTTAGCCACTGGACAGCCAGGGAAGTCCCAGGCTTGTTTTTTTTAGTTTCTGCAGAACTGAAAGGCCTCTGGTCACTCTTATTGATTAGTCCATTTCTCTGATATATTTCTAACTCAATTATTAGTGAGCAAAAGGAGGTGGTGGTGAGGTCCACTCCTGTGTTGACTTCAAGCAGCAGGGGTTGGGGTACTCCTACTTCAGTGCTGGCTGACATCACAAATGAGCATGGAAAAGAAAACTGTGTTAAGATTATCAAGCAGTTCCAACCTGGTCTCAGCAAAATGGCTCCCACAAAGAAGGGTGGAGAGGATAAGAAGGGTTGTTCTGCCATTAACAAGGTGGTGACCAGAGAATACACCATCAATGTTCACAGGTACATCATGGGGTGGGCTTCAAGAAGAGTGCCCCTCAGGCACTCCAAGAGATTAGGAAATTGCCTCGAAAGAGGTGGGAAATCCAGGTGTGCACATTGACACCAGGCTCAGCAAAGCTGTCTGGACCAAAGGAATAAGAAATGTTCCATACGGTATCTGTGTTTGGTTGTCCAGAAAATGTAATGAGGATGAAGATGCACCAAACAAGCTCTATACGGTGGTTACCTGTGTACCTGCCACCACTTTCAAAAACCTACAGACAACGTGGATGAGAACCAATTGCTGATTGTCAAAATCATAAAACTGGGAAAAAAAGAGAGAGAGATCACCAAGTACCCAGAGGACAATATAACCCTGTTTGTTATCTTTAGCTGGACTATCTCTCCAATATTTCTTTAGATCATGAACCAGGGCTGTTTCCCTGGTTACAAGGGCCAGCTCAGTAGGACAAAGGGCACAATGGTTGTGTTATTCCAGGAATTTGCAATGGCAAACGCCAAGCTTTCATGTGAATATGTGTATGTGTCCTGAGCATTCGGAAGAGGCTATTTGTAGACTTGCAGGTTACTACAGCTCTCAACCACTTTGTAAACTGCTGCCTTATCTTTTCCCCTTAATAAATCATGAACATCTATTTATGTTATTAAATGTTCTTCTACAAATCTTCCACAAGTGCAATCTTCTCAAAACGACTAAATGAATTAAGAGGTGCACATCAAAGGAATACTCTGTGTGTTTGAAAGAATGAGGTAGTTCTCCATGTGCTAATATTGAACAATCATATGCAAGAATTAAGTATAGGGCTTCCCTGGTGGCACAGTGGTTGAGAGTCCGCCTGCCGATGCAGGGGACATGGGTTCGTGCCGCGGTCCGGGAGGATCCCACGTGCCGCGGAGCGGCTGGGCCCATGAGCCGTGGCCGCTGAGCCTGCGCGTCCGGAGCCTTGCTCCGCGGCGGGAGAGGCCGCAACAGTGAGAGGCCCGCGTACCGCAAAAAAAAAAAAAAAAAAAAAGAATTAAGTATAAAAAGCCAAGGACAGAGCAGTGTGGATAGTAAGCTACCATAAAAGAAAAAATGTATATGCATATATATTATTATATGTGATGTATGTATGGAAGACTGTCTCTGGAAGGATTGAAAGGGAAACTGATATCAGTTGCCTTCAAGAAGGAAACTCAGTGGCTAGAAGACATGGGTGGAAAAAGGTTAATTTTTTTTTTTTTACTGTATAGCCTTTTATATCTTTTTAAAAAATTTTGTAAGACACTCATGAATTATTTAAAGGACTAATTTTTTAAAATTACAACGTTATAGTTAGTGCCTGCCTAGTACATACATTAGGTTATTTCCAATTATCACTGTTATATATAACACTTCATGCCACACACCTTAGTAGCTAAATCTTTGCCTATATTCTAATTTCCTTCCAATAAATTACTGTAAGTGAACTTGCTGAATCCAAAGGTGGGAACAGTTTTAGGCTTTTGGATATGTTTTGCTAAACTCTCCAGAAATGAATGAACTTACATATTTTATTTCGCTACACCCTCACACTAACAAGAAAAAGGTTCTGTTTCTTTTTACTTTGATAGGATAAAATATAATACAGATGTGTATATTTATTTATTCCATTATATTTTATACTATATATATATATACACACACACACACATATATGTGTAATTATATGGTTTGTTTTG
This sequence comes from Monodon monoceros, assembly GCF_005190385.1. Classification (NCBI taxonomy): domain Eukaryota; kingdom Metazoa; phylum Chordata; class Mammalia; order Artiodactyla; family Monodontidae; genus Monodon; species Monodon monoceros. The sequence goes on from NW_021703775.1 coordinate 57,191,797, forward strand.
CTTCGTAAGGAGCGCATGGACGGTAAGATTTAAGTGCTTTCATATATGAGTACGTCTTCATAGTTTTTATCAATTATAGATTCTAGAGTCAGAATAATTTCCTCTCACAACTATGAAGACAGGGCTCCATTACCTTGCTGGTCTTAAGTCTGACACTGTCTGACTTGGACCCTTTGTAAGTTACCAGATTTCTTTCTTCCCCTCTGGAAGCTTTTAGAGTTTGGGCTTCCTATTAATTGGCTTTCACTAGATTAGGCTGCGTGACAACCTCAAAATCTTAGTAGCTGACAACACCAAATTTTTATTTCCTGCTCATGTTACTGGTCCGTGGCTGCAGTGTGGCTGCTGCAGCTCTTCTCCAGGTGGTGGATTGAGAATGGGCTCATGTGTCTTCTCGTTCAGGGATCGAGGCTAAAGGAGTGGCTCCCATAGGGGCTATGCCCTTGTTATGGCTGAGGGCCCAGGAACAAAACGCCTGGGGGAAACGCAGTGCCTCTAGAATCTTCTGCTCAGAAATGGTACAGGTCACGTGTACTCACCATGTGATGCTTAAGGCAGATCTCTGAGCCAAGCAAATCACAGGAAAGGGGGTGGTGAATAAGCCTTCTCCTTGGAATTCTCAACTTTCTTCTAGGAAGTGTCCAGACATAAGTTCAGCTCCTTAAGTTTTGCAAAACTTTGACTCATCTAAAGCAATTTGTGGGTAATAGTCTTTACTAAGCATTGGAAGAAAATGAGAAGGCAGAGGTGGGGTATTTATAGCAGTGGCACAAAAAAGAAGTTCAAATTTGAATCTGGACATTCACGGGCATAAAACTCCTTTGACTCCCCTCCCGCAGGGGTCTTTTTTCTCCCACCTCACCCCATGCAGCAACCGTACATCTTGCTCTCCCCTCTGTCCTCCTATCTCTCCTCCTCACCCCCACCCTCTCTTCGGTTCTTGGAATTTGGGGATTGATATTCTGGAACTTGAGCAGGAAGCAGGTGACCTGACAGAGGAAGATTAAATGTGTCTGTCTCAGTTATCTTTTGCTGCCTAACAAACCACCCCAAAACTTAGCGGCTGAAAACAGCCCTTTTATTATCTCTCCCAATTCTGTGGGTAAGCTGGAGCCCAGCAGGATGGTGATTTCCGCTGGTCTCAAGTGGGGTTCTGATGCTGCTGCAGTCAGATAGCTGTGGGGCTGGAACCTCCAAATGGCTCCACTCACATGTCTGGCTGGGAGGCTGGGCCCAGGTGGGCCTCTCTCTCTACCCCTGTAACACCAGGCCCTTTCTCTCTCCTGGTGATCTCTCCACAGAACGCCTCCAGCAGGGCAGCAGGCCTTCTACACGTTTCTCAGGCCTCCAAAATATGCAAGAGCAGAAGCTAGTAGGCCTGCCTAAAGCTTAGGCCCAGAACAGGTAGGCTGTCACTTCTGCCACTTTCTGCTGGTTAAAGTGAGTCCCAGGGCCAGCCCAGGTTCAGGATGGCAGGGAAAGCACAGAAGCATGGCTGGGGGCCACCTGTGGAGAAGAACACCACAACGCCTGAACACAGCAGCTAATAGGATTCATGCCCTTGTTAAGTGTACTTATAAAGTAGTAATAAAAGTTAATAGCATCTGGCATTCTTAAATATTAAAGTATTGATATTAAGCTGAATATTATTACTTTGTTTCTGTTTGTTGACTGAAGATTTTGATCCCTTTTATCCCTCATTTCCACCATCCTTCCCTTCCAAATAGATACAACACGATTTAGTTCCTCTGCTGGATACCTTCATACCTTTAATTGATTTTTTTAATCAATCAACTACACTCAGTTCATAAGGTGAGAGATGTTTATTGCAACATCATCTCGCCTCTCTCTACCTAACTTCTGTCTGCTGTAATTTGTAACGTTGAGGTTGATAACATTTACCGTGTTCTGCAATCAGACTTGTTTTCCATGCCTCTCTGTAGACTGATTCTAAAAGTTCAAAAACAGTAGGCAGTCAGGGCAGGTCTTGGGGACCACTGCCAGAACTCGTACTTGGACTTTGAATGGGATGAGGAATCCTTCGAGTCCTCTTCTGCTGTGTCCTCAGCCCTGACTCTGCTGGCCACCTGCAGTCAATGTTTTCTAAATGAAAGAAAGGAGGGGAAGGAAAGATGGGGGGGAAAGGGGGGGATCTGTGGCAATTTTAATCCACCACACCTGCTGCGGAGAGGGTGGGAGTTCAAGGTGGGGCGATCTGACCAGGAGTACCATGGAGGACCATACCATACTGCTCACTGTACATCTGAATAGAATGGTATGACTACATTTCCTTTTTCCCTAAGTGTTGCATGCAAAAAAAAAAAAAAAAAAAAGTTTTACTTTCATTTGATTAATATGCTAAGTATGCATAGAATTCTGTATTAGAAATACCTTCCCCCATAATTTTATAGGCATTGTTTCATAGTATTCTAGCATCCAATCATGCTGACAAATTGATCAATTTGATTTTCACTTCTCTACAGATTACCTGTTTTTGCTTTTGTTTGTGAGTCTGTTTCCTCTGTTTTCTCAAAGTTTTTAGTGCTCCTCTCTTTACATTTAGTCTTCAGAATTTTTACAATGCTGAATCTAGGTGCAGACTTGTATCCTCCCCTCCTCCCCTCCTCCCCTCCTCCCTACCTCCCTCCCTCCCTCCCTTCCTTCCTTGTTCTTTCATGTCTTTCCATATGTGGGCAAAGCGTGTTGATTGACAGGTTTCCTTGAAGGCGAGCAGCTGAGGAACAGGCTGGAGTTCCTAAATGCCGACATGCGGGGCTTTGTTCCATTGCATTAGAGGGACCCCCTGTGCTTTGTGTCAGGGTTGGGTGGGAGTGATAAACGCTTGTTGCCAGGTGTTTCTGCGAGGCTTCAGGGAGGCAGGTGGGCGGGGCTGGCTGCCCCACGTGCAGATGGGAATGAATACCAGTCTCTCCCGTTCCCCATCTTACTGCCTCTTTGTACCTGGCATTTCCAAGCCACTTTGCCTAGGTTCTTCAAGGCGTATCCGCTTTCTCCAGAGCTGTATCCCTTCGTCCATACTCCACGTTGTAACTCTTTCCACATTTCATCATTTAGCCTCTCCTTATACGTTAGCCATCTTCTGTAGACCTGTTGAAATCTCTCATCTGCTGTGGCTTCCCCTCCAGTTCTCTTTGTTATTTCAGGTTTCTTTGAAGCTACTCAAGCAGAAAGCCTGAAGTCTATCAGTTTCTCTGCTTCAAAAGCACAATGTCATATAAAAGATAAAAGGGGGAAAATATCCACTATTCAAGAAACCTTTTTCTTCCTCTCCCTGTGTTCCTTTCTTGATCCCTCAAATAGCATCTATGATCTTTTGAGAGAGTGGAGGATGAGCCTCCACCTTTTCTTCCACCTTAGCTCGCCCACTCTTTCTAAAGAGGAGTAATCGTCTGATGGGTGAGGTCAAGAAAAGGGTCTTGCAGCTGGACCCCTTCTCGTCTTTCTAGGGTCAGCCTGTCCTCAGCAGACCTGAATTCTCTCTCTTTAGCCTATTGTGTCAATGAGTCCAATGTTAGCGGAGAGCAGTGAAACAGCCCTGGGGTTTGTCTCCTGAGGCGTTTTCTCCATCTAGAAAAGAAAGTGATATCTTTACCCATTTCTGATGGCATTACCCTTCAATTTTATTAAACCTGTATTAAAATATTATTAAATATTTTTTATCCATTCAGAACTTAAGTGTAGAGTGCTTACAAGGAGTGTATTAGAATGATGGATGGATTTCTTGGTTTGGGGTGGGCTTGAGCCAAAAGAAGTGTGATAACTTACAAAAAACAGAACACAAGAGTTATGCAGAGTTATCTCCAAGTGGTTCTGGGTATATTTTATTATCCACAAAATGGAAATAAATATTTTCCGAATTCAGAAAAGGCAAAATGTCAAAACACAGTGTAACAAGGTAACTTGATGTGAGATTGAACCTCAGAATGTTTTGAACTCTTAGGGGAGAGAGACTGAAAAAGAATAGACAGAACTTGGTTTAGGCTAACAAGGGCTTTTGGTGCCTAGGTGTAATTTATGACTAAATAACTCAGACATTGAGAAATATGCTGACATCACATGTATTTGCCATTGGCTTTTGCTCTCTGTTTGGGGGGAAGAAGATTTCCCATAGAGGAAATTGATATTCCACTATTGACCATCTTTACATCAGATAAAGAAAGGCCCAAAGTGCTTTCATTATAGGGTGGAGCCGTAGAAGGGGTAAAGCAGGCCAGCAATGAAGCAAAGCAAAGTGGGCCTGGTATGGGCACTGCAGACTTATCTGCTAGGCTGCTGCCTCAGAGCAATTTCCTTCCTTTGTCCCCAGATTGTCTGTAATGTTTCATTAAAGATTGTAGCCTGGTATTGATGTACAGTGAAAAATTAGAGAACTTTCATATAGATGTGATGGAGCAGCTAAGGAAAGAACAGTCAAGGGATAATAGCCAAAGTAACTGTATTGGAGTAAAAACCTAACATCTGTAAAGAGAGACTCCAAAATCCAGTGGTTCAAACTACATTTAAGTTGACCTCTCTGTCACATAACAGTCCAAGGTGGCAGTTCCAGATTAGCGGACATCTCTGCTCCACACAGGCACTCAGGGACCCGTGTTGATGGGGGCTCTGCCATCCTTTACATGTAGCTTTCAAGGTCAGTCTAGTCATCACCAATTAAGCCAAAAGGAATGGTGAGGAGGAAAAGTCCAGTGCCAGGAATTTCCTCCTAAGTAAGGGAGATGGAACTTCCCCACATCACCCTTACTCTTGTTCTATTGGTTGGAGCTTCGTCAGCACACCTAGGAGGAAGGGAGGCTGGGCAGTGTGCTCTCTGGGCAGACATGTCCAGGCTGCATCTCTTTTCTGTGGAAAAGAGGGTACTTAGATCTTGATGGGCAACCAGCTTGCTCTGCTACTGTGGTCACAGCAGAGACCAGATGATGCCTGTGGAGTAATGAGCTCAGCAAGGGGGCTGTGATGCCAAAGGGGCAGGGTGGTTGCTTGAAGATTTGACTAGAGCAGAAGACGACAAGAGAAACCTATTCAGGGACTTGCCTGAGGCAGTAAGAGCTGGGAAACACTTTAAAGGGGGTTAATTTCATGCAACGAAGTTGGTAGGGATTCATCATCCTCATTGGAATGACAAACGATTTTTTTCCCTTTGCTTTTATTGAGAGGCAATGTGAGAGAGTGGAAGGAACAAGGGGCTTGGGATCAGAGGCTGGGCTTAAACCTTAGTTCTACCTGCCACTTAGCAACTTCGAGGTTCGAAGTTGCTCATTTTCAGTTTTCTCATCTGCCAACTGATAAGACCCTTCCTCCTTAGCTTGCAAGATTGTTGGGAGAGTCAAGTGAAACAGGATTTTAAAGTCCTTTGTAAACAATAAAATATCATGCAAATATAAAAGGGCTTATAATAGTAATAAACTTAGTTGGTTTATCCTGCTATGAAATAACATAATGCAAGAATCTAAGCATCAAAAACCTCAAAACCCATAGACCTTTGGCAAACTCTACTCCGCAAGTGAGTGTCCTGGGTTGAATTTAGTAGTTAGTAGTTTTCATGCTGCCTCAGACCCATTTTGGAATGAGGCAAGGTTTATATAAAAATATTAACCAAGGATCATAAATCTGAAGGAACTGAGACATAAGCCTTTTTGCTTCCCATTTTTTGCCATTTGGATATGTGGCCAGAAGGTACCCAATATCTAGCAGCATTGTCTTGGGCCTACCAGAGTCTTCCTTTCGCAGGTCTTGGGTAAGAAAGGAACTTTAGAAGTGATAACTTCACCGTTCATCTTCAGCTTCTAGTGGTCATCTCTAAGAAACAGAACCTCTCTGTATATTCAATTAAAAAAGGCAAAAGAAAGAAGGCTCCCAAATAAACCCCAAACCAAAATGCCAACCATAAAGAGTGAAAGAAAGAGATCAAACATTTTTCTTGAGGAGAGTTTTCCTCAAGGGAATCTAACATCTTGAACCTATCCCCTCAAGGACTCAAATCCTTATCAGAGGCAGCCATCTGTAAACTGTGAGAAAGGCCATTTGCCTCTGTCTCTAGACCTTTTGCACACAGTCAGGTTCGCACTCATAAGGCACCAGGGACCCATGGCATTTTGCTTTCCCATTTACCCTAATGAAACCCTGTTCCCAGGAAAGGAGCCGAAGCAGTCATTCTTCTTGGGATGTCACTGATTAGTAAAGCATATATTTTACTTCTTTTTTAATGTTTAACAAGGCAAAACTTTAAGCCGAAGGAACAGATCTCTACTTGTGAGATTTCAGGCATCCGTCAGCTGAGTGCTTATGTGTCCATTTCCCAAAAGTCTCAAAAAAACTTGTTATAAATTTGTATCTTTACCAATTTGTTAAATGAAAAATGATATCCTATATTTTTTGAAAATATTTATTTATTTTGGCTGTGCCAGGTCTTAGTCGCGGCACTCAGGATCTTCATAGTTGCGGCACTCAGGATCTTCACTGCGGCATGCAGACTTCTTAGTTGTGGCATGCATGCAGGATCTAGTTCCCCGTCCAGGGATCGAACTTGGACCCCCTGCATTGGGAGTGTGGAGTCTTACCCACTGGACCACCAGGGAAGTCCCGATATCGTATGTTTTTAATGTGTATTTCCTTTAATTATGAGCTTTTCATATATGTTATTGCCACTTGTGTGTCTTCCTTTGAATGTTGCTCATTCCTGTCCTTTGGTAGCTGGGTGGGAAGAGTACAGGGCAGGGAGCCAAAACACCAGGGAGTCAGCCCCAAACCACACACCTCAGACCTCGGCTTCTTCAGCTGTAAAATGTGGAAGACTGTCCAGGTGACCATGATGTTCTTGAAGAGCTCTAAAATGCACAACTTACCACACAATGACCAGTTTCTATAATTTTTGCTTAACAATAATCAGTCTCATAGACAAACGTAAAACCAGAGCCAAAATCTTCTATTGCCTTTCCAGGTTTAATAAACAAATAGGGATGATTCACCTGTAGTCTGTATTTGCATCAACCAAGCCAATTTGCATCAGCCACTGAGGCCTACACCTCTTTTGGCTATTTTCAAGGTGAGCTTTTACCTGAGGCCTTTATTTGTTTGAGTTATGTTTATAGAAATTAGCTTAATAATTGCCTTTCTTAGGACTTCCCTGGTGGCGCAGTGGTTAGGAATCCGCCTGCCAATACAGGGGACACGGGTTCGATCCCTGGTCTGGGAAGATCCCACATGCCACGGAGCAACTAAGCCCGTGTGCCACAACTACTGAGCCTGTGCTCTAGAGCACACGAGCCACAACTACTGAGCCTGCATGCCACAACTACTGAAGCCCGTGTGCCTAGAGCCCGTGCTCTGCAACAAGAGGAGCCACTGCAATAAGCCCACGCAGCGCAACAAAGAGGAGTCCCCACTTGCTCCACAACTAGAGAAAGCCCGTGCTCAGCAAAGACCCAAAGCAGCCGAAAATTAAATAAATAAATAAATTCATTTTTTAATTGCTTTTTCTTAGACATTATCTACTACATTTTCCTTAACCGTGAGAATAAGGCTACACTAGATTGTATCTGTGTTGTTTAAATACTATATACAACCTTAACAGGCACAATGTGGTTCAGATCATGAATTGTTAAAATAAAACAAGTACCTGCCACTCACCTGATTCAATCCAGACACATTAATAGAAATAAGTGGTGGCTAAAATACCACAATTCTGGTTAAAAACATAATTACCTAAAATCCTACTTTTTTTTCTTTTCCATTGTGGTTTATTACAGGATATTGAATATAGTTCCCTGTGCTATATACAGTAGGACCTTGTTGTTTATCCATCCTATATATAATAGTTTGCATCTGCTAGTCAGTCCCAAACTCCCAATCCATCTCTCCCCTGCCTACCTCCTCCTTGGCAACCACAAGTCTGTTCTCTATGTTTCTGTTTCGTAGATATGTTCATTTGTGTCATATTTTAGATTCCACATATAAGCAATATCATATTTGTCTTTCTCTTCCTGACTTACTTCGCTCAGTATGATAATCTCTAGGTCCATTCCTGTAGCTGCAAATGACATTATTTCATTCTTTTTTACAGTTGAGTAATATTCCATTTTATATATATATATATATATATATATGCCACACATCTTCTTTATTCATTCATCTGTCAATGGACATTTAGGTTGTTTCCATGTGGCTATTGTAAATAGTGCTGCTATGAACATAAGTGTGCATGTACCTTTCCAAATTATAGTTTTGTCCAGATATATGCCCAAGCGTAGGATTGCTGGATCATAAGGCAACTGTAGTTTTTTGAGGAACCTCCATGCTGTTTTCCATAGTGGCTGCACCAATTTACATTCCCACCAACAGTGTAGGAGGATTCCCTCTAAAATCCTACTTTGGAGACAGGCAAATAGAAGTTACTGCACCTACATTGAGATTTTCCTAGTGTAGATTCTACCTGGTAAAGAAGTAGAGATGAAATTCTAGATGCAAAGGTCCAAAAACTCTAGACTTTTTCCAATAAACCCACACATACGTAGGCACATACTATTCTCGACAGATTTTTTGCTTCCTGATTTTTGTTGTTTCTTTTGAAAGATTGCTGGAAAAATATATTACACTTGCCTGTTTTCCACAGCCTAGTCCAGAATATAACAGCCAGAGTTAGGAATGACATTAAAAATAAGGAAGTTAAATGATAATTAAAGCTCTCCAGAGCTGTGCTGTCCAATAAAGTAGCCATAATGTGAGCCCTTGAGATGTGGCTGGTTCTAACTGAAAGGTATATAAGTGTAAAATATGCTCTGGATTTCAAATACGGTATGAAAAAAGAGAATGTAAAATATCTCATGAATAATTTTTTATCAATTGCATGTTAAAATAATATTTTGGATATATTGGGTTAAAAAAGTTTTAGCATGTACTCCTAATATACATATATACCAACTTTTAATAACACACATATAAACACCAAGCTAAATCATGTGCATTAGAAAATATTTATTTTAGTTATTATTGGTACAAAAATTTTGCTCTTATGAAAAATATCATTATTAGTGATAACAATATAATTAATAAGAGCAATATAACTGAATATGCCACAATTTTTTTTTTTTTTTTTTGCAGTACGCGGGCCTCTCACTGTTGTGGCCTCTCCCGTTGCGGAGCACAGGCTCCGGACGCGCAGGCTCAGTGGCCATGGCTCACGGGCCTAGGCGCTCCACGGCATGTGGAATCTTCCCGGACTGGGGCACGAACCCGCGTCCCCTGCATCGGCAGGCGGACTCTCAACCATTGCGCCACCAGGGAAGCCCGTAATTTTTTTTTTTAATTTATTTTATTATTTATTTTTGGCTGCGTTGGGTCTTTGTTGCTGTGCATGGGCTTTCTCTAGTTGCGGTGAGCTGGGGGCTACTCTTCGTTGTGGTGCGTGGGCTTCTCATTGCAGTGGTTTCACTTGTTGCAGAGCACTGGCTCTAGGAGCACGGGCTTCAGTAGTTGTGGCACATGGGCTCATTAGTTGTGGCTCGTGGGCTCTAGAGCACAGGCTCAGTAGTTGTGGTGCACGGGCTTAGTTGCTCTGCGGCCTGTGGGATCTTCCCGGACCAGGGCTCGAACCTGTGTCCCCTGCATCGGCAGGCAGACTCTCAACTACCATGCCACCAGGGAAGCCCACAATTGTAATTTTTGATTTAGCACTTTGCAATGAAACAGTCAGAGGTCTGGTTCTGTGTTCAGTTTTTTAAAGTTTACTTAAATTCTGTCAAAGCTAAAAAAATACTTCAAAACAATATGTATAAATATATTATTGGCTAAGTTTACTAAATCATAATACTTATTTTTCAACCCTATATAATAATTATATAAATGTTTTATTGAAATTTGGTTAAGAAAGTTTTCCATTTTCCCTAAGGTCAATCAGTTATTCTTAGAAATTAATTGGATATTGTCAAATTCTTATTTTTCACAAGTAAGTTAAAAAACCTATTGAAACTCTTCCTTTTTAAGATTTTTAAACATGTTAGAAAATTATGTTTCCAATTTTTCCATGTGTGTACATATACAGGTTTTAATTTAAAGGTATAATATTGTTTGAGGTATTTAAAAAGCCATAAAATGACTGGGACCCACTTAAATGAGGTACCTAGAATAGACAAATTAATACAGAAGGTAGAATAGTGGTTACCAGAGGCTGGGGGAGAGGGGAATAGGGAGTTATTATTTAATGGGTACAGAGTTTCAGCTTGGGATGTTGAACAAGTTCTGGAAATAGAGAGTGGTGATGGTTGCACCACACTGTGAATGTACTTAATGCCACTGAATTGCACGCTTAAAAATGCTTAAATGGTAAATTTTATCTTTTACCACAATAAAAAACAAAAAAGGAACAAACTACTGATACGTGAACAACACAAACAAGAGACTTGTCATCTCAATGACATTATACATTATGTTGAGCAAAAGAATCCAGACGCAGAAAGGAAAGTACATATTGCACGATTCCATTTACATAGGTTCAGAACAAGTCTATCTATCTAACCTATGGTAATAGAAATCCTAACAGTGGTTACTTGGAGTTAGGCTGGGGTGAGTAAGATTGATTGGAAAGAGGCACAAAGGAACTTTCCAGAGGGATGAAAATGCTCTATACCTTAATTGGGTTTACACAGGTGTCAACTTAAAAAAAACACACAACCAAAAAGTTGAGAGTTATGTTTTATTTGGGGACATTACTGAGGACTATATAGCCCGAGAATCAGCCTCTCAGATAGTTCTGAGGAACTGTTCCAAAGAGGTAAGGGAGGAGCCGGGCTATGTAGGAGTTTTTGCTGGAAAAAACAAAAGGAATGTGTAGTAGTCCAACATCAAAAGATTACCGCTAATCACAAAAAACAGACATCTCAAGTTAATGATTTTAGTGTTTTTCTATGTATAGAAAGATGCAAGAGTCTGGGCTGTCAATTATTCCTTTGATATGCATCTCAACTACCTAGAGCCTTGTTCAGTTTATCTCCATCCTGAAATCCCCTCAGGATTCTGACTGGGGGGGTTGGGGGTGCCTGCAGTGGCTGATGGCTTGATGGAGGGCATAATTCATTGTTTACCTGAATGGCAGGCAACAGTCTTTGTTTACTGAAATGACAGCATTACTTGTCCACACAGGTGTATGCAATTGTCAAAACTCATGGAACTGCGCATCTAGTATTCATGCTTTGCGTTCTATGAAACAATATGATGAAATAAAATAAAACCAAATTAAAATGTTTTAAACTGAAAATTTAAAAAATTTTTTAAATAGGGGCTTCCCTCGTGGCGCAGTGGTTGAGAGTCCGCCTGCCGATGAAGGGGACACGGGTTCGTGCCCCGGTCCGGGAAGATCTCACATGCCGCGGAGCAGCTGGGCCTGTGAGCCGTGGCCGCTGAGCCTGCGCGTCCGGAGCCTGTGCTCCGCAACGGGAGAGGCCACAACAGTGAGAGGCCACAACAGTGAGAGGCCCAAGCACCGCAAAAAAAAAAAAAAAAAAAAATGTAAAAAATAGAGTTGTGAGACATTACAAAATAAAATGGTACTGAAACAGGAGGGAAGGGGGCAGGGCACAACCTTTAAAAGAATGACATTGCCCAAGGACATGACATAAACTGATTAGAACCAAATAGGTCCAAGATGGCAGACAAGTCGACTTAAGCCTCAGGATACATTCATTGTAACACACCAGCATGATAAATGACACACCCACCGGCACCATGACAGTTCCAGGGCCGACCATAAACGTCAAAAAGTGGGCAGTGGCCCAATTCCTGAAAATCCCCACCCCTTCCGCAAAATAGCTGGAATACTCCTCTTACTCATTAGCCTATGAAATTACCCACCTCTATAAAAACTGACATCCCCATACCCTGGAGCCGCTCTCTCCTTCTGAGATGGCCCACACTGTGTCTGTGGAGTGTGTTTCTCTCTAAATGAATCCACTTCCTACCTATCACTTTGTCCCTCACTGACTTCTTTCTGTGATGAGACATCAAGAACCTGAGCTTCATTAAGTCCTGAGACCATGTGTGTGATCTCAGTTAAAAGACCATGGGTTCATGTTCCAATCTGGGTTTTGGCCAGGCTCAAGTCCTGGCCTGTGGGTTCAAGCCCCAGTCTGAGATGAATGGTTTCAGTACAATAAAATACTGCTTCAAGAATTTAGGTTTTTTTAAGTAGCTAGAGCTCATCTCAGTGCTCAGGGGATGTCAACATGAAAAATCCACAGATCTCAAGAACTTAAAATATTTTCCATTGTGCTTTGTTTTTGTTTGTTTCCTTTAGGTATTGAGATGACTTAACATTCATCAGGAAAAAACTGAAGTAGTAGAGAATGTTAATCTCAACTCCAAAGTACAGTATTCCCCCATTATCCACGGTTTTGCTTTCTGAGGTTTGTCCCCAGAGGTCAACAGTGATCTGAAAATATGAAATGGAAAATCCCAGAAATAAACAATTCATAGGTTTTAAATTGTCGGCTATTCTGAGTAGTGGGACGAAATCTCGTGCCCACCTGCTCCATCCCATCCAGGACATGAATCATCCCTTTGTCCAGTCTATCCCTGCCTGTTAGTAGCCATCTTGGTTATCAGATTGGCTGTGTTGGTATCACAGTGCTTGAGTTCAAGTCACCCTTATTTTACTTAATAATGGCCTCAAAGCACAAGAGTAGTGATGCTGGCAATTTGGATATACCATAGAGAAGCTGTGGAGTGCTTTCTTTAAGTGAAAAGATGAAAGTTCTCCAAATAATAAGGAAAGAAAAAAAAAACTTATCCTGGTGTTTCTAAGATCTGCAGTAAGAACTAATCTTCTATCCGTGAAATTGTGAAAAAAGAAAAGGAAAAAGGAATTCGTGCTAGTTTTGCTGTCACACCTCAGACTTGCAAAAGTTATGGCCACAGTGCATGGTAAGTGCTTAGTTAAGAAGGAAAAGACATTAAATTTGTACAATAAGATATTTTGAGAGAGAGACCACATTCACCTAACTTTTATTACAATGTATTATTATAATTGTTCTTTTATTATTACTTATTGTTGTTCCTCTCTTACTGTGCCTAATTTATAAATTAAACTTTATCATAGGTGTGTATGTATAGGCAAAAACATAGTCTATTTAGGGTTCGGTACTACCGCAGTTTCAGGCGTCCATTGGGGGTCTTGGAACATATCCCCCACAGTTAAGGGGGGACTACTGTATTGCTTTCCCAAGTTATCTCCCTTATGGTCCATGGATTCTTGAGAATTTTCTAATTTTAGAAAAATACTCCCTTACACACTAGTTTTACTCTGTGGCATTCTATTTAGTGGAGTTTTAATTTCAAGAAAAAGAAATTTAGTCAGAAAAATATTCTGCTTGGGTTTCTCCTGAAAAAGGCCTAAAGGATAGATTATTATCAATGCAAACTAAAATGTAAATCCCAAGCAAACCTTCTGGGAACCACACCCAACTTCCTGGGTAGCAGGGCAGAGCCTGAGGAAATGGGGCAGCCAGGACTGCAGGGGGTAGGAAAAGAGAAGGGGGAAGGGGATCGCATTTGTTGAACCCTTTTCCAGGACATACAGTATTTTAGGAACTTTACTGTAATTGTGTTATTTAAAGAATATAGACAAGAGTATGGAAAAGGGATTCAAAAAGAGGTTAAAAAAAAAAATTCCTTGGCTATCTTTACCTACCAAGTAGAGTCATATCTTAGCAGAAGCCAACAATGACAGATTCCAGGAAGGACTGGGTGGAAGTGGCTGCCAAGAAGAGTCACCTGCTAGGAACTCTAGCACCTCCTCACCATGCCCCACCCTCACCCCTCCAAACAGGGGGCTGAGCTTTTGCAAGACTTGTCTAAACAGCCAATAAAAGAAAATGTGTGTTTAATTTTGGAGAAAAGGCCTGCTGTTTTACACGATTATTTTTAATTAGCTATTTTCTGGAGGTTGATTAAATTTGGAAGTAATTGAATCTTGGGAGCTATTGAAGAACCTCAGATTGTAAACCCAGGGCTGCCTCGGGAATCTGGGATGCATTGTCACCCTGTGACAAATTGCCAGTCGTGAAAACAAGCATCTTTTGTCTACAGAAGAGATGGTGGTCATGCAAATTTTTCTAGTTCTTCTCTGCTTAGAAAGAGAATCCCATCTGGCTGACTTCTCTTTTTTCTTCAGTTCTCCTGTATGAAATATGCAAAACACAAATGCCTGAGCCACCAGAGCAGCAGATTACGTCGCCTGTATATTGAAGATAAAATTGAAACATGGCAAAAATTTAAAACCTGCCCTTGGGAGAAGCATGTAAAAGATACTTTATTTGCATAATGATATAAAAATTTTAATAAGTCCAGGATAGAAATAATTATGGAGAAGAGAAGAAAATTATCAATTTGAAAAATTCAGTCGTAAGTAAACTATAAGAGAAATAGTTGAAGAATCTAGAATATTTAAAACTGGGATGTGAACTCATTTTTAATTTTAAAAAGTTAAGATTTTTTTATATTATATATCTAATCCAATTTTCAAAGCATTTTCATGCCTAATAATTTTCATATTATCCAGACTTATTTTATAGATGAAGAAACTGAAGCTCAGAACAGTTTTGCCCAAGGTTATACCTGAGTTGTAGTTGGAACCTACATGCAGGTCTTGACATTCAAAATCCCTGGGCCCTTGTCACAGTATCCCACTGCTTCTGTTGTCTTCCTAAAAATATTATGAAACTAAATAATAAGTTAATCATAGAGCAAGCTCTTTAGTTAATTATAACAGCAACAAAAATCCCATTTACACGGGCAGAGGAACTGAATAGACATTTTCCCAAAGAAGACATACAAATATCCAACAAGTACAAGATGAGATGCTGAACATCAGTAATCATCGGGGAAATGCAAAACAAAAACCACAGTGAGCTATCACCTCACACCTGTTAGAGTGGCTATCATCAAAAAGACAAGAAGTAAGTGCTGGTGAGGATGTGGGGAAAATGGAACTTTTGTGCACTGCTCATGGGAATGTAAATTGGTGCAGCCATTATGACAGACTGTGAAAGTTCTTCAAAAAATTAAAAACAGAACTACCACATGATCCGGCAGTTCCATATCTGGGTATATATTTGAAAGAAATGAAAACAGGATATCAAAAAGATATTTGTGCTCCCATGTTTATTGCATCATTGTTCACAATAGCCAAGGTATGAAAACAACCTAAGTGTCTATCAATGGCTGAATGGATAAAGAAGATGTGGTATATACACAAATGAAATATTATTCAGCCATGAGAAAGAAGGAAATCCTGCCATTTGTGACAACATGTAAAGACCCTGAAGGAATTATGCTAAGTGACATAAGTCAGAGAAAGACAAATACTATATGATATCATTATATTTGGAATCGAAAAATGCTGAACTCGTACAAACAGAGTAGAATGGTAGTTATGAGGGGCTGGGAGTGGGCGAATTGGGGAGATGTTGGTCAAAGGGTACAAGCTTGCAGTTAGAAGATATGTTCTGAAGATCTGATGTACAGCATTATGATTATAGTCAACAATACTGTGTTATATACTTCAAAGCTGCTAAGAGACTACACCTTAAATGTTCTTACTACAAACAAGAAATAATTATGTGACCTGATGGAGATGTTAGCTAACACTATATTGCAATATTAAGTATATCTAATCATATTGCAATGTATCAGACGAACATGTTGTATACCGTACATTTATACAATGTTATTTGTCAATTATATCTCAATAAAAAAAGAAGAAGAATGCCAGCTAATAAATGTTCAATAGATGATGGAAATTTACCATATTGCAACCCCAGTGTTATAATTCATCCAAGCAGGGATTATCTAAATCAGTTCTCAAATGTCACTGTGCTGCAGAATCACCTAGACACTTGTTAAAACACAGATTACTGGATGCCATCCCCAGAATTTAGAAGGTCTCGGGTGGGGCCCAAGAACTGGTTTTTCTATCAAGCTCTCAAGTGATGCTGGTTCCAGAAATATACTTTGAGAACTACTGATGTAAACGATTGGGGAATGGGTTGTTGAGAAACAGGCTATTCACACAAACAAGGGTTATTTAAAACAGAAAACACTTAAAAGGAAAAAAAAAAGAAATGAATCAGAGTGGGAGAAATTACCAACATCTTTTTCTGACTAAATTCAGATACTGTTCACGTTATCTGATCCTGGAATCTCGAGATCTGAAGAGGGCAGGCCTTCCCTAAAAAGCCAGGCAAGATCACATCTAAACTTTAAGAGCTTTTTAGGACCAAGGATTCTATTTCTATTTCCACTATTAACAGACTTATTTGACCTTGGGCAAGAACTTGGCTTTTCTTTAGGCTCTATCTAGTTTAGTTACAAAATTAGGATCTTGAACTAAGTGTTTTCCGTGGGCTTAATGGCAGAGTGTTACAAAGCCTGAAGAAATTAGGCTGGAAAAAATGACTGCATCCTGCAGCTCTGAAATCAGAAAATAGCAATAGAGAGACACCATCTCTAGTAAAAATTATTTTTATAACATTGCATCAGGGATTTCTTTTTCTAAGAAAGATGCTTATCTTAGCATCTTAGCAATATAGATTTTAAAGGAATGTGAACAAGAAATATTGTTAGACAAGTTTTAAAAATCAATGTTGCTGCAGCCAGTCCGCGTTATATAGGGGGTTAGAAATCACTTTGTAGAAATCAATAAGTAAATAAATAAATTGCCACTTTCTTGCTAGATGTAAAACCATAAACCACTCTTGTAAAGTTTTGTGCAGTAGTGAGGTAGCTTAAGGGAGACCTGATCAGGAAACAAATATGTTTCTTTGCTACCAACTCTCTGTAAAAAGCAGCTCATTTATAATCATTGCAGTTTAGACAGGTCCCAGGTTTATCTCCTTTATAGACTCTCCATTCCAGTCTTGAGGCCATTCTGAGGAATAAATGGAGTTGGAGCTACGATGGGCATCATTTGAAGGGTCCTCAAAGACCATCTTCTCTTGACCACAACAAGGAAAACACCGCAAGGACCACCAGAAATACACAGTGACGCACAGTTCCCATCCCTGAAGTGTAGTGCCGAGCGTGTAGACAGCTGGAAATACTGAGACTTGGTAAGGCTGACTATCTCAGATTTGCTGTGCTCATTGTGGACTGCATGTGAATCACAACTTCTGTATAAGAAGGTTATAGCTATTAAGTGTTGATGTGAAACTTGAAAGCAGCTCTGCTGGATTCCTATCAGAAATCCTGCAGAAAGTCAGCCACCTGGGTTCTGATCTGCTGTAAAAGATGAAGATTTAGTTGACCTTAATAAACCTGTCCTGTGTCCCATCCATGAGGAATGCTTGTAGTGGGCTGTGGCTGTTTCAGACTTCCTGGAACACGCTGCTCTCAAAAGAG
This sequence comes from Monodon monoceros, assembly GCF_005190385.1. Taxonomy (NCBI): domain Eukaryota; kingdom Metazoa; phylum Chordata; class Mammalia; order Artiodactyla; family Monodontidae; genus Monodon; species Monodon monoceros. The sequence goes on from NW_021703775.1 coordinate 57,209,200, forward strand.
CTGATGTGTTCAGATAATCTGTGTAGGGCTATGATTTATCATTTAAACTTTCAGTTGTATTCTGAGGTAACCACAAATTAAATTCAACCAAACTCGGGTCCACCAAGTGGGAAAAGGGGTGGAGGAGGGAATAATCTTGTTTCTTTTAGTAATTTTTTATTTGGGTTGTGGTTTTTTTCTGTGTTCCATATTAAGGCCTTTTTTTTTTTTTTTTTTTTTTGCTTTGACTTGGAATAACTTCTCAGAGCATATTGCTTGGTTAAGTAACTTGAAATAGACATTAGAATTGCAAAGTGTCTCATGAATTTGCCAATCCCTAGATCCTAGAGTGGAACCAAATAGCCTTAATGTAAAGGGCAGTGAATGCATGGGGCTCTACTTAGGAACTCCTAAAGCCTCCTCTAAATCAGGTCTAAATTGTGTAGAAAACTGCGGTGGAAAGAGTATGGTTTCTGCTCAGGCCAAGGGATTCACTGACCTGTCCTTACAAAGTCAAAGCAATGTGAGCAGAACCTCAACTAAAACCCACTTACGTTTCATGGATCTTGCATGATCTTCGACAAGAATTCCAGATACACTTGTGCCCAAATGTTTAAGGTATTAGACATTCTGTAGACGCAGTGATTGACTAGCGTAGCTCTCTAACCAACCCTCTGGTGTGTCTTTATGTTGTTCATTTGGAGAGTCAGGGGCAAAAGAAACAGATGTAGCACTTCTGTTTTTAATAATTACGCCTTAAACGATCCAGTAATTTTTAGTCCTGAAAAGGCACATGAGGAAGCTATCCAGAATTACTGAAAAGTCTTTCCATTATAATGAGGAGTCTGGTAGTTTCCTAGTTTTGTATCTTTGGTTCAACAAAAGTATTTCAAAGTGGCATGGGACCACTTCATGCAGAGTCTGGGTTTCTCTATAATAAATTCTTTTGCCAAACGTAGGAGTTGCAGGCTTGCTCCTGGCAAGAGTGAAGCAAACGGGTGAGTCGAACTATCCTGATGTGGGAACATTTTCCTCTAGGAGTTCAGTCTTGATAAAAGTGTCAGTGCAGGAATCACACTTCTTGGGAGGGTTACAGTATCACCTGACAGGACCTGCCAACCATATCTGGGCAACAGTGTTGGCATTATTTGAAGTGGCAGGCAGGATGCCTACATCCTGATGTGTTTGTGTGAGTAGCTGAGCCAGCCAAGGAGAGGTCTGATGATTGAGAAACAAGGGATTCTTGGTTAAACAGAAGACTTCATTTGGGAACCAAAAATCTTAATAAATAATCTTTTGGACCTTGAGCCACATATTTCCCCTGAAAAGTATGCATTTTTTTTCTGCAAAATTTTCTTGGGGGTTATGTTATTGAGGGATGAACTGAGATGAATATGTGGAACTGTTATTTCATGGCATACTGTCCTAGAAATCTGAAGACCTGCAGGAGATTTAAAAATTCCAACCCTTGTTATAACTTTTTAAAAGACTGAAATTATCAAAATGCACATGAATCAAGTTTTAATATACTATATAATGGGTGGATGAGGCTGTCCATTGTACCATTTTTTTCTTTGAATTCTCAGGCATGGTTTGGCAGTGCAAGAACTCTGTAACATTTACAAATTCAATAAAAAGTAAATATATGGGAAAAAAATACCATCATCTCTCTAACTCCTAGCTTTTTACAGGAATTTCATCAATAAAGATACTTTCAGCCAGGAAAGGGCAGCTCATCTTGATGAACATGCAATGGGGGAATGGTGGTTCCCAAAGGAAAACTTTCACCGGAAGAAGCTGGGAAAGAGACTGGACAGGCAAAAGTAAGATTGCACGGTTCAGTGAAATTAGAGTCTCTTAGGAAACAGGAGTTTGGAGTTAGGCCGTAAGGCACTTGGGAAGTAAGACTTGGGTAAGGAATAGGGAGGTAGATCGTGGAGAAAGCCAGAGTGGAGTGAAGTTGTGGGCAGCTTGAAAGCAGAGCCTGTCTGTAGGATGACCCAGAGAAACTGGGCTTGCTTTCATTTTTCCTTATGTTGCAAGTGGATTATAAATATCACTTTCAGAAAAGCTGATAAGGCCGAAATGATGCAGTTCTGGGAAACACTTTTGTGAATTTTTACCACATGTTCCATGAATTTTTACCACAAACAATTTCATGAATTTTTACTTCCACCTTCCGCTACTTCACACTCTTCTACCCCAGCAAGATACCCTTTTGTCACCCTCTGTCATAGCCATATGTTATAGAGCTGGGAAAGGAGGGCAAAGCAAAGCCCTCAACTGTAGACCGTCTTCTCGGTCTGCAGTATCCTTAGCTTTCATCTCTAAGGGGCCTTGGAATTTCCAAAGTCTAGTTGGGCTGCTGCCTTTGAAATAAAAGCTCGGACCAGATGTGCCCGATTGAGAGCCCAGGGGGAGAAGTGTGTCTAGTTTTTGGCTCACCTGCATTCCATGATAATTATATTACATCAGAAACACATAATTAAAGACATTCCAGAGTGCACTGACACATACACATTTATTTCTTTGACTTTAAGAGAATGTCCTAATATTTCAAAATCGAAAAGATTTGTAAAATTGTAGAAGATAGCATTTTTTTTCTCCTTCTGATGGTGTTATACCATGCTAAATTGACTTAGCACGGCTCTCATTTTTGTGAGACTCAGTGCTGGTCTCATTTTTTAGAGCATATAGGGTGCCCCAGTACAGAGTGGTACCTGCATAGATCACAAACATGGAAATGTGGTTTTGGTTTCATGAACTTAGGCCAAGGATCCATTTTTCTAGTACTGAGTTTTAAAGGTAGGAGTTGAATTGTGACTAATGATCCTATTTACCGCCTACAAACAAAATGCTGAAGAACAAGAATGGGATTGAGCAAGGGGACCTCTTCAAGTCAGAGCCTGCCGGCAGCCCAGCTGGACCTGACAACAGCCTTTCACACCAGTGTCCTTCGAAAGATTAAAGAATTAAGCTATTGGAGCTTTCCTTTCTTGAACAGTCTCATTTTTCAAAAAGATAAATCTGAAACAGCAGTGTACACCCAGTCCTTGGCATGAGGAAACCGGGACGGAGTGAAACAAGTATTGACCTTGGAGTCAGCTAACCACTTTGCACTGGGTGATGGAGAGGAGTGCACTCACACTAGCTAAGCCTCAGTTTTCTCCTCAGAAAAGTGGGGATACTAACACCCACTTCATAAGCTAAAATATAAGTAAGAAAGCTAGGAGGTTGGAAATGCTCTAAAAGTGTTAGTTTCCTTTTGCCTTAGCCAAACCAGTTCTTCAAGAGTGGAAGCTCAGGGTGCTAGAGCATGGTCTGAGCATTCAGAATGAAGGAGAAGGATATAGCAGAATGAGGGCGCTCCAGGTTGATGGTTTTGATTTTCTTAATAAAAGTCAAAATTAAGAGCAAAAGGGAAGTGGAAATGGGTGAGGGAAATAAGGTATAAGAAAAGAGGGAAAGGTGTAAGTTAGGTGTTCTGAAGATTGATGTATAGAGTTTACAAGAGATTTGGTAGACTTCCCAGTGACAGTGAGTGCCCTTTGGAGGCCTGTGATCCTGAAATTAAGGTGACGCCTGCTATACAATTGTGTGGTTCTGTAGCACAGCTCAAGTGCACATGTGCAGACACAAACTAGTGGATGTTTGGGGTTATCTGAAGCCAGACTTTTTGCAAGGCAAGTATGGTAAAAGGAGAGAGGCAAGACAATGCAGAGTATTTTCAAGGGAGTAATCATAGTGGTAATCATGGAATTTAAGCTAAATAAGGAGAGAAGAAAAGACAGTAGGAGACTTCCCTGAAAATGCAATGGAGCAGTATGGATATTTATTCCACTTCTGGTATGAATTATGTTGCCTTTACCCTTAGAAGGCCAATTTTATTTTAAAATAATAATTTTTTTAAATCTCCCTCACATTAGCAAACTAAATCCGGAAGTTTATTAACAGAATAATACAACATGAGCAAGAACCGTTTATTCTAGGAATATGTGAGTACTTAAATATTACATCAACAAATGAAAGAAAAGTAACCAAATGACCACGTCATTAGATATGGTACCAGTTATCTATTGCTGTGTAACAAACCACCCCAAACTTTGTAGCATGAAACCATTTTGTTACACTCATGGATTCTAAGGGTCAATAATCAGGACAGAGCACAGCAGGGACCATTTATCTCTGCTCCACAATGTCCAGGGCCTGACTGGGGAGACTCAAAGCCTGAGATGACTTGATGACTGAGGGACAGAATCATCTGGAGTTGTCCTTACTTGTTTGGCACTTGATGCTGGCTGTTGGCTGGGACCTCAGCTGGGCTGTCAGGTGGAAAATTTATACATGCCTCTCTGGGTACTTTCTCCATGGGTTAATCTGAGCTTTCTCATAGGATGGCTGATGGGTTCCAAAAGTAAGCATCCCAAGAGAAGAATATAGAAGCATGGAATTTTTATGATCCAGTTTCAAAAGTAACATAGTATCACTTCTGCCATACTCTATTTGTCCAGGCAATCACAAAGATCTTTCCAGGTTCAAGGAGAGATGATATAAACCCCACAACTCAATGGAAAAAGTGTCAAGCACGTGGGATGGGAGATAATGTGTGACATCTTAAAAAACATAATCTGCTACAGGTATTAAAAAATTGTTTCCTCAAGTTCAGCATCCCTTGCCTTTCTACAGCTCTTATCAAAGGAAATAGAAGGATGGTTCTATATCCAAAATAATTGAAAGAAGGGTCTCAAAAAAGATATTTCTACACCCTTGTTCATAGTAGCATTATTCAGGATAGCCAACAGTTAGAAGGAACCCAAGTGTCCACTGACAGATGAATAAACAAATGCGGCATATACATACAAAGGAATACTATTCAGCTTTAAAAAGGAAGGAACTTCTGACACACGCTACAATACGGATGAACCTTGAATTCATTGTGCTACGTGAAATAAGCCAGTCACAAAAAGACAAATACTGTATGATTCCACTTCTATAACATAACTAGAGAAGTCAACCTCATAGAAACAGAAAGGAGAATGATGGTTGCCAGGGGCTGAGGGAAAGGGGAAATGGGGAGCAGTTATTTAATGGGTACAGAGTTTCTGTTTTGCAAAATGAAGAGTTGTGGAGATTGATTTCACAATAATGTGAAGATACTTAGCACTACTGAACTGTACACTTAAAAACGGTAAATTTTATGTACATGTATTTTATCACAATTTAAAAAAAAAGAACTAGAAGGGGACTTTCTGGCTATGCTAAAGAATACTGTGGGAGATAATGCACACTGGTACGCTCTAGGATGAGTGCACAGATGGAAGATAAACAACTGTTTCCCAGGCTGTCTTGTGGTGAGGGCTCAAGATGTGATTTGGGTCCCATCAAACAGAAGCACTCATGTGAGGCTTTGGTTCGAAACTGAGTCCTCTGTGGAGAAAGGCGGTGTGCAGAGCATCTGCTTTGTTGATGTTGACTGCAGCAGAGGTGGCAAGGTTCTGGAGTCAGCTGCTATAGCAGCAGCTTTTTAATTTGGCACATGACTTCTTGATTCAGCAGCTCTCAATATTGGTGGTGGAAGCATTCCCAATTTTGGTCAAAGCAGAGTGGTTATGGGGTCCAGGAGTTGCCTGGATCCTGTTCCTCCCACCTTTATGAAAAGCCTGGAGGCAAAATCATCATGGTTTGCATATAAAATGATTGTAAACAGAATCAAAGACACTGAGTTAAAAAGAAAAGTATTGGAACTAATGAAAGAGTTTAAATAAGGTAGCCAGATTGAAGTCAACTATATTAAAAGGAAAAAAAAGCTTTTCTTTAACTCAACAATAATCAAGTAGAAATGTAATTTTAAAATCCCATTCCAAATGGCAATAAAAGTTAACAAGAACAAGGAATAGACGTACAAGAAATGCGCTAGATCTGTTCAGGACATGGGTTCCATTTTGGTCCTTTTTTCTCTGTTTCACCTTCAGAATATGTTCCACATTCTCCTAACTAAAATTAATAAACAACTAAAGGAATATTATAACAAAATACTTCATGAGGACTGTTCCCCCTGAAGTCTCAGTCATAAGAAAACCTATTTTTCCATGATCAGCTGAGCAAATTAAAATTCAATTCTTCTTTAGTTGTTATTGTTGTTTCCTATTCCTAGGTTTTATTGCTTTGTTTTAACTTCTACGTTAGAGTTAAGAAAACAAAAACTATACACACCGTAAATCAAGGCTAACTTTTTCATGTTTAGACAAGGGAGGTTAAGAGGAAAACAGTTCTGAAGCAGCAGTGCTTCTGCCTCAGGGAGAGAAAGTTTTAATATAATCCTTATGAACCTGTGGTCCTGGCATTCTCTTCATAAGTCATGCATGTATAAGTAATTTTGAAAGATTTAGGGAAATCAACCATTGCACAAAGGATGATGGGATGTGTTATTTTGTTTTTGTGGTTTTTTTCCTCTCTCTTTTTTCAGAGTTGCTCGTAGTTTATTGGACAAAAAAATGAAGAGATTTTTCTCGTTATTTCTTCTCTGTCAGAAGCAGTCAAAGAAGAAGGACAGATCTGAGGAAGTTTGGAAACTTTAGCTATATTTTTCAAAAACTCTGTTTAAGGAACAAAATTAGGGTAAACTGCAAGCTCTTAGAGATTCAGATTTCTGCACATATTATGAGAAAGAAATCAGTTTTGAAAATTATCGATGTATTTCTAAAATCAATGAATTTCAACAGCTTATATGGATGCATCATGATTTAAAATATCAGTTGATGTCCTGCAAAACAACTTCATATACAAATGTATCAGTTGGGTCTGCTGGGAAGCAGAAACTGAGATGATGTTAAGAGTGCAGGAGGCTTATTGAGAAGTAACATCTGTGAAAGGAAAAAGAAGGAAGCTGGACTGGGCAGAGACGCCATCAGACCACAATACAGATCTGCCAACAACTCAGCCATTGCAATGGGGAGCTCCAGAGCAAAGATTGCCCATTAGAGGAGTTCTGCCTTGGGTGGAAATTGCCAGTCTTTTGTTCCACTATCTTGCTGAGTCATTGATTGGGGCCACCTCAAGCAGAGTAAGACCTTGGCCTAAAAGCTGAAGGAGACTTGAAGGAGTTAACTGCTAGATGCTGTCAGCTAACTGCACAGTCCTTAAAGATAGGCAAGGAGTCCTTTCCTTTTTTTTTTTTTTTTTTTTTTTTGGCCACACCATGGGGCATGTGAGATCTTAGTTCCCTGACCAGAGGTTGAACCTGCACCCCCTGGAGTGGAAGCACAGAGCTTTAACCACTGGACCACCAGGGAAGTCCAAAGGAGTCCTTTCTTGAAGGGACGTCTGAGCTACACAACATCTCCATGTCTGCCACAACAAGTTAGCATCAGTGTTACATACAAAACAAATTATGTGCTGCATCCTTACAATTTTTTTTTTTTTTTTTTTTTTTTTGCGGTACGCGGGCCTCTCACTGTTGTGGCCTCTCCCGTTGCGGAGCACAGGCTCTGGACGCGCAGGCTCAGCGGCCATGGCTCACGGGCCCAGCCGCTCCGCGGCATGTGGGATCTTCCCGGACCGGGGCACGAACCCGTGTCCCCTGCATCGGCAGGCGGACTCTCAACCACTGCACCACCAGGGAAGCCCCAATTTTTTATTTTTAAAAAATGATATGGATGTAAAACCTATAAACAACATCAGTTTTTAAGAAATGCCAACTGACCAATTGACCTGATTTATTCTAACATTTGCTTTATATACATTCTTGGAAGAAAACAGGGCTTTTGTAGGTCATGTGTGTTTAATAAAATCTAGGGTAACTCCACTAGTATGGCAGATCATTAAGCTCTCAGTGGGGTAACAACCCTGATATACAAAGAATTGACAGCAGATTTATTTGTGCAATAAATTTATCTGTTGTAATTAAACTACATGCTTTACAAAATGAACATGGAATAAGACAATAGTATTTTAAAAATCACTTGTCTTATATAGTTCATAAGGCACTACCACCTCAAGGCATGAGGTATGACTTCAGAGAAACTCAAAACATTGATTCATAGTCCTTATAGATATTAATATAATAGGAATAATCACTATTAGGTAACTAACTAAAATTTTCTCCTTTGTCTTATTATTACTATACCACTCCTAATGAGCACCCCTAAAGACATTAAGAACATTAAATAATTAGCCCTCTAGTTTGTCAATATTTATCAAAATTGCAAAATACTTTCCCATTGGCCCAGCAGTTCTTCTTCAGGGAATTTATCCTCAGATATACTTGAAAACAAGCAAAATAATTTTACTTATTCCATCACTGTTTATAATCGAAGGTTAGGGAAAAAAACCCAGATGTCCCTCAGAAGAAAATTAATAAAATAAATTATTGTATATCCATTTAATAGAATTATATACTATAAAAACATGAGAGTGTTCTCATGTATGGATTTGGAGAAATTTTTAAGATAAATCATTAAGTGTAGAAAAAAGATGCAAAAAAGTGTTTGCTACAATTTGTTAATAAAATGGGAATATAAGAGTGTATATTTTTAGACATAATAAATGAGTTTAGCAATGTTGCAAGATATAAGATAAATTTTTAAAAATCAGTTGTATTTCTATATACTACCAATAAACAATCTGACAATAATATAAGAAAACAACCATTTACAATAGGATCACAGAGAATAAAATATTTAGGAATACATTTAACAAAAGAAGTACAAAACTTGTACTGCGAAAACTGCGAAACATTACTAAAAGAAATTTAAAATTGTACAAATGGAAAGACAGCCCATGTTCGTGAATCAGGAGAGTCAATATATTTTTTAAATTAATTATATATTTATTTAGGCTGTGCCCGGGTCTTAGTTGCAACACACAGGATCTTCGTTGCAGCATCAGGTCTTAGTTGAGGCATGCATGTGGAATCTAGTTCCCCGACCAGGGATCGAATCCGGGCCCCCTGCATTGGGAGCATGGAGTCTTACCCACTGGACCACCAGGGAAGTCCCTCAATAGTAAGATGGCAATACTTGCCAAATTGATCTATAGATTCAATGCAATCTCTATCAATATCCAAGCTCTCTTTTTTGCAGAAATTGACAAGCTGATCATAAAATTCATATAGAATTACAAGGGACCCAGAATAGCCAAAACAATCTTGAAAAAGAACAAAGTTGAAGGACTCACACTTCCTTATTTCAAAACTTACTACAAAGTACAGTAATCAAGACACGGTAGCACTGGCATAAGCTTAGATAAATAGATTGATGGAGTAGAATTCAGAGTCCAAAAATGAACCCTGACATTTATGTCAATTAATTTTCAGTAATGCCATCAAGACAGTTCAATGGGAAAAGAATAGTCTTTTCAGCGAATGGTGGTGGGGAAACCAGATATCCATCTGCAAAAGGATGAAACTGGACCCCTTCTTCACACCATACACAAAAATTTACTCAAAATGGATCATAAACCTAAATCTAAGAGCTGAAGCTATAAGACTCAGGAGAAATTATAGGGATAAATCTTCACGACCTTGGGTTAGGCAAAGCCCTTTTAGCTATTTCACCAAAAATCACAAGCAGCAACAACAAAAATAGATAAATTAGTCTTAATCAAATTAAAAGCTTTTGTTCTTCAAAGGACACATCAATAAAGTAAAAAGACAAACCATGGAACGGGAGAAAATATTTGCAAATCATGTATCTGATAAGAGACTTGTATCCAGAATATATAGAGAACACAACTCAAAAAAAAAAAAAGACAAATAATCCAATTAAAGAATAAGCAGCGGCTCTGAATAGACATCTCTCCAAAGAAGGTATACAAAAGGTGAATAAGTACATGAAAAGATACTCAACATCATTAGCCATCAGGGAAATGGAAATCAAAAGAAAAATGACATACCACTTCATATCTACTAGGATGCTTAGAGTAAAAAAGATATACAATAATAAGGTGCTGGTGAGGATATGGAGAAATTGTAATCTTCATACATTACTGGTTGAAATGTAAAATGATGTAACCACTTTGAAAAACAGTCTGGCAGTTCTTCAAAAGATTAAACATAGGGGTACCATATGCCCCAGCAATTCTATTCCTAGATACAAACCCAGGAGAAATGAAAACATATGTTTGTACAAAAACTTGTACACGAATGTTTGTAATAACATTACAACCAAAAAGTATAGTATAACTAAAAAGTATAGCCAAAAGGGGAAATAACCCAAATGTACATCAACTGATGAATGGATAAATAAAATGTGGTATAGCCATACCATGGAATGTTATTCAATACTAAAAAGAAATGAAATACTGATATATGCTGTAACATGAAGGAACCTTGATATTATGCTAAGTAAAAGAAGCCAATCGCAAAAGACCACACTTTGTATGATTACATTTATTTGAACTCTATGGAATGGGCAAGTCTATGGAGGCTGAAAGTAGATTATTGGTTGCCTGGAGCTGTGGGAGTTTGGAGAGAAATGGGGAATGACTGCTAGTGGATATGAAGTTTCTCTTGAGGTGATAAAAATATTCCAGAATTGATTGTGGTAATGGCTGAATAAATTTGTGTATATATAAAAAAAGCATCGATTTGAATGCTTTCAATTGTGAATTGTATAGTATGTGAATTATATCTCAATAAAGCTGTTTTTAAAAATAACATGTTTGTACAAGTTAGTACTATTACGAAGAGTGAAAATAACTTTATATTGGAGAAACTTGGTTGACTCCACCTTAACCAAGTAATCAAAATTAGCATCACTACTGACGGGATAAACTGTCATCATGTCCCCCGTGATGTGATGCACTCAGGATACCATACATTTGCTATTCGTATCCAACATACCAAAACCTGAATCTTATCATTGGAGAATTTCAGACAAACCCAAATTGAGGGACATTATAAGAAAAAATGGCCTGTCATCTTAAGAAATGGCAATACCATGAAAGACGAAGAAAGTCTGAGGAACTGTTCCAGATTAGAGGAAACTAAAGAGACACAAAAACTAAATGCAGTATATGATCCTGCACTGGATCCTAGACCAGAAAAAACAATCTCCGTAAAGAACATTGTAGGGACAATTAGTGAGATTTCAATAAGGTCTGTAGATCGGACGATAGTATTGTATCCATGTTAGCTTTCTGAATTTAATAATTGTATTCCAGTTAGGTAAATATAAGCCCTTGTTTTTAGGAAATGCACACTGACTCACTGAAATGCTTGGGGTAGAGGGGGATGATGTGTGCAAATTGGTCTCAAATGATTCTGAAGAAATATTAGACACACACATTTATGTATGTGTGTATATATGTATGTGCGTGTGTATATATGTATGTGCGTATGTATGTATGCATGCATGAAGAGACAAGGACAGAGATAGAGACAGAGACAGAGAGGAAATGATATAGCAAATGGGGTAAAATATTAAAAATTGGTAAGTCTGCATGAAAGTTATATGGGAAACTTTGTCCTTTTTTTTTTTTAAATAAATTTATTTATTTATTTTTGGCTGTGTTGGGTCTTCGTTGCTGCGCGTGGGCTTTCTCTAGTTGCGGCAAGTGGGGGCTACTGTTCAGTGTGGTGCACGGGCTTTTCCTTGCGGTGGCTTCTCTTATTGTGGAGCACGGGCTCTAGGCGTGTGGGCTTCAGTAGTTGTGGAGCGCGGGCTCAGTAGTTGTGGTGCACGGGTTTAGTTGCTCCGTGTCATGTGGGATATTCCCGGACCAGGGCTCGAACCCATGTCCCCTGCATTGGCAGGGGGATTTCTAACCACTGTGCCACCAGGGAAGTCCCTCTGTCCTGTTTTTGAAACTTTTCTGTTAAAATATTATATTTGTGTTTGCAGCAACAAACTCTGGAGGAATATATAAGAAACTAACAAAAAATGGTTACCTGCTAGGGAATTGGAGGGAAGCACTATAGCTGATGGGCAGGGTGAAAAAGACACTTCATGAATCACGTGGATGTATTACTTATTTGAATTTTTAAATGCCAAGTTATTTTTTAAAATTAACCTTTGAATATCTTTGAATTACATACCATGGTTACTCATATTCAGATATTGAACTCCTTATACAGTGGGTGCTTACCTGATGAGGTTACTTCCTCTGGACTCACATTATACAAGTTGTTTTAATAGATATTAAGTAACTTGCTTAAGGCAACAAAGAGCAATAAAGGACTTGAGTTGGTTGACCTGAGTTGAAACCAAAATGTAGCCCTTATTCTCACTCTTCAGTTGCCTTTCCAACCCTTAGTATCTGAGACTGAGAATCTTTGGAGATGTTAGCCTTTTGCTGCTGCGGAGAGGAGGAGAAAAGAGAAACTGGCAGTCAGTACAGATGCTTCATGTGATTTGTCTTTAAACTACTGCCTACTTGTGTCTACTTCTAGCCTCTTCCAACTCTGATCTATAATTAAGAGCAGGTAGATTTTATTTCTTAAGTGCATTACTGAGATTGTCACAGTCAGTTCAGAATTGGCTATGAAGCCACTGTGCTCTCTCTCTATTGGCCCATTGTAGCCATCACCCCCCTCCTCTGTGTGTAGTGTGTGTTTGTAACATATTATGCATACAACAAAGAGTGTATGTGTTTAAATTTTAAAATACTAAGATGAACAGTTGTGTACCTACTACTCAGGTTAGTAATAGACCATTACCAGTATCTCATTAGAACCTTGTATAAAACCTCCCCAGTTGCGAACACTTTCTACACTATTTTTTTCCTACAATTTACAATATATCTTAAAGATCTCTCCATATGCATACAACCTTCACAACCACCATTATGAATTCAGTATTATTTTAATGTTTTGTTATAATTTGACTGCTTATGTATGTATCCGTAAAAATATTAGTTTTCTAATGTTGCATAACCCATTACCCCAAAACTTAGGGGCTTAAAACAACACACATTTATTATCTCATAGTTTCTGAGAGTTAAAGATTTTGAAATGGATCATCTGAGTACTTCTGGCTCAGAATCCCTAAAAAAGTTGCAGTCAAAATATTAACCAGATTTCAATTATCTGAAGCCTTTACTGGAGCTGAGGGATCTATTTCCAAGACTGTCAGTGAGGGCTTCCCCTAGAGGGTTGCTTGGGTGTCCTCAGAAAATGGCAGTGATTTCTCCCAGAACGAGAGATGAGAGAGAGAGACAGTAAAGTGACCATGTCTTTTAAGACTTAGGCTCAGAAGCCACATACATAACTTCTGCAAAATCCTATTTTTGCAGGTGAGTATTGCCTAGGATTGTCTATTCAACATGGGAGTGTTATCTATACTGGGGAAGGAATACCAGGAAGTAAGGCTCATAGGGCCATCTTAGAGGTTGGGTATCACAATAAATAACATACAACTCAGTTCTAATTTTTTTTTTTTTTTGCACCTTATATAGTGAATCATATAGTGTGTAGTTTCCTGTGTGTCTTGCTTAGTGGTTTTTTTGTTTGTTTTCTCTTTCTTCCTTTGGAGGTTCACAGGCACATTTATATATTATCAGTGTTATTTTTAAAGGGTTTACCTATGTTGATGTGTATCTTAGGTCTTTTGGGCTGTTATAACAAAATACCATAGACTGAGTACCTTATAAACTATAGAAATTTATTTTTCACAGTTTTTGAGGCTGGGAAGTCCAAGATCAAGACACCTTCAGATTCAGTGTCTGGTGAAAACCTACTTCCTGGTTCATAGATAACAGTCTTCTCTCTTGTCCTTACATGGTGGAAGGGGAGAGGCTCTCTCTGCAGTCTCTTTAATATTGGTACTAACCTCATTCATGAGGGCTCCACCTGCATGTCCTTACCACTTCCCCAAAACCCAATCTCCACATACCTTCACACTGGAGATTGGGATTCAACATATGAATTTTGGGGGGAACGTAAACATAAACTGTGATTCATTCATTTTTGCTGCTCTATAGTATTCCATAATTTATTTACCCATTCTACTATTTATGCTATAACAAACAATGCAGTGAGGAATCTTCTTTGGGATATATATGCTATGGGAATACATCTATGCCAGTTTGTATAGGACATGCCCATATTCATATTTCAAGAAAAGAAATAGTTATCTAAAGTGGTTTTAATCATTTATATTCCCATGGCAGTGGATGAGAATTTTAATAGCTTTACATCCTTGCCAAAGCTTAGCATTGTTCAACTTCTAAGTTTTTGCTAATTCAATGGGCAATAAATAATATCTCATTGTGTTTTTAACTTGCTTTTCCCTGATTACTAGTGAGGTGAACATCTAACCGTCATTATCTCCTTTAAAGTAAACCACCTGGGAACTTCCTTGGTGGCACAGTGGTTAAGAATCCACCTGCCAATGCAGGGGACATGGGTTCGTAGCCCTGGTCCAGGAAGATCCCATCCCACATGCCGTGGAGCAACTAAGCCCGAGCGCCACAACTATTGAGCCTGTCCTCTAGAGCTTGTGAGACACAACTACTGAGCCTGCATGCCACAACTACTGAAGCCCGTGTGCCTAGAGCCTGTGCTCCGCAACAAGAGAAGCCACCGCAATTAGAAGCCCCTGCACAGGAACAAAGAGTAGCCCCCGCTCGCCGCAACTAGAGAAAGCCTGTGTGCAGCAACGAAGACCCAATGCAGCCAAAAATAAATAAATAATTAATTAATTAAAAAAAAAAAAAGTAAACCACTTGTCCTGGATACTAATTCTTTTTTGGTTGAGCTGCAACTACTTTCTCCTACTTAATGGCTTGTGCTTTCACTTTTTGTATGCCTTATTTTGATTTACAGAGGTTCTTAGTTTTAATAAAATCAAATTTATCAATCTTTCCCTTTATGGTTTGTGTTTTTTTGTGTATTATTTGAGAAATCTTTTCCTACTTTGAGCTCATAAAGATATTCTCTTTTTTTCTTCCTTTTTTCTTTTTTTTCTTTTGCGGTACGCGGGCCTCTCACTGCTGTGGCCTCTCCCATTGCGGAGCACAGGCTCCGGACGCGCAGGCTCAGCGGCCATGGCTCACGGGCCCAGCCACTCCGCGGCATGTGGGATCTTCCCGGACCGGGGCACGAACCCGTGTCCCCTGCATTGGCAGGCAGACTCTCAACCACTGTGCCACCAGGGAAGCTTCATAAAGATATTCTTTATTTTCCTTTCACAATTTTATAATTTTGTTTTTTACACTTAAGTCTTTTATCCACATGCGGTTGTTTTGTGTCAGGTGTGAGTTAGGGATGTAATTTCACTTTTCTGTATGTATTTATCAACTGTGCATATTTCATTTATTGAGCACTATACCCTTTCCTCACTCATCTGCAATGCTTGCTGTGTCATGAATTGTTTCTGTGTATTTGGTCCTCCACAACAAGAGAAGCCACCGCAATGAGATGGGTCCACTGGTATGTTTGTCTGTTCCTTTTCTGATACCACGTTGTTTTAATTACTCTAGCTGTGTAATGTCTTCATATCTGGTAAGTCAAGTTCCCCTACCTTGCTCTTTAACAGAAGAACTTTTTTTTTTTAATTCCATATACATTTTAGAACCAGTTTATCAAGTTCCATGACAAACTTGGGAATTCAATGAAAGTTGAATTGGATTGGGGTGCAATCAGTTTGAGGAGCCATTACCACTTGAATCAACTGGAAAAAGACTTTTGCCAAAAACTGGACTCTGACGGGATCCTGAAAAAAAAAAATTCCAGGAATAGTCCTAAATATCTTGGAGAGCTTTTGATCATGTCTTCTAATTGTACCTACCTTGCTCCCCACCATCTTTGCCCGAGAGAGAGAGAGAGAGAGAGAGAGAGAGAAGGGAGGATCAAAGTATTAACTAAAGGTGATAAAGGATGGCTATCCAGTGGTTTTATCAGCCACTGCTTTCTCTGGTGTATTTTTCTGGGGACATAATTGGAGAAATGGAATTGAAAGTGGGGATTGGGAAGAAAGACAGGGTGAGGGGAAGCATTGAGAGGATATGCTGCTGGCAGAGAAGACCTTAACTTTATTGATGGCTGAAACCGCTGTTTCTTATGCCTATTGGACTCTAAAGTTTAAGGGGAGGAATCCTAAATGCGGGCTGAAAAAGACTTCAGAAAGAAGGCGGCATATGTGCTGGCGGCGACAGCGTGGATAAGAGTTTCACGGTGAGCGTGTATATGGGAGGTGGGGTGAAGCTGTGGTGGGATTGGAGGAAGATGATGAAGGGCATTCTAGGCAGATGGAACAGAATAGGCAAGAAACAAGAGACAGAAATAATGGGTTTATAGGAGGCAATAGTAGTTCATTTTGAGTGAGTGATATAGCTGGAAAGATAAGTAGTGGCCCCATTGTGCAAGGCCATGAATACAAAGCTAAGGACTTTGGACTTTATTCTGGTATGACAGTGGAGACTCGAACGGGAGAGTAACTGCATCTGAAGTTTGCTTCAGGAAGATCGTTGCGGCTGCACCCAGGCAGGGAACCCTGTTACTGCGTCCGGTTGCGACGCGAGGCAAAGCGCTTAGTGCTGCACTCCCACCTGCAGGGGGCGCGCCGCCAGCCCAAAAGTCCTCCCGCCTCCTTTCCCGCTGCCCGTGTTCTGACTCGACGCGCTCAGAACTCGGCTAGCCTGCCTGGACGCGCCCCCGTGCGTCACGTCCGCTCAGGCTCCTGGCTCTTTAGAGTCGAAGGTGGGGCGCGAAAAGAACCTCTGCGCCTGCGCCGCGGCGCCACAATCAGCGGTTGCAGCTGACGGGCTCATGGGGCTTTCATGTCTCCACTAGCAAGTTTCTGAGTCGCCACGGTCGTCTTCTCTCGCAGCACGCCCATAGATTTTGATTTGGCTCAAGAGATACAAGCGAACGATGTAGAGGGACTCGATTGCTCCCTGACCTTAGCGACGCCGAACCCAACACCACTCCCCTTAGGTCTCTCAGCTGCGAAGAGCCGAGTCTCTTCTCTGCGGTTTCCCTCCAGCTGCTTGCTGTCAGTCTGCAGCTAAAACGTCCATACTAGTGAAAACCTACCCCGGCCGCTAAGCATGCCCAGCCGGGCTTTAATACATGTTTCTAGGGCTTGTTTACCTCTGCAGTCAAATCAGAGACTCGGAGTTGAAGGGGACCTTGGAGGTCATCAAGTCCCACCTCTTAACCCTCCCCGTCGTCCCGAGAGAGCGAATGTACGGTTTTTACTTGCACACTCCAGAAGATCACCCGTTTCTTAGGACAACTCTGATTACGTAGTCTTCCTGAAAGTTTCCGCCATTCAACTTTTATACCTTCAACAGTATTTATTGAGAACCTACTATGTGCCAAGTGCTGTAGTTCCTGGGGATAAAATGATGAGCTAGAGTGAACACATAAGATTGTTGATCTTGGAGTTTACATTCCAGATGGTGGGAGCGGCGGGGGGTGGGGGAGACCAACAACGAAAAATAATTAAAGGCCGTGATTTATGCTTGCGAAGAAAGAAGCCAAAGCTTATGGGAGAAAAGTATAGGTGGAAACTACTTAGCGTGATCACCGAAGGCCTCTTGGAGGCGGTGACGTTTATAACCATTCAAGTGAACAGGAGCAGAATGAGTTACAGGCTGAGAGAAGAGCAAAGCCCTTGAGGCAGGAAAGAGGATGGTGTTTTCTAGGAATAGACAGAAGGCCAGTGTGACTGGAATGTGGTGAGCCAACGTTGAGAATGGTGAGAAAAAGTTGAGAATGTAAACAGTAGCCAGATGCATGTTTTGTGGGTCATGGTAGGAAGTTTGAAAAGTATTCTAAGAGCGGTAGGAAGCCCAGGAATAATTTGGGGCAGAGGCTTGATCTTAATTCAATCGTTTAGAATCACACAAAACCCTATCACATATATATTTTTTTCATATCATTACTTTAGAGATTTGAAAATGGCTGTCATATTTTCCTCTGAGACCCCTTCTCCTGCCCCCAACCCCTCTCAAGCTATGGTTACTTTACCTCTTTTTACCCAGAGGATTTATGGATGATTTTCAAAATGTCATTCTGAACACTTTGAAAGTGTGGAGAACTTTTAAATGTAAATCACATGTGTACATCTTTAAAGGAAAGGAACCAAGACTTTTATGAGATTCTTAAAGAGGTTCCCGTAGAGATTAAGAACCGCTGCTTAAACATTTCTCATCTATGTGTTCTGGTTATTGTTCTCTGAAATAGCAGGGTACAGTATCAATTTCAACTCAGGCTGGTTCTTTAAACTGTGATGTAAAAACAATAGGATTGCTCCGAGGATTAAATGAGATTATGCTCAAAAAGTGGTAATGGTAAACCATGAGGCGCCAGCCACCCAGTGCTACTGTTAAAAGCAAACACCTGCATCCCTGGGATGCAGGAACAATTTACAGATAATGCTCCTTTAGCATTCCACAAACATTCACTAAGTGCCTATTCTGTGTAGAGCCCCTAACCCTGGTGGAAAAGATCTACCTTCCAGGAGTTTGTTATCTAGTTGAAAGAGCCTTGTAGAGATACAAAACATGTTAAGGTAAATGCCCGGAGAGGGGACTGAGTAAAGTGTTCCTGGGATCTGCAGGAGAGGTGTCAATTTCCACTGGAGGTAAGTGGTTATTGGAGTTCATATTTGAAACGGGTTTCAAAGATGAACATATTGCATTTAAAAACACACACAAAATCAACATTACACGTACACATTTTATTCTTGGTGATGTGGAAAGACCGTTTGGAGACATTGCGATCACTTCTATTATGCCGTAGGTTTCGTGAGAAAGGCACCTATCTTTTGTCCAGCCTGTTTACTATACATTGCATGCTCTGGGCAGTCCTTATCTTCACGCTCGGGAACAAAGTACACAGACACACACCCCTTTCCGAAACGAAAGGCCCAGGGACTCCGAGAGAGGGGTGGTATCCTTCTCGGCCCAACCACACAATGGGGGCCGCTTCACCGTAGCTCGCACCCCACCCCGCAGGCCCCACTCGGCCAGGGGTTCGACCGCTCGGGGCCCTGTCGCTCCTCCCCCTGCAGCCCTCGGGGGCGCAGCCACAGCCCGGCGGGGAGCCCTCCCTCGCTCTCTCGCGCTTCCCTCCTCCTTGGCTGGGGAGCCGGAAAACCCGGAGCGAACCGGCCCTGCCCGGCGACGCATGCTCAGTAGCAGGCAGGTTCAGTTCGCTAGTAGGAAGCTCTAGCGCTACACCGGCGTCGGCGGCGGCCGCGGCGGCACCTCAGGCAGCCGGATTCCCCAACAACGACCTCGGGCCTTTCCCCTCCCCCGCTACACCCCGCGCCCAGCTCCGCCCCGCCCCGGGTCGCTCGCGTTTCGGGGTCCCTGCCGCGCGGGCACCGCGGCCGGAGTGTCGGTCCACACGCCCTCCCCCAGCCGCCGGCTCCGCCGCGGGGCCAGGCCGGGCCCGGGAGCGCAGTCCCGGCGGGCGGGCGGGCGGCGACCGCGGCGGAGGGCAACCCGGGGCGGCGCCAGCGGGCCGGGGAGGAGTGGGGGCCCGGCCCCGGGGCGGTGGTGCGGGATGCCACCGCCGCCGCCTCCGGGCTGCGTTCGCTCTTCGCGGCTGGTGTCCGTGTCGGGTGGGTGGCCGGGCGCAGGCTTCGCCACCCAGCTCCCTCTCCGGGGCTAGCCCGGCCGCTCGGCGCCCCGAGGGGGCCGGGCCGTCCGGTGGGGCCGCGGCCCTGTTCCGCGCTAAGAGCTCGCCGTCTCGCGGCTCCCCGGCCCGGCCGCCGCCGCCCCTCTCCCAACCCGGAGGCGCCCCGGGGGCACCATGCAGGCGCAGCAGCTGCCGTACGAGTTTTTCAGCGAGGAGAACGCGCCCAAGTGGCGGGGGCTGCTGGTGCCTGCGCTGAAAAAGGTGAGGAGCGCGCTTCCCGGCTGCAGCCCCTGCGAGGGCGCCGGGCCGGGGCTGGGGAAGGGCTGGGAGGCGGGGCGCGCGCGGAGCCGTCTTTCTTCCCGGTCTCACCGCCTCCCAGAAAGGACGGCGCACACCGAGAGGTTCCCTCACACCCGCTGGCTCTCCGTGTTGACATTAACCTGGTGTGGTGTGTGGGAAGGCCGCAGGGAGCCTGGGAGAGTTTGTCCGAAGAATCCAACCGCTGAGAGCTTACTGCCCCTGCCCCTGGTTCAGAGACGAGAGTTGGAGGAGCCTCCGTTTTCAGTGGAGGTTAAAGTAGGCCACTTTTCCGCCTTCTCGGTCCTCTCCCCGAGCTGCTGTCAGCCTCCGGTTTTAGGTGTCCAGTCTGCTCGTCCAAGTGGGCTCCAGAATGCTCTGGCCATAATGCTTGCTCTAAGTAATTGCAGAGCTCGCCTGCCAGGAGGAACAGGGCCTGCTTTGCTCGCCCTCTGTAATCACTGTTCATTCCCCTGAATTCCCCGACTCCTCCGATTCACAGGGGCGGGTGCACATGCCACTGGCCTTCCTTCCTTGCTTTCCTTCCTTCCCTTCCCTTTCTTTCTCTCTCTTTTTCTCTCCCTCCCCGCCCCCCCCTTGTCTCTCTTTCTCTCTCAAAATCTTGGTACTGTCATTCGGTTTGTTGATTAGAAATTTTAACATTTCTGTGTTTCTTCGAGTTTGCCACATTGTTATCTAAAGTTATATACCCCGTGATCTGTACTTTCACACGTTTTAGTATGATTAGGAAGTGTTGTTACATTTTCAGAGCTTCTGAAGCAACGTTGTGACTTAATAATACACTAAAACATCAGCAACTGATCTCTGAATGAATATTAAAAACTATCAGATTATATTGTTTTCCTTTTACCTCTTATAAATACAGGGATAGCTTTACTCTTTTAATAGTGTTTCTAAATCCCCATTTCTTGTTGCTCGAAGAATGTTTCATGTTATCTGATTTTAAAATATTTTTATTCCTCACTGAGAGTTGAGATTATAGTGTACCTTTTCTTTTAAACATTTATACTTTAAAAAACTGTGTTTTAAGAGGTATCTGATATTTCTCAAAGGACAGCAACTTTTACTTTCCCTTTTGCGATGTTCTCCCTCTCCCCCTCTTGGTAGCTCACAATGGAATCTATTTGGCTTGTTAGTAGAAATTGCTCATATATTTCAAATATAAGTTACTGACTTTTTTGCTCAGGTATCTGACTAGTCACAGATATCTCTGTGATAATTGTTTTCTAAGAAAACCAAATCTTTGCCATATGCCTTACCTGCTTTATTCATTAGAAATCCTGTCAGGCTCTCTGTTTACTTTTGCTTTACCTGCAAGCTTGCCATCTTAGGTTGTAATAGAAGGGGAGTAGGAAGTCTCAGTGATGCTAGAGGCAGGTATCCTGACCAGGGTGGGGAAGAGACAAAAATTATTGACAATATATAAAAGAACTAATAAAGCACTATCAGTTTGGGGCTGTTTTGCTTGGAAGCAAGCAGCTCCTATCCCATGGGAGTCACCATGAAACCCTGTCAGTTGAGGCTCCTATGAGGTAGTGAAAAGAGCACTGGAGGATTTAGCAGACCAGGTCTAACTCTGCCACACTGGTGGCCCATGCTGAAATCTGTCCACAAAAGCATTTGTTTTGGCTGGCATAGTGTTGTTTTATTTTTAATGTAATCACATGGCAGTATTTTCAAGTGGGAGATATTACATAAAATCTGAATTTTGAGCTTTTCTTGGAGAATAGGAAGATCTCTCCACATTGGGCCAGCATTCAAGCAAGGCAGTAAGCTGCTGGAGCTGAGTAAATGGCTGCCCTCTTTAGACAAGGCATCTGTCTAAGATTTTCCACAGTCCCCACTCCTCTTTGCTTATTTATATAAACCCGGTTTGACTTTAAGCAGAGATACCCTTGCTTGACAGTAGAAGTGATGGGAGAAGGTGGAAGTGTACACAGTCTCGCTGATGTGTGAGATTCTCCCAATTCTTATATAAAATATGCACTAAAGATGATTTTAAGCCACCAAAGACAGGTTGAAAATATATTTGGTAGCTCAAAACCTGCATTTTCATCTGCTTGTTAGACATTTCCTGTGGATATCTCCATATCTTCTTTTCGACTTATTGTACTGTTTGCAGATGCATCAGCTTGTGTTATCTAACCTGAGGCTCTTTGAACATCCAGGTTTTCTTCACCTGGACGGCCTTTTGCCTGGCCTAACACCACTCATCCTCTGGACTCTCTAGACCTCAGATCTTTTCTCAGATCCTCAGGCCTGAGTTGGATAGTCTTTCTTTCAATCTAAATATTCTTTTAGCACCCTAGCCTAGCACTTAACAATTAATTTTAAGTTCCTATTTTTTTCCTGTTTAAGTTCCCCACCCCAACTAGATTGGATGGTCTTTGGGAACAGGGATGATATTTTACCCTCGTTTTATCCTCCATGTATACAGTGCCTGACGCCTGGTTGGCACTTAAATTTGAATGAAAGGGTAGGGAAAACCCAAACAAAACGATCAGCTCCCTCCCTTTCACCTATTAAAAAAGAATTCTTCTTGATTTATTAGCTGTATTATTTTATTTGGCTGGTTCAAAACTTTGGAGTCATCTCTGATGACTTATTACTGCCCACACCCAGTCAGAGCCTGTAGCTTCATTCCCCTTGACATGTTCTTTTAATCTATTCCCTCTACTCCCACTGCTCTTGAGTCCCCTTTCCCAGACTACTGCTGTAGCCTCTTTACTGAGTTCACTGCCCCTCATCTCTCCTTTATCTATTTTTCAAATTTCAGAAGTTATGGGACACTTCTGAATGTGTCACACTCTTGTTCAGAACCGTTGATGTCTTTTGAGGGCATAGAATGAAGTGTATATTCTTTGGAATAAACTTGATGGTGATCTGTGGTCTGGCTTCATCCTGCTTTTCTGAATGGATTGCTTACCATAGTCTTTCATATACTTTATGCTTCAGCCAGACTGGACTACTACTTTTCCTGAAAATCCCCAGAAGGTCTCAATATATCTGTTAGTCTAAGTCCTACCTTATCTATTGCATAAGCATATTGTGCCTACTGCAGACCAAGTATTGCTCTCAGCACTAAGGATTAAAAGGTAATTGACATCATCCAGAAATGACTAAGTTCGAACATGATGGGAAGTGGCAGAAGATGAGTTTGGAGAGGAAACTGATTTATAGAGAATTTTTTGTATGTTAAGCTAAGGAGTATGAATTTTATCTTGAGGGGATAGATGGCATTGAGGAATTTTAAATAGGGCAGTAACATAAAATTTCAATTTTAGAAAATCCACTTTGGCCATAGAATAGAAAATGGATTGGAGAATAATGAGACCCAAGGTAAGGAGAAAAGTTAGAAGAAGGCTAGGGTTAATAGTCCAGCCAAGAGATGATATGCATTTGAATTAAGATGGAAGTGTGGAGATGGATTTTACTTGAGAGATGTTTAAAATGCAGAATTGACAGGATCTAGTAACTCACTGATTGATTGGGGGAAATGGTAAGAGTAGGAGGATTCTTAAGTTTCTGGTTTGAGTGCCTTTAGTCAGGATAGAGAATGTAGGAGGAGAACCTGCTGGGGTGGAAAGAGTGGCATTATAAGATGAGTTTTGAACTTGTTGATTTAAAAGTCATTTTGGGTTATCCAGGTGGACTTGTCAAACTGACAACTGGTTGGTATCTGGTGAAACAGATTTGGGACTTGCAGGTGTGTGAGTAGAGCCATGAGAATAGACAAAGCTTATATCCTATGAAAGACTTACACATGAATGTTCATGGCAGTTCTGTTCAGCAGATAATTGGAAACAACCCAAATGTCCATCAGCAGGTGAATTAATAAACAAATTGTGATATAGTCACACATTGGAATACTTCTCGGCAGTAAAAAGGAATGAACTATTGATATACAAGACAACATTGCTGAATCTCAAAATAATCTGAATGAAAGAAGCCGAAGAAACTGCCCCCTGCCCCCTCAAAAAACACCACAGTTTATACTATGAATTTCTAGAAAATGCATCCACAGTGATGAAAAGCAAGTCAGTAGTTATTTTGGGGGGAGGCTTTTATGTTCATTTGTCTTGATTGTACCAGTAGTTTCAGGAGAGTATACATATATTAAAATTTAACGGATTTTACAGCTCAGATATCTGCAATTCATTGTATGTTAATTGTACCTCAAAGAAGGTGTTAAAGTAGGTGAGGCCACCCACTGAAAATGATTAGAGATAAGAATGAAATAAGGCTGGCATCAGAACTGGGGAAATAGAATGGACAATAGGGTGTAGGGGAAGAGCAGAGGGAAAGGCATGAGTAAAGGAGATAAAGAAGGAAAGAGTCAGGTAGAAAGAATGGGACCCTAGTGTCTGAGAAGCTGAGAATGGAAGGCGTTTCAAGAAAAGTGTCATTAACTGTATCAGGCTATAGAAAAGTCAAATAAGGGGCCTGAAAAATGTTAGTTAGATTTGACAGCTTAGGGGTCACTTACGTCCAAGCAGTTTCGGTGTGAGAATAGAAGATGGAAGAGCATGGAAAAAGAATAGCAAGAACAGATGAATTTCTTCAGATTTTTTTTTCCCCCTAGAAGCTTGGAAATGAAGGGAAAAGAGATACTTCTGTGACAAGAAGGGGGTTCAATTTGGGGAAGACACTTGTTTTTTATTTGAAGGTGATGGAAACTTGTTTATGTTAGGAGGCTTTGGGGAAGGAGCTGATAGAGAATGCTAGTGAAGATACTGAACAAGATGAGCTCAGGAACACAGCAGTGGGATTTGCCTTGAATTATTTGCCAGGTACTATTTTAAGTGCCTTGCATGTGTTCTCTTATTCTCACAGTATACTGTTATTGTCTCTATTTTATAAGAGAGAAAACTGAGGTTTGGAAAGTATAACTTGGTTGCAGAGTCTGCATTTTTAAGCAGTATTGATGATGATCCGCTACCTCTGGCAGGAGTGATGACATCCTTTCTTCTGAGGTGGGAGGAGGTGAGATAAAATGGGTTTGTAGGTTGGGGAGCAGGTAGTTCATGCTCGGTAGCCACTATGTTCATGATGGAATGAAAGGCAAGATCCTTTACATAGAGTGAGGAAAGAGAAATGAGTAAGGAGTTTAAGAAGCATAATCCAGTTTTGGAATTGCTGCTGTGGAGTCTGGAGAAGGAGCCAACCAGTGAATTAGAAAGGAATTGCTCAGCAGTGCTGAGTGTGGAAGTTATAAATTTGGAGTAGCATTCATTGGTCTAGTGGTTGTGAGATTTTCCTCGGGCAGCACTCATCAGTTTAGGTAAATGGGTAGAGAATGGTAGTTGGTTGCAGGTGGCTGCAGTAGAGACGAAGAGAATAGAGATATTTCAGATGATTGGAAGTGAAGCTATAAGAGACATAATGGAGGTGTAAATGAGAGCTCCATGGATTAGAAATCTCAATGAGTTAGAAAAGGGTAATGGGAGCAGGTAAGGAATTATTTTACAGTTTACACCTGGATTTTATAATTTACATTTTACTGTTCGCTTTATCACATGCCTATCCATCTTTCTATTCATCCACCAATACAACTTACGTTTTGACGGATTTCAAAGTAAGTTGTGGACATCGGTACACTTTACCCCTAAATACTTCAGCATGTATGTCATTAACTTAGAGTTCAGTATTTGTTTGCAGTGCTTTTTGTTTTTTAGGTAAAATTTACGTATAATGGAATACACAAATGTTAATTGTACCATTTAATGAATTTTGGCAAATCAGTACAACCTAAGCCTCTACCAAGATATCGAAGATCCCTCATGTGCCTTCTCAGTCAGTTCCTGCCCCCAACCTCCAGAAGCAACTGCTCTTCTGATCTTCTATCATCCTACCATAGGTTAATATTATCTGTTCTAGGATATCATATAAATAGAATTGTACAGTATATATTTTTGGAAAGGCTTTTGAGATTGTGTTTATGAAGAATTCATTCCTTTTTTCTATCATATGAACATGTCAAAAGTTTATCAAGTGGATGTATACCAGGGACGTTTCCAGTTTGGGGCCATTATGAATAAAGCTGCCATGAATGTTCTTATACAGGTTGTGTTGTAGAAATGTTTTCATTTCTCTAGGGTAAATATCAGGAGAAATGGCTCATAGAGTAAGTGTCCGCTAGTTTTATAAGAAACTCCAGACCTTTTCTCAAAGTGGTTGTACCATTTTATGTTCCCACCAACAATGTATGAGAGTTCCAGTTGCTCTACATCCTTGCCAGTACTCAGTGTTATTAGTCTTTAATTGTAGTCGTTGTGGTGGTTGTGTAGTGGTATCTCATTGTGTTGTTTTTTTTTTTTTTGCGGTACGCGGGCCTCTCACTGTTGTGGCCTCTCCCGTTGCGGACGGAGCACAGGCTCCAGACGCGCAGGCTCAGTAGTTGTGGCTCACGGGCCTAGCCGCTCCGCGGCATGTGGGATCTTCCCGGACCGGGAGACGAACCCGTGTCCCCTGCATCAGCAGGCAGATTCTCAACCACTGCGCCACCAGGGAAGCCCTCATTGTGGTTTTAATTTGCTATATCCTGATGACTAATGATATTGAGCACTCTTTCTTGTTCTTGTAGGTTATTTGTATATCTTCTTTTGGGCAGTGTCTGTGTAAATCTGCTGCCCATTTAAAAAATTGAGCTGTTTTTCTTTACAGTATTGAGTTGTGGGAGTTCTTTGTATATCCTGGTTAACTGTCCTTTATCAGATATATGTTTCATGAATATTTTCTTCTAGCCCGTGGCTTGTCTATTCATTTTCCTAATGGTGTTTTTTGATGAACCCGAGTTTTTAATATTGATGGAGTCAAATTTATCAGGTTTTTTTTCTTTTAAGGTTATTGTGCCCTGTCCCAGAACCCCTTGCCTGCCACCAAGTCATGAAGACATGGTCCTAATGCTATTTTCTAAAAGCTTTATAGTTTTAGCTTTTACATAATCTGTGGTCCATTTCAAATTAATTGTGTATGATATGAGGTAAGAATTGAGATTCATTTTTTTATGCTTGTATCTAGTTATTTTAGAACTATTTGTCAAAGAGACTTTCCTTTCCCTGTTGTTGTTTTTGTGAAAATTAATGAATATATATTATATATTAATGTAAATGTATATTTAAATATGTAATATATATATAAAATATATATATATTTTTAGACTCTCCATTCTATTCCATTGATGTTTTGTTTATCTTTACCCGAATACCACACTGTTGATTACTGTAGATTTATAGTAAGTCTTAAAGTTAGGTAGTGTA
This sequence comes from Monodon monoceros, assembly GCF_005190385.1. NCBI lineage: Eukaryota > Metazoa > Chordata > Mammalia > Artiodactyla > Monodontidae > Monodon > Monodon monoceros. The sequence goes on from NW_021703775.1 coordinate 57,236,284, forward strand.
AGTCCTCCTTCTTTTAAAATATTATTTTATTGTTTCTAGGTTTTGCATTTCAATATAAATTTTGAACCATTCTGTCAATTTCTACCAAAAAATCTTGGTGAGATTTTAATTGTAATTGCATTGAATCTGTAGATAACTAGGGAGGATTGACATCTTAACAATAGCAAATCTTTGGATTCGTGAATGTAGTATAGGTCTCCATTTATTTAGACTTTTAATTTGCCAGGTACTATTTAAATTTCTCTCAGAAACACTTTAAGTGTAGAAGTCTTACATGTCTTTGGTTATGTTTAATCTGAAATATTTTGCTTTTTGATGCTATTATAAATTGTTTTAAAATTTTATTTTCCAGTTGTTTGCTACAAGTATATAAACAATAGGTGAAAATTTGGAGAGCAATAAAGAGAAGTTGCAGGGTAACACATGTTCCCAGGCCTAGAGAGAATTTAGTCCAAATGGGAGATGAAGGAGAGAGACTTCTAAGGGGAAAGAGAGAGGGAATTTCAGAAATTTTATATTGTTATCATTTGGAAGTCCTTAAATATGCGTCGAGTCCTTCAGTGTGCCGAAAATGCATGAAAAAGAAAGGCATTATGAAACTCAAAAAAGTTGTTTAATAAAGATGATATATCTGAATAAAAAACAAAAGCATGTAGCTAACTTTTGTATATTGATTTGTATCCTTTGACCTTGCTCGTAGTTGTTTTGTAGATTTTATAGAATTTTCTACATAATTATGTCATATGCAAATAAAGTCTTATATTTATTTTTTTTTCTTATTTTACTGACTAGGACTTCCATTACAGTGTTGAATCAAAGTAGGGAGAGTGCTCATCCTGCCTTGTTCTCATTCTTAAGGGAAAAGCATGTCTTAATTCACCATTAAGGATGATGTTAGTTTTCATTGATGCTCTTTATCAGATTCAGGATTTCCCCTTCCACTTGTAGTTTTCTGAGAGTTTTGGGGTTTTCTAAAATCACAAATGGATATTGAAGTTTGTCAAATGATTTTTCTGTGTCTCTTAAAATAATCATAAGGTTTTTCTCCTTTATTCTGTCAGTATTATGGTAAATCATATTAATTGATTTTGAATGTTAACCTACATTTCCTGGATAAGCCATAGCAGGTAGTATTTTATTGATTTCCTGTTTTGTGTCAGTATTCTAGGCACTGTGCTTGGTACTTCACATACTTATCTCTGTTCTACCCATTGACTTCTCAAGGTGGTGATTTTTACAGCTGAGTTTTACAGATGAGGAAATGGATCCTCAGGCAAATTGCTCAAGATCTTGTGACTAATGAGTAGAATCAAGGTTTGAACTTATGTCTGTTTAGCTTCAGAGACAACTCTTTCCACTGTACTGTGTTTCTTCCTTTGAGTAGGCAGTATAATACAGACAATGGTGTTCTAATTGTCCTGCACCTTAGGTTTTAGGGAAGCAGTGTCTTAGGAGGGAAGGAGGCTGAATGAAGAGGGTTTTGAAACTCCTTGAGTTAGGCTGAGAAGCTTAACTCTTCTACATATTGGGGCTCTGTGTAGAATTGCATTTGACAAAAGGATTCTGCTGTATAAAAAAGTAATAATTTTAAAGGTGGTAGTTAATGAAAAGACAGCATAGACCATAAAGGAAGGGGCTGAGAAGTAATGGTCTTGGGATGGCAATAGGAAGCTAGGAGACTATCCTTGTATGTTTATATTTGGGAGTGAAGGAAGTGACATTTTAGTGGAAGTCGGAGTTAGCCAGGTGAGGATGAGGAGGAAGTGTGTTCCAAGGGTTTGTGGTCCAAAGAGTCTTTGGAGTCCAAGAGGAGCTCAGCATCTTAGGAATTCTGAGTAGCTGGAGTCTGGAGCGTGGGGCCAGGTCTTGTGAACCAAATTGTTTCATTTTATCTTGTGAGCAGTGAGGAACCACTGAAAGGTTTTAAGCAGGATATTGATAATTAGATATGAATTTTGAAGGATCACTGGCTGCTCTGTGGAGCCTGGATTAAATGGCAGCAGAACTGTAGGCAGGAAGGTAGGTTAGGGGACTTTTGCAGCAATTCATGGAAGGGATGATGGTGGTCTTGACTAGGGCAGTAGCTGTGGGGATAAAGAAAAGTGGACATCTTTTATTTTTATTTATTTATTTTTGGCTGCATTGGGTCTTCGTTGCTGCGCGTGGGCTTTCTTTAGTTGTGGCGAGCGGGGGCTATTCTTCGTTGCAGTGCACGGGCTTCTCATTGCGGTGGCTTCTCTTGTTGCGGAGCGCGGACTCTAGGCTCACGGGCTTCAGTAGTTGTGGTTTGCGGGCTCTAGAGCGCAGGCTCAGTAGTTGTGGCTCACGGGCTTAGTTGCTCTGCGGACTGTGGGATCTTCCCCGACCAGGGCTCGAACCTGTGTCCCCTGCACTGGCAGGTGGATTCTTAACCACTGCACCACCAGGGAAGTAGTGGACAGAGTTTAGATTTAGAGGTAGATTGGTAGTTGAATGACAGGGTAGTGAGAGGAGTCAAAGCTGATTCCCAGGATTCTGGCATAGGAGTCTAAGTGGTAATGGTGATGAAAGGGGGGATACTGGGAGAGGAACACCTTTGGAGGGGAACTAGGAAACCATCAGTGCTCTGGGAATGAGAAGTTGTGAGAGAATTGTGATAGGAGGAATTTACACATTGTGGGTAGTCAAGCGTGCAAGCATGGAAGGGATCTTTGTTGGATTGTCCTTATTAATTACAGGCAGGTACAACCTGAAGGCCCTGATGATGTCTTTCAGTGTACATTTCAAATACCATCTCTACAAAGGCTTTCTACTACAAATTCCATCCCCTAAATAGAATGAATCTCTTAATTTCTTTAGTACTTTATACTTCAATTTTAGTACTTAATGATAATCTGCCCTTTAAAGTTTGTTTGTATCTGTGGCTTCTCTCCTCCACTATATTGGGAGCTATTTGAGAGCACGATAGGATCCTGCTCACCTTTGTATTCCCTGTAATGCTTAGCATATTTCTCATGTATAGCAGGTGCTCAGTACATATGTTGAATTGTATGAAGTTCTGATCTTGTCCCCTCAAGAATATACTTACTAAGGAGTTAGTTGAGATCTTTACCAGTCAAAAGGCATTGGAATTGTCATGTTTGGTGTATCCTATTTTAGCAAATAGGGAAACAAATAATTCATTTGAAATGGCAAAATAGAAAAAAACAGTCTAATGCTGCAAGGGAGAAGCAGATGCCAAGATGGGATTAAGCATGCAAGAAATTTATTAGGAGAAGTGCTTGTGAGAGAAAATGAGGACAGAGGCAAGGAGAGTTGTCAGACTGATGTAAGTCTGACTCCAAGTGAAGGAGAGAGGTAAGGAAGGAAGTCTGGGTGAAAGTGTCGTAGTTCTAAGGAAGTTCACCAAGACCTCAGAAGTCCTTGAGCCAAAGTTGCCTATCACAAAAATTCCTCATCTCCCAGGACTAGGGCTGCCTTAGTATGCCTATGGTGCTGTTTGCCTGGCAGCAGCCAGTTGAGAAGTGTGGCCTCCATGCACAGTGATGGATTTCAGAGTGCAGCAGCTGGGGCCCACAGTCAAGTATTTCCCCTGGAGTCAGAGATCTGAGAGGCTCATTCTCATAGCCAGCCAGGGTCATGTCTGTGGCTATAAATTGCCTGATTTGGGAGAATTTAATTACAGTATTCCCTCAGTTAAAGTGGTAATTTGTTCCCCCCAAACCCCTTATGCTTTAAGAAAAAAATACCTTAGGATGAGTTCTAAAAGTCAAAACTTAATTGTCATTGATATTAATAGTACACAGTTTGCTTTAGTAGTTATCAAATAAAGTTTGCGTTTCATATTCAAGTTTATTTCATAATTAAACCTTTAATGTACCAAACCACAAACAAAGCAGTAAAGATGAAAGGAAACAATGCAAACGATACCTGTATTATTACTGTATGAACTAGTGAGCCAGGAGCACTTCAGGCACTTCAGCAGTACCTTGAGTAGTCCAGCCGTCCAGTTATGAAGATGAGTGCTTGTTGACTTTCCTTTCTAGACTGAGCTGCCTCAGGCAGACAAACACAAATCAGTAAAAGAAATTACTCATAAAGTCAGATTCTGGAAATCTCCCATTGGAGTTGGGGAAGGGAGCATACACTGGAGAAAAGAAGTAATTTAAAGTTTTGGTTTTATGGACCCTGAACTACTCATATTATTTTTAAAGTAGGTATTTTAAAATTGTAATGGGAAGATGATTTTGAAAAGAGTTTTCAAAATTTTCCTGCTGATTTTGACTGGTTTGGTTTTATTCACCAAATTTGTTGAGTATTTATTGTATGGCAAACATTATGGACAATTAAAAAATGAAACATAATTGTTGCTTTTATGAAACTTGTATATGGTGGTAAAAGGAAAATCTGTAATCTTCCCATATATGTTAAAACACTCCAATCCTAGTGTACAGAAAGTTTGGTTCAGGGTTAAAAATAAAAATTAAAAAAATAGATAATAAATAAGCCTTGGAATTAAAAAAAAGTTGAGTTTTAAATTAGAGACTTTTTGTAATAAGCTAACTTAAATTCCAGTTATTCTTTTATAATTCCTGAAACAAACTTTTCCCTTTCTATATAGACAAGTCCCATTTTCTATTTTACTTACAATCCATTTGCAGGTAAATTGATTTCTGTGTATGGCTCAGTAGTTTGTAATGGAATGCACTTACTGATAATTGCATTCACAGCTGTTTTGTTTAAGGACTTTGATAGGATTCTGATTTCTGTCCATATGTTTAATAACTTTTTCTCTTATTTATTGTAAAAAAACATATATATATATAACAAAATTAATCATTTTAACCATTTCTAAGTGTAAATTCAGTGCCAAAAACTGCATGCATAAGGTTGTGCAACCATCACCACTATCTATTTCCAAAACTTTTCATCACCTCAAACAGAAACTCTGTACATATTAAGCAATAACTCCTAACTTCCCCCTCCCCCAGCCCCTGGTAACCTCTAATCTACTTTCTGATTTTATGAATTTGCCTATTCCAGATATTTCATGTAAGTGGAATCATACAATATTTGTCCTTTTGTGTATGATTTATTTTAGTTAGCATAATGTCTCATCCATATTGTATCAGAATTTAATTCCTTTTTAAGGCTGAATAATATTTCATTGCGTGTGTATACCACATTTTGTTTATTCATTCCTCTGTTCATGGACACTTGGGTTGTTTCTACCTTTTGGCTATTGTGAGTAATGCTACAGTGAACATTGGTGTACAAGTATTTGTTTGAGTTCCCGTTTTCAATTCTTTTGGGTATATACCTGGAAGTGGAATTGCTGGGTCACTTGGTAATGCTATGTTTAACTTTTTGAGGCACTGTCATACTGCTTTCCACAGCAGTCACATGATTTTACATTCCTACCAGCAATGTACAAAGGTTCCAGTTTCTCCACGTCTTCACTTATATGTTATTTTCTGTTTTTTTTTTTGTTTTTAATTGCCATCCTAGTCGATGTGAAATGATACCTCATTGTGTTTGGGTTTGTATTTCCCTAATGACTAATAATGTTGAGCATCTTTTCATGTTCTTAACGGCTGTTTGTATATCTTCCATGGAGAAATGTCTGTTCAAGTCCATTGCCCAGTTTAAAAATTAGGTTGTTTGTGTTTTTGTTGTTAAATGTTGGGACATCATTGTATATTCTTGATATTAGACCCTTATCGGCTATATGATTTGTAAATATTTTCTCCCATTAAAACACAACCAAAAAGCTGTCTTTTCAGTTTCTTGATAATGTCCTTTGCACAAAAGTTTTAAATTTTGATGAAATTCAGTTTATCTATTTTTTCTTTCATTGTTTGTGCTTTTGGTGTCATATCTGAGAATCCATTGCAAAATCCAAGATCATGAAGATTTACCCCTAAGTTTTCTTCTAAGAAATTTACGTTTTAGCTCTTATATTTAGGTCATTGATCCTTTTGGGGTTAAATTTTGTATTTGGTGTGAGTTAGGTGGAACTCACACCGAATACATGTGGAAATCTGTGGAAAATTCATTTCCACAGATGTGGAAATGAATTCATCCTTTTGCATATAGAAATCTGGTTGTTCCAACACCATTTGTGGAAGAGATTGATCTTTCCCCACTGAATAGACTTGGCATCATTGTCAAAAATCAATTGACCGTAGATGTATAGATTTATTTCTGGACTCTCTATTCTATTGCATTGGTCTATGAGTCTATCTTTATGGCAGTACCACACTGTTTTGTTTACTGTAGCATAGCATAGTAAGTTTTGAAATTAAGAAGTGGAGTCCTACAACTTCGTTTTTCCTTTTTATGATTGTTTTGGCTATTCAGCAATTCCATATGAATTTGAGAATTGGCATTTCCATTTCTGCAAAAAAGGCTATTGGAGTTTGATAGAAGTTGCATTGAATCTGTCGATTATTTTGGTTAGTATTGGCATCTTAATATAAAGTCTTCCTACCCATGAACACAGGATGTCTCTCCATTTATTTAGGTCTTCTTTAATTTTCTTCAGCAATATATTGTAGTTTTCAGGGTAAGATACTTCCACCTCTTTGGGTAAATCATTCCTAGATATTTTATTCTTTTAGATGCTATTCTTTTAGTTGCTAAATGGAATTGCACTCCTAATTTCCTTTTCAGATTTTACCTTGTAGGTGTAAAACACAACAGCTTTTTGTGTGTTGATTTTTGTTCTGCAACTTTGCTAAATTAATTTACTAGCTCTGGTAACTTTCTTATGGATTCTTCGGGACTTTTCTACATATAGGATGATGTCATCTGCAAATAAAAATAGTTTTACTTCTTCCTTTCCATTTGGATGCCTTTTATTTCTTTTTCTTGTTTGATTGCTCTGGCTAGAACATCTAGTACAGTTTTGAATAGCAGTGGAAAAGTGGGCATCCTAGTCTTATTCCTGATCTTGGGGTGAAAGCTTTCAGTTTAGCTGTGGGTTTTTCATAGATGCCCTTTGTCATGTTGAGGAAGTTCCCATCTATTTCTAGTTTTAGGAGTGTTTTTATCATGAAAGGATGTTGGGTTTTGTCAAATGCCTTTTCTGACTTAATTGAGTGATCATGTGTGTTTTCCTTTATCCTATTAATGTCTATTATATTGATTTTTTTTTAAATGTTGAATTGCTTCTGCATTCTTGGGATAAATCCCAGTTGGTCAAGGTGCTGTTTTAATATGCTGTTGGATTCAATTTGCTAGTATTCTGTTAAGAATTTTTGCATCTATACTCATAAAGCATATCGGTCTGTAATTTTCTCATGATGTCTTTATCTGCCTTTAGTATTAAGGTAATGCTGGCTTCACAGAATGAGTTAAGAACTGTTCCTTCTTCTTCTGTTTTTTTGGAATTCTTCACATGTTGGGTAAAATTCACCAGTGCTGCTGTCTGGTCCTGCATCTTTCCTTGTTGGAAGGTTTTGATTACTGAGTCAGGTTTTGATTACTGATTTCTTGTTATATGTTGAGATTTTAAATTTCTTCTTGAGTCAGTTTAGGTTAATTTGTGTATTTCTAGGAATTTGTCCATTTATTCTATATTATCTAGTTTTTCAGTGTGTAATTGTTCATAGTATTTTCTTACAATCTGTTTTATTTCTGTGAGGGCAGTGGTAATAATTTCCCCACTTTCATTTCTGATTTTAGTTATTTTTGTCTTTTCTTTTTCTTAGATGGTCTATAAAAGGTTTGTCAATTTTGCTGGTTTTTTTCAAAGAAGCAGCTTTTGGTTTCATTGATTCTGTCTGTTGTTTTTCTGTTCTCTGTTTCATTTATCTCTAATTTTTATTATTTCCTAGCTTTGAGTTTAATTTCTTTTCTAGTACCCCGATATGTAAAGTTAGGTTGTTGATATCTTTTTTCTTTCTTAACGTAGACATTTATAGTCATAAATCCATCCAAGTGCTGCTTTTGCTGTATCCTTTAAGTTTTGGTATGTTGTGTTTTCCCTAAGTATTTTCTAATTTCCCTTAGGATTTCTTCTTTGAACCTTTGGATGTTTAAGAATGTGTTGTTTAACTTCTACATATTTGTGAGTTTTCCAGTTTTCCCGCAGTTGTTGATTTCTATCTTTATTCTTAGTCAGAAAAGGTTCTGTCTGATTTCAGTCTTTTTAAATTTATTGAGTCTTTGTTTTGTGGCCTAACATATGGCTTATCCTGGAGAATGTTTCATACGTACCTGAGAAGAATGTGTATTCTACTGTTGCTGGGTAAAGTGTTCTCTATATGTCTGTTAGGATTATAGTGTTCAAGTCCTCTACTTCCTTATTGACCTTCTATCTAGATGTTCTGTTATTGAAATTGGTGTATTGAACTAATATTTCTCTCTTCAATTTGGTCAATGTTTACTTCATATCTTTTGGGGGTCTGTTGTTTGTGCGTATATGTTTATTTGTTTTTAAAAGATTTTATTGAAGTATAGTTGATTTATAATGTCGTGTTAGTTTCAGGTGTACAGCACAGTGGTTCAGTTGTGTGTGTGTGTGTGTGTGTGTATGTATTCTTTTTCAGATTCTTTTCCCTTATAGGTTGTTACAAGATATTGACTGTAGTTCTGGGTGCTATACAGTAGGTACTTGTTGGTTATCTATTTTATATATAGTGGTGTGTATATGTTAACATATATGTTTACGATTGTTTTATCTTCTTGATGAATTGACCCTTTTTTCAAAATAAAATGTCCTTCTTTGTCTCTTGTAACAGTTTTTGATCTAATGCCTATTTCGTCTGATATTAGAATAACCACACTAATACTCTTTTGTTTTCTGTTTTCATGGAATGTCTTTTTCCATCCTCTCACTTTGAAACTATTTATACTTTTGTGTATAAAGTGAGTCTCTATAGGCAGCATATAGTTGGATCATGTTTTTTAATCCATCCTGCCAATCTCTGGCTTTGATTGGAAAGTTTAACCCAATTAAATTTAAAGTTAATGGCTGATAAGGAAGGACCTCTGCCATCATTTTGCTTTTTTGTTGTGCAATTTTATACCTTTTTTGTGGCTCGCTTCTTCCATTACATACTGCCTTCTTTTTTTTTTTCTAATTAGTTTATTGTAGTGAACCATTCTTATTTCCTTTTGTGTGTATTTTTAAAAAATATTTATTTATTTGGCCGCTCTGAGTCGTAGTTACGGCATGCGGGATCTTTAGTTGTGGCATGTTGGTTCTTAGTTATGGCATGGGGGATCTAGTTCCCTGACCAGAGATAGAACCTGGCAGAGTCTTAACTACTGGACCACCAGGGACATTGCTTGTGTGTATTTTTTAGATATTTTCTTTGTGGTGAATTACGTTTAATGTCCTAAATTTATAACAGTTTAGTTTGCATTGATGTGAACTTAACTTCAGTAACATACAGCTCAGTCTTACCCCCTTATGTTGCTGTCGCCACAAATTACATCTTTATACATTGTGTATCCAGTATCATGGACTCATAGTTATTTTTTATGCATTTGTCTTTGAAATCCTATAGGAAATACAGCAAAGTTAGAAACCAAATATACAGTAATACTCGTTTTTATATTTGCCAGTGTATTTACCTTTACTAGAGACCTTTATTTCATCATATGACTTTGAGTTGCTGTTTAGTGTCCTTTCATTTCAGCTTGAAGGACTATCTTTAGCACTTCTTGTAGGGCAGGTCTGATGGTAGTGAACACCCTCAGCTTTTGCTCATCTGGCAACATCTTAATTTGTACCTCATTTTTTTTTTTTTTTTGCGGTACGTGGGCCTCTCACCGCCATGGCCTCTCCCGTTGCGGAGCACAGGCTTCGGACGCGCAGGCTCAGTGGCCATGGCTCACGGGCCCAGCCCACCCTGCGGCATGTGGGATCTTCCCGGACCGGGGCACAAATCCGTGTCTCCCGCATCGGCAGGCAGACTCTCAACCACTGCGCCACCAGGGAAGCCCTGTACCTCATTTTGAAGGACAGTTTTGCCAGATATAGAATTCTTGGTTGACATTTTTTTTCTTTCCACACTTAAATATGCCATCCTACTGTATTTGGGCCTCCACGGTTTCTGATAAGAAATAAGCTGCTGATCTTATTGAGGACCCCTCGTACATGAAGAGTTGCTTCTCCTGCTGCTTTTAGGGTTTTGTTTTTGACAGTTGGATTATAATGTGCCTTGGTGTGTGTTTCTTGGAACTTATCCTACTTAGATTTTATTGAACTTTTTGAATTTGTAGATTAATGTATTTCATCAGATTTGGGGTGTTTTCAGCCATTCAGCCTCAAATGTTATTTCTGTCCCTTTCTCTCTTCTCCTTCTGGGACTCCCATAATGCATGTTCTGGTCTACTTGTTATCCCACAGGTCCCTTAGGTTTTGTTTACTATTTTTTAAAAAAGCATTTTGAGCATATTTAAGTCAGTTGTTTGAAAGTTTTTGCCTAGTTAGTCTGATGTCTGGGCCTCCTAAGCCATTCCTCTCAGTTAATTTTGTTCCTTTGAACATGCCATACTTTCCTGTTTTTTTGTATGCTATGTGATTTTTTTCTTTTTTTAAAACTGGGCATTTGAATACTATAATATGGTAACTATTGAAATCAGATTCTTCCCTTTCGCCAGGGCTTGCTGTTTTATTGTTTGTTTTTATTTGGTTTTGTTTTTGATTGTTGAAGGTTATCAATATGTTTGTTTAATGACTTTCATAAGTGATTTTTTTTTTCAAACACAGTATTCCTTGGTGTGTATAATCACTGAAGTCTCTGTTACTTAGCCTGTGTTTCCATAGTATTTTGACAGAGATTTCTTTGAGCTCCAGGAGCTAAAAAAATCAACCAACCAAACAACAACAGAAACCTCTCCCAGTCTGTACAGATTGGCTCTGTGCTGGTGCACTCTTGTAACACCTTGTGAATTGCCAGTGGGACATAGCACTAATAATTAGAGTAAAATTCAGATCTATACCCTGAGATTTGTCCATTGTGCTATGTAAGATAAAGTTTTCTGGTTTTCACAAGAAAATAATTTGTATTTGGTTTAAATTAGTTGTGTCCTAGTGTTTGGTTTTTAAAACTCTTAGTTCTTGACTTAACAAGCAGAAGGTACTTTCAGAACCCTTGTTACTCTGTTCCACTGGAGAACCCAATTAAATTCAAGAAATATTTGAGGAGCTTCTGTATGCAAAATCTTGTGATTGGCTTCATAGGGTAGTAAAAGGATAAACAAGATTTTGCATCGAAGTATTTATAATATAGTGAATGATAAGATAGTTCCAAATATAGATATCATTTAAAGAACTAATATAGTATCTTCAAAAAAATAATGCAGCACAAATGCGTAAATCTTTTTAATCATTGGATAAATGGTTGAATTAACTGTGTTCTAGATATATACGCATACATAACATAACTTTGAGGAGCTAAGGCTAGGCTAAGAAGTACTCCTGAATAGATACAGGCTACTTCATTATTTCTAAACATCTTCGTTTTTTAAAGTAGTAGTCTGTGAAATTCTATCAATTGTACTTTCATTTAAATTAACAAATATACTTTTTTATAAAATCACAAATACAGTTGACCCTTGAAACAACACAGGTTTGAACTGTATGGGTACACTTATACATGGATATTTTTTAGTAGTAAATGCTACAGTACAACACTTGGTGGTTAGTTGAATCTGCAGATGCGGTGGAACCGTGGATATGGAAGGCCTGCTCTTAAGCTACGTGTGGATTAAACCCCAAGTTGAATGGCCAACTGTACCTTTAGGAAAATTTAAGCTACATGTTGTTTACATTAGTTTATTTAGAGTGCCTTTCTCAATATCTGTAACTGAAATCACACCTGTTCATGAGAGATTGAGAGTCTTAGTGGGTGGAAAGGGAGACAGTGGGTTATTTAAGCACATTCAGTGTATTTTGGAGGGTGGCAAGGCTTTGGGCGTTTAGGACAGCATTGGCAGGTGGATTCTTAACCACTGCACCACCAGGGAAGTCCCACTACAGTGTTCTTAATTGTATTGCTACTTTACATTTTTACGCTAACATGTTTGCTATTGAACTCATCAAAATTTAATAATCCATAGTAGCAAATTCTTGAAAATACAATTAATTTATAAACTTATCTTAGTCCTTGGTAATTTTTTCAAATGTTTTTCATATTTACATTTTTATATAGTTAATATACTTTTCAATATTGAGCATGACAAATATAAAAAGTATCCTATTTCATTTTTTAAATTAAAAACCATAATGCTTTATAAAAGTTATTTTAACTTATAGAACACAATCACAAAATTCAAAGCTTAAAAGATTATACAGTGAAAATCTTCCATCTCACTCCTCTGCTCCACTGTTCTTGCATTCTATGCAGGGGCAACCAATTTACTAGTTTCTTGGGTAGAGATTTTTCCATGATAAGCTTGTGTATGTGTATATATGTGTGTGTGTGTTTTTGGTACACCTTTTTTTAGTACCTTTGTTTTTTTCCCCCCTTTCAGTATATTTTGGAGAGCATAGCAGTTAAGATTATCACCTTTATTCTTTTCTATGGCTACATACTATTATTTAGTTGTACTATAATTTAACTAGTCTCTTTTTTTTTTAATTAGGTCATGTCTTTTATTAACTAGTGTACAATTACTTGTCTTCTGGTTTGTTTAAACAATAGGTAAGACAACATTTGCCACAATACTGTGTGTCAAAGTGGTTCACCATAAAAACTCCAGCACCACATTCATCTGAAGGGCACTCCCGATGAAGGTGACTGGTTTTGCCATTCTCCTCCACCTTATAGTATTTTAGGACAGCCAGCTTAACCTTCTTTCTCTTATGCTTGTTCTTCTTGAGAGTGGTGTAAGACTTCTTCCTTTTCTTAGCACCACCATGAAGTCTCAACATTAAGATGAAGAGTGGACTCCTTTTGAATGTTGTAGTCAAAGTACGTCCATCTTCCACTTGCTTGCCAGCAAAGATCAGTCTTTGCTGGTCAGGAGGAATTCCTTCCTTATCCTGGATCTTGGCCTTTACATTTTCTGTTGTATCTGAGGGTTCAACTTCAAGAGTGATGGTCATCCCTGGAAGGTCTTCATGAAAATCTGCACCTTGGCGGCAGTTCTGCCGCAGATGGCAGATCCAAAAGCTAACTAGTCCCTTATTGAGAAACATTGAGGTTACTTTCTGTCTTTTTGTATTATAAACACTTGTAGCAAAAACTTGTATATATGTCGTATCCCATATGAGTGAAATGTTTCTTCATGTCTCTTGCCCATTTTCTCATTGTTTGCTCTTTTACTGTTGAGTTTTGAGAGGTCTTTATATATTTTGGATACTAATACTTTGTTGGGCCTGTGGCTTGGAAATGTTTTGTCCCACTACTTACCTTGTCTTTTTATCCACTTTCCAGGGGCTTTCTCAGAGCAAAAGATTTAAATTTTGGTGAAGTCCAATTTATCAGTATTTTACTTGTTAAAAAATATTTATTTATTTATTTATTTTGACTGCGCTGGGTCTTAGTTGTGGCACACGGGATCTTTGTTGCGGCATGCAGGACCATTTTAGTTGCAGCATGTGGGCTCCTTAGTTGTGGCATGCGGACTCTTAGTTGCAGCATGCACGCGGGATCTAGTTCCCCAACCAGGGGTCAAACCCGGGCCGCCTGCATTGGGAGCGTGGAATCTTACCCACTAGACCACGAGGGAAGTCCCTATCAGTATTTTTCTTTTATGGGTTGGTGTCAAGTCTTAAGTACTCTTTGAATATCCATGGATCCTGAAATTTTTTTCGTGTATTTTTTCCTAAAAGCTTTGTAGTATTACATTTTACATTTAAGTCCATGATACATTTTGTGTTATTTTTGCATAAGGTATGAGACTTAAGTTGAAGTGCATTTTTTTGCCTATTGATGTCCATTTGCTCCAGCACCATTTGTTGGAAAGGCAGTCCCTCCTTCATTGAATTGCTTTTGTACTTTTGTCAAAAATTGGGCATATTTTTATGGGTCTATTTCTAGGTTCTCTGTTCCATGTGTTTCTCTCTATCTGCCAATGCTACACAGTTTTTATTACTATAGCTGTAAAATAGGTCTTGAAATTGGGTAGGATGGTTCCTTTCATTTTATTCTTTTCCCAAATTAGAATTTTAGTAATTCTAGTTACTTTCCCTTTTCATACAAATTTTAGAATAATCTTGTCAATATCTACACAAAATCTTTCTTGGGATATTGGTAGGAGTTGTGTTAAACCCATGTATTAATATGAGGGAGTGGGAGAATTGACATCCTTACTATGTTAAGTCTCCCATTCCATGAACATTGAATGTCTCTTCATTTATATTTAGATTGGTTTCCTTCATCAATATTTTGCCATTTTTAGCATACAAATCTTGTGCTTGTTTTGTTAGATTTGTACCTAATATTTTGGGTTTGTGAGGTTTTTTTATTATAATATTTTATTTTGTATGTCCATGTGTTCATTGCAAATAGAGTTGATTTTTTTACATGTTTATCTTGTATCTTATGACCTTACTGAATTCACTTGTTTGTTCTAGGTTTTTATTTTTTTGCTTTTGTAGATTATTTGCAGTTTCTACACAATCATGTAGCTGACAAATAGGGATGGTTTTATTTTTTCCTTTCAAATTTGTGTTTTTTATATCCTTTTCTTGTTTTATTGCACTGGCAAGAACTTTCAGCAGTATGTTCAATGAGTATGTTGAGAGTGGACATTATGTCTTTTTCCCCAGTTTTAAGGGGAAAGTATTCAGTCTTTCACTCTTAAGTGTATGTTAAGTATACGTTTCTGTAGATGCTCTTTATCAAGTTGAAGAAGTTCCCTCTTATTCCTCTTTCTCTGAGAGGTTTTTTTTCCTGCATGAATGGGTACTGAGTTTTGTCAAATACTTTTTTTATTTACCTCAATTGAGATGAATTATGTGGTTTTTTTCTTTAGCTTTTTAATGTGGTGGATTACATTGGTTGGTTTTAGAATATTGGTCTAGACCTGCATCCCTGGAATAAACTCTGCTTGGTCATAGCGTATGATTCTTTTTGTATATTGCCAAATTTGATTTGCTAATATTTTGTTAAGGATCTGTAATTATGAAGGATGTTGGTCTGTAGTTTTCCTTTTTTGTTCTGTGTTTATCTGTTTTTTGTGTTTTTTTTAAATCAGGGTAATACTAGCTTAATAAAATGAATTTGAAAGTATTCCCTTCAATTCTATTTTCTAGAAGAGACTGTGGAAAATTGGTGTTAATTCTTTAAAAGTTTGCTATAATTTTCAGTGAAACCATCTGGACCTGGAGAGGTTTTTGGATGTTTTGAAATTACCAATTCAATTTATTTATTTAATAGGTATAGGACTCTCCAAATTATTATTATTATTTTTGCGGTACGCGGGGCTCTCACTGTTGTGGCCTCTCCCGTTGCGGAGCACAGGCTCCAGACACGCAGGGTCAGCGGCCATGGCTCATGGGCCTAGCCACTCCGTGGCATGTGGGATCTTCCCGGACCGGGGCACGAACCCGTGTCCCCTGCATCGGCAGGCGGACTCTCAGCCACTGCGCCACCAGGGAAGCCCTATCCAAACTATTTACTTCATATTGGGTAAGTTGTGGTAGTTTTTTGTTTTGTTTCATTTTGTGAGAAATTGGTTCATTTCTTCTAAATCATCATTATATGTTGGTGACGAGTTGTTAGGATTAGAAAGGCTCCCCTAGGCACCCGAACAGTATAAGGATGAAACATTCTTCATGGTTTTATGATGAAAATTATAATCTTTTAGCTTTATAGCTCTCTGAAGAAAATGTTCAATCAAAAGATTAAATCATACAAAGCATTTAACATTTTTAAACAGTTGCCTAATAACAAACTTTTAAAAGAGATTATTCATAGCACTAAATTATGTTTGTCAAATATTTGAATAGTGTTTCCTTACTGTCCTTTCGTAGTTGCAGGGTGTGTAGAGATGTTCATGTTTCATTCCTGACTTATTCCTTATGTTGGTAATTTGTGTCTTCACTTTTTTCCTTTGTCAATCTTGCTAGATGTTTGTTGATTTTTTTTAAAAATTAATTTTTATAGGAGTAGAGTTGCTTTACAATGTTGTGTTAGCTTTTGCTGTATAGCAAACTGAATCAGTTATACGTATACATATATCCACTCTTTTTTAGATTTCCTTCCCATTTAGGTCACCACAGATCATTGAGTGGAGTTCCCTGTGCTATACGGTAGGTTCTCATTAGTTATCTGTTTTATACATAGTAGTGTATATATGTCAGTCCCAATCTCCCAGTTCATCCCACCTCCCCCTTTCCCCCATGGTAACCCTAAGTTTGTTCTCTACATCTGTGACTCTATTTCTGCTTTGTAGATAAGTTCATCTGTACCACTTTTCTAGATTCCACATATAAGCTATTTTATACAATATTTGTTTTTCTCTTTCTGACTTACTTCACTTTGTATGACAATTTCTAGGTCCATCCACATCTCTGCAAATGGCGCTATTTTGTTCCTTTTTATGGCTGAGTAATATTCCATGGTATATATTAACCACATCTTCTTTATCCATTCTTCTATCAATGGTCATTTAGGTTGCTTCTATGTTCTGGCTGTTATAACTAGTGCTGCAGTGAACATTGGGGTGCATGCATCCTTTTGGTTGGTTGTCAGTTTTTGATCTCTTAAAAGAACCAACCGTTTCACTGATTTTTCTCTGTTTTTCTGTTTTCAGTTTTATTGATTTCTACTGTATCTTTATTATTTCCTTCCTTTCTCTTGCTTTGCTTCTAGTTTGCTCTTCTGTTTTTGAGATTCTTGAGGTGGAAACTTAGGTTATTGACTTGTGGCTTTTCCTTTTGATTTGAGGCTTTTCTTTTTTTAAATTTCTTTCTCAGCACTGTTTTACCTATGTCTCACAAATTTTGCTATGCTGTATTTTCATTTTCCTTTAGTTCTGTTATATGTATTTTTAAATTTCCCCTGATAATTCCTCTTTGATCCATAGATTGTTTATATAAAGTGTGTTGTTTAGAGAGCTGAGTGGCGGCCGTGGATACTCTGGGCGCCTGCTGTGCGTGTGTGTGGCCACCTGGTGTACACAGGCTCTGGCAGCAGCCACGGGCTGGCCAGACTGAGGCAATTTTCTGGATGACAAACAATGGCTCAGCACGGTGTCTCAGCACAACCAGGAGGCTGGACAGTGGATCCAATTCTGAGATGCCTGTTGTCAGGCCTGAGCTCCTGTGGTGGGAGTGCCAAGTCCAAACCACTGGACTAACAGAGAACCTCAGACTCCAGGGAATATTAATCCGTGTGAGCTCTCCCGGAGGTCCTCATCTTGGCACCAAGACCTGGCTCCACCCAACTGCCTGCCACCTCCAGTGCTGGATGCCTCAGACCAAACAACCAGCAAGACAGGAGCACAGCCCCACCCATCAAGAAAAATGAGATGACAAAAAAATATGGTACAGACAAAGGAGCAAGGTAAAAACTTACAAGACCAAATAAATGAGAAAATAAGCAACCTATCTGAAAAAGAATTCAGAGTAATGATAGTAAAGGTGATCTTAAATCTAGGAAATGGAATGGAGGCATGGATCAAGAAAATACAAGAAATGTTTAACAAGGACGTAGAAGAACTGAAGAACAAACAAACAGTGATGAACAGCACAGTAATTGAAATGAAAAATACACTAGAAGGACTCAGTAGAACAACTGAAGCAGAAAAATAAGTGAGCTGGAAGATAGAATGGTGGAAATAACTGCTGAGGAGCAGAATAAAGAAAAAAGAATGAAAAGAAATGAGCACAGTCTCAGAGACCTCTGGGACAACATTAAATGCACCAACATTCAAATTATAGGAGTCCCAGAAGAAGAAGAGAAAGAGAAAGGGTCTGAGAAAATATTTGAAGAGGTTATAGTCGAAAACTTCCCTAACATGGAAAAGGAAATAGTCAGCCAAGTCCAGGAAGCACAGAGTTCCATACAGGATAAACCCAAGGAGAAACATGCTGAGACACATATTAATCAAACTAACAAAAGTTAAATTCAAAGAAAAAAATATTAAAAGCAGCAAGGTGAAAAGCAACAAACATACAAGGGAATCCCCATAAGGTTGTCAGCTGATTTTTCAGCAGAAACAATGCAGGCCAGATGGGAGTGGCAGGATATATTAAAAGTAATGAAAGGGAAAAACTTAAAACCAAGATTAGTCTACTCAGTAAGGATCTCACTCAGGTTCGATGGAGAAATCAAAAGCTTTACAGACAAGCAAAAGCTAAGAGAATTCAGCACCTCCAAACCAGCTTTACCACAAATGCTAACAGAACTTCTCTAGGAGGGAATCACAAGAGAAGAAAAAGACCCACACACAAAAAAATCCAAAACAATTAAGAAAATGGTAATAGGAACATACATATCAATAATTACCTTGAATGTAAATGGATTAAATGTTCCAACCAAAAGACACAGACTGGCTGAATGGATACAAAAATAAGACCTGTATATGCACTGTCTACAATAGACCTAGGGACACATAACAGACTGAAAGTGAGGGGATGGAAAAAGATATTTCATGCAAATGGAAATCAGAAGAAAGCTGGAGTAACAATACTCATATCAGTTAAAATAGACTTTAAAATAAAGACTGTTAAGCTGTGACAAAGTGAGAGAGTGGCATGGACATATATACACTACCAAACGTAAAATAGATAGCTAGTGGGAAGCAGCTGCATAGCACAGGGAGATCAGCTCGGTGCTTTTTGACCACCTAGAGGTGTGGGATAGGGAGGGAGGGAGACGCAAGAGGGAAGAGATATGGGAACATATGTAAATGTATAACTGATTCACTTTGTTATAAAGCAGAAACTAACACACCATTGAAAAGCAATTATACTCCAATAAAGATGTTTAAAATAATAAAATAAGATAAAGACTGTTACAAGAGACAAGGAAGGACACTACATAATGATCAAGGGATCAATCCAAGAAGAAGGTATATAACAACTGTAAATATTTATGCACCCAACATAGGAGCACCTCAATACATAAGGCGAATGTTAACCTAAAAGGGGACATTGACAGTAACACAATAATAGTGGGGGTTTTTAACAGCCCACTTACACCAATGGACAGATCATCCAGACAGAAAATAAATAAGGAAACACAAGCTTTAAATGGCACAATAGACCTGATAGACTTAGTTGATGCTTAAAGAACATTCCACCCGAAAGTGGCAGAATACACTTTCTTCTCAACTGCACACCAGACATTCTCCAGGATAGATCACATCTTGGGTCACAAATCAAGCCTCGGTAAATTTAAGAAAATTGAAATCATATCAAGCATCTTTCTGACCACAATGCTATGAGATTAGAAATCAATTACAGGAAACAAAACTATAAAAAACACAAACACATGGAGGCTAAACAATACACTACTAAGTAACCAAGAGGTCACTGAAGAAGTCAAAAAGGAGGTCAGAAAATACATAGAAACAAACTACAACAAAAACACGACAGCCCAACACCTATGAGACACAGCGAAAGCAGCTCTAAGAGGGCAGTTTATAGCAATTCAATCTCACCTCAAGAAACAAAAATCTCAAACAATCTAACCTTACACCTAAAGCAACTAGTGAAAGAAGAAGAAGAGGAGGAGGAGGAAGAAAAAGAAGAAAAACTCCAATGTTAGTAGAAGGAAAGAAAGATTAGAGCAGAAATAAACAAAATAGAAATGAGGAAGACAGTAACAAAGATCAATAAAACTAAAAGCTTGTTCTCTGAGAAGATAAACAAAACTGATAAGCCTTTAGCCAGACTGATCAAGGAAAAAAGGGAGAGGTTTCAAATCAATCAAATTAGAAATGAAAAAGGTAAAATTTCAACTGACACTGAAGAAATACAAAGGATCATAAGAGACTACTATAAGCAACTATATGCCAATAAAATGGACAACCTGGAAGAAATGGACACATTCTTAGAAAGGTACAACCTTCCAAGACTGAACCAGGAAGAAATGGAAAATATAAACAGACCAATCACAAGTAATGAAATTGAAACTGTAACTAAAAATCTTCCAGCAGGGGCTTCCCTCATGGCACAGTGGTTAAGAATCCACCTGTCAATGCAGGGGACACAGGTTCCATGTCTGGTATGGGAAGGTCCCACATGCTGTGGAGCAACTAAGCCTGGGCAGCACAACTACTGAGCCTGCACTCTAGAGCCCAAGAGCCACAACTACTGAAGCCTGTGTTCCTAGAGCCTGTGCTCTGCAAGAAGAGAAGCTACCACAATGAGAAGCCCACGCACCACAACAAAGAGTAGCCCCTGCTTGCCACAACTAGAGAAAGCCCGCACGCAGCAATGAAGACCCAACGCAGCCAAAAATAAGTAAGTAAATTAAAACAAAAAATCTTCCAACAAAGAGAAGTCCAGGACCAGATGGCTTCACAGGCAAATATTATTAAACATTTAGAGAAGAGCTGACACCTATCTTACTCAAGCTCTTCCAAAAAATTGCAGAGGGAGGAACACTCCCAAACTCATTCTACAAACCACTATCACCCTGATACCAAAACCAGACAAAGATATCACAAATAAAGAAAATTACAGGCCAGTATCACTGATGAACATAGACGTAAAAATCCTCAACAATATGCTAGGAAACAGAATCCAACAACATATTAAAAGGATCATACACCATGATCAAGTGGGATTTATCCCAGGGATGCAAGGATTCTTCAATATATGCAAATCAGTGTGATACACCATATTAAGAAATTAAAGAATAAAACCATATGATCACCTCAATAGATGCAGAGAAAGCTTTTGACAAAATTCAACACCCATAAGTGTGCATAGAGGGAACCTACCTCAACATAATAAAGGCCATATATGACAAACTCACAGCCAACATCATTCTCAGTGGTGAAAAACTGAAACCATTTCCACTAAGATCAGGAACAAGACAAGGTTGCCCACTCTTGCCACTCTTATTCAACATAGTTTTGGAAGTCCTAGCCATGGCAATCAGAGAAGGTAAAGAAATAAAAGGAATCCAAATTGGAAAAGAAGAAGTAAAACTCTCACTGTTTGCAGATGACATGATACTATGCATAGAAACTCCTAAAGATGCCACCAGAAAACTACTAGAGCTGATGAGTGAATTTGGTGAAGTTGCAGGATACAAAATTAGTGCACAGAAATCTCTTGTATTCCTATACACTAATGATGAGGGACTTCCCTGGTGGTCCAGTGGCTAAGACTCCGTGCTCTCAAGACAGGGGGCACTGGTTCAATCCCTGGTCAGGGAACTAGATCCCACATGCTGCAACTAAGAGTTTGCATGCTGCCACTAAAGATCCCGTGTGCTGCAACAAAGATCCCGCATACCACAACTAGGACGCGATGCAGCCAAATCAATCAATCAATATTTTTAAATTAAATAAATAAAAGATAAAGTTTGCCTATACACTAACAACAAAAGTTCGGAAGGAGAAATTAAGGAAACAATCCCATTTACTATTTCAACAAAAAGGATAAAATACCTAGGAATAAACCTAGCTAAGGAGACAGAAGACCTGTATGCAGAAAACTATAAGACACTGATGAAAGAAATCAAAGATGACACAAACAGATGGAGAGATACACCATGTTCTTGGATTGGAAGAATCAATATTGTGAAAATGACTGTACTTCCCAAAGCAATCTACAGAGTCACTGCAATCCCTATCAAACTACCAATGGTATTTTTCACAGAACTTGAACAGAAAATTTTACAATTTGTATGGAAACACAAAAGACCCTGAATAGCCAAAGCAATCTTGAGAAAGAAAAATGGAGCTGGAAGAGTCAGGCTTCCCAACTTCAGACTACACTACAAAGCTACAGTAATCAAGACAGTATGGTACTGGCACAAAAACAGAATATAGATCAATGGTACAGGATAGAAAGCCCAACGATAAACCCATGTGCTTATGGTCACCTAATCTATGACAAAGGAGGCAAGAATATATAATGGAGAAAAGACAGTCTCTTCTATAAGTGGTGCTGGGAAAACTGGACAGCTACATGTAAAAGAATGAAATTAGAACACTCCCTAACACCATACACAAAAGTAAACTCAAAATGGATTAAAGACCTAAATGTAAGACCGGACGCTACAAAAGCTTTAGAGGAAAACATAGGAAAAACACTCTTTGTTATAAATCACAGCAAGATCTTTCTTGAACCACCTCCTGGAGTAATTAAACTAAAAACAAAATAAACAAATGGGACCTAATTAAACTTAAAAGCTTCTGCATAGCAAAGGAAACCATAAACAAGATGAAAAGACAACCCTCAGAATGGCAGAAAATATTTGCAAATGAAGCAATTGATAAGGGCTTAATCTCCAAAATATACAAAACAGCTCATGCAACTCAATATCAAAACAACAAACAACCCAATCCAAAAATGCGTGGAAGACCTAAATAAACATTTCTCCAAAGAAGACATACAGATGGCCAAGAGGCACATGAAAAGATGCTCAACATCACTAATTATTAGAGAAATGCAAATCAAAACTACAATGAGGTATCACCTCATACTAGTCAGAATGGCCATCATCAAACATCTACAAAGGATAAGGGTTGGAGAGGGTTTAGAGAAAAGGAACCCTCTTGCACTGTTGGTGGGAATGTAAATTGATACAGCCACTATGGAGAATGGTATGGAGGTTCCTTAAAAAACTAAAATAGAACTACCATATGACCCAGCAATCCCACTCCTGGGTGTATACCCTGAGAAAACCATAGTGCAAAAAAGACACATGGATCCCAGCGTTTATTGTAGCACTATTTACAATAGCCAGGACGTGGAAGCAACTTAAATGTCCATCAACAGAGGAATGGATAAAGAAGGTGTGGTACACATATACAATGCAATGTTACTCAGCCATAAAAAGGAATGAAGTTGGGTCATTTGTAGAGATGTGGATGGACCTAGAGTCTGTCATACAGAGTGAAGTTAGTCAACAAGAGAAGAACTAATATCATATATTAACGCATATATGTGGAATCTAGAATAATGGTACAGATAAACCTATTTGCAGGGCAGGAATAGAGAGGCAGATGTAGAGAACGGACATGTGGACACAAGGGGAAGGGGAGGGTGGGATGAACTGGGAGATTAGGATTGACATATATACACTACCTTGTGTAAAATAGTGGGAACCTGCTGTATACCACAGGGACTTCACCTCGGTGCTCTGTGATGACCTAGATGGGTGGGTTGGGGGAGGTGCGTGGGAGAGGTCCAAGAGGGTGGGGATATATGTATACCTATAACTGATTAACTTTGTTGTACAGCAGAAACTAACACAACATTGTAAAGCAAGTATACTGAAATGAAATGAAATGGGTTGTTTAGTTTCCAAGTGTTTCGAGATTTTCCTGTTAACATTCTGTTATTGATTTCTAGTTTGTTTCTATTGTGGTCAGAGAACATATTCTTTCTGATTTCAGTTCTTTTAAATTTGTTCAGATTTCTTTTGTAGTCCAAAATATATCTTATTTTGTGTTGCTTGGGCACTTGATAAGAATGTGGTTTCCTCTGTTGTTGTATGGAGTGTTTTACGAATGTTGAATAATTCTTGTTGGCTGATGGTGTTGTTGAGTTCTTTCAAATTCTTGGTGATTTTCTATCTAGTTGTACTAATTGTTCAGATAAGGGTGTTGAATTGTTCAGCTGTAACTGTTGATTTGTCTCTATATTCTGCTTTCAGTTCTATCAGTTTTTGCTTCACATTTTAGAGATGTGTTGTTTGGTGGATACACATTTGGGAATGCTATGTCTTTTTTTTTTTTTTCCATAAAGTAAAGCCTTACTTCTTTTTTTGTTTGTTTTTACTTTATTTATTTATTTATTTATTTATGGCTGCATTGGGTCTTGGTTGCTGCACGTGGGCTTTCTCTAGTTGAGGTGAGCGGGGGCTACTCTTTGTTGCGGTGCGCGGGCTTCTCATTGCAGTGGCTTCTCTTGTTGCGGAGCATGGGCTCTAGGCATGTGGGCTTCAGTAGTTGTGACTCACGGGCTCAGTAGGTGTTACTTGTGAGCTCAGTAGTTGTGGCTCACGGGCTCTAGAGTGCAGGCTCAGTAGCCGTGGCGCACGGGCTTAGTTGCTCCGCAGCATGTGGGATCTTCCTGGACCAGGGCTTGAATCCGTGTCCCCTGTATTGGCAGGCAGATTCTTAACCACTGTGCCACCAGGGAGGCCTATGGGAATGCTGTGTCTTCTTGATAGGTTGGCCTTTTCATCACTGTGTAATGTCCCTTTCTGTCCAATAAATTTCCTTGGTTTTGAAGTCTACTTTATCTGGTATTAATATTGCCACTTCTGCTTTCCTTTGATTAATGCTTGCATGATATATATCTTTTTCTGTTCCTTTACTTTTATCCTATTTATATCACTATATTTGAAGGGACTATCATGTAGATGGTACATGGTTAGGTCATGTTTTTTAATCCACACTGTAATCTCTGCTTTTAATTGCTATGACCATTTTCATGCAGCGTAATTATTGCTGTGTTATGGCTTAGCCTGTGGGGTTTTTTTTCTATTTTTTATTTAATGGAAGTATAGTTGGTTTACAGTGTTGTGTCAATCTCTGTTGTACAGCAAAGCAACTCAGTTATACACATATATACATTATTTTTTTATATTCTTTTCTGTTATGGTGTATCACAGGATATTGAATATAGTTCCCTGTGCTATACATTAGGACCTTGTTGTTTATCCATTCTAAATATGATAGTTTGCATCTGCCAACCCCAAATTCCCAGTTCATCTCTCTTCTTCCCCCCACCCTTGGCAACCACAAGTCTGTTCTCTTATGTCTATGAGTCTGTTTCTGTTTTGTAGATAGGTTCATTTGTGCCATATTTTAGATTCCACATATAAGTGACATCATATGGTATTTGCCTTTCTGTTTCTGACTTACTTCACTGAGTATGATAATCTCTAAGTTGCATCTGTGTTGCAAATAGCATTATTTCCTTCTTTTTTATGGCTGAGTAATATTCCATTGTATGTATGTACCACATCTTTTTTATCCAGTCATGTCGGTGGACATTTAGGTTGTTCCCATGTTTTTAGCCTGCCATTTTAGATGCTATTTCCTGTTTGTTCAGCTTTTCATTTCTGTTTTCTTTTTCCTGCCTTACTGTGGGTTACTTGAACATTTGTTAGAATTCCATTTTGATTCCTTTATTGTGTTTTTGAGTATTTATTTGTATCACTTTTTGTGTGGCTGCTCTGAGTATTACATGATGTGTACAGTCAACCCCT
Source organism: Monodon monoceros (assembly GCF_005190385.1). Taxonomy (NCBI): domain Eukaryota; kingdom Metazoa; phylum Chordata; class Mammalia; order Artiodactyla; family Monodontidae; genus Monodon; species Monodon monoceros. The sequence goes on from NW_021703775.1 coordinate 57,261,576, forward strand.
GAACAAGGCAGGGGTTAATTTGTGCATAACTTATTGTTGGCCCCCAGTATCTGCTGTTGCTCCGAGTCTCCAGGTTCAATCAGCCATGGACCGTGAAGTATTTACTATTGAAAGATATCCCCCTATAACCATGGAGAACCATGCAGATCAAATCCACATTGTTCAAGGGTAAACTGTGCATAACTCATTACAGCTTATTGGTATCATTTTATCAGTTTGATTGAAGCATAGAGAAACTTTATCTCCCTCCCTTTATGCGATTCTCTTTATAGGATGATTGCCTTAGTATAGAACCACATAAGACAGTGTTATAATTTTGCTTCAACAATCAAACATAATTAGAAAAGTGAAGAAGAGAAGGAAAGCCTGTTGGATTTACCTATGTATTTTCTTATGTTGTTCTTCCTTCCTGGTGTTCTGAAATTCCTTCCTTTGGTTGTTTCCCTTCTGTTTAGATAACTTTTTTTAGCCATTCTTTTAGGGTAGGTCTGCTGGCAACAAATTTTCTTAATTTTGTTTCATTTGAGAATGTTTTGATTTCCTCTTCATTCCAGAACAGTATTTTCACTGGGTATAGGATTCTGGGTTGATAGCTCTTTTCATTTAGCACCTAAAAAATATTATTTGACTTCCTTCTGACCTCCCTGGTTTTAGATGAGGAATCTTCTGTTATTTTAATTGTTTTTCTAATGTAGGTAAGGTGGTGTTTTCCTCCAGCTGCATTCAAGCCAGTCTATTTAGGAAATCTACTCTTGCATGGTGTGTATGATTTTTTTTGTGTGAAAAAAAAATTTTTTCCCAGCTGAAGTTGTATTATGTTGCTCTAAAATAGAAATGACTTAGAAAGTTTAGTAAAATTATTTCATAAAGTACTACTTTTTAGATGGTAATGATAGTTTTACTTAAATTTTCATAGCAGCTATAGCTACATAAACTAACTCTTAAAAAGAAGGTCTCCAGTGAAGTAAAAAAAAATTACATTTATCTATTACCCACCCCACCCCCTTTCTAAGCCAGGGTACTTTATATTTTCAGATTCTATTAGCAAAGGTAATTTTTCATTCCACTGACCCTATTTGAAATTTGGAATCAAATATTTCAGTCTTTAATATATGTACTGTAAAATTACCAAGGCTTGAAAGTAGTGAAATCTCTTTATGACTATATTTAAGTTATCTGTGTTATATTAGCATTTTACCTGAGGTAGTTTAAAACTTTGCCCTGTGGGAAAAGTATAAGTAACCATTTCTGGTTCTTATTTTCAGATCTATATAATAAACCAATTCTAGTTTGCTTTTGCTTTCTTGGATTTTTGTCTTCTATTCAGTATTTAGGTTGAACAATTATGAAGTTGGTAAAAACATAACTTAATGCTCTTATTTATACCTTATTAACAGTTGTATGTGGAGTGAATTCTACCTTTTAGAATGATTAAAGTGTTAAAGGACTCAACTTTTTACAGAATTTACTTGTTGTTCTACCATTAAGTAACTCTTAATTTTTTCACATAGTCACCACTGTGGAACAAATATCATGCATAAATGAAAACATTTCTTCTGTGGTTTCTTTTTTAGAGTTTGAGTATGTGATGCCTTTTAGCAATTCATAGTACTAAGCTGTTTTAGTCTGGATACTTTGGTTACAGCAAAAATACAAGTTTAAAAATAAAGTATTTTAAAATACAAGTATTTTTTTAAAATAAAAGTTTTAAATGGTTTACATTTAATAGCCGATATGTTGGTAACTATGGGCATCTTCATATTGGTTTTATAACCTTCTTAAAAATAAAAAAAGAACTTAAAAGATTGAGATCTTCCTGTGACTCACTTTGTGGGATCTTGTTCCCTTTTAAATAGTAATAATCGTTCAGTATTCAAATTCAGATTAAAATAATACAGATGCATTTGAAATAAAAGTGAAAATCTCTTCCTCTTCTTTCCCTTCCTCTATCCCACCAGGCTTACTCCCCAGAATCTACATAGCCTAATCTTTTATACTTTAAAATCCTTGTTCTTTCCTCTCAGTAATGAGCTCTTCTCCCTTTTAAAAAATAGAAGCAAACAACAACAAAAAACAAACAAGATCTTAAAGAAAAATTCAGTATATTACAGATCACAAAGAAAGTTTTTCTTTTTTTCAGAGGCAGTGTGTAGAATTATGCCTCACCTTTACCTGGTGGTACTTGGAGAATCCCTGGGGAAGCACTCAGTTCTGTGCTCATAATTTGAAAACTCCTGCTCCCTTTGTGCTTCTGGTAATTAAAAGCAAGATATTAGTTGAACATTTTATGAAGGAGACATACTTCTGGTTTTTAAAAACATGTATTTAAAAAGTAGCCTTATATTTCTAATGTAAATGTTGCTTTGTCAGAAGTGTCAATATTTGGAACAAACTTTGGTAATTAATTTTTAAATAAGATATAATTCCAACCAGGCTTAGTTAGGATGGGTGTCCAGAATGCTGTCAGAATTCATATAATGCTACATATAAAGTTATTTTCTATATTATCTAATCAGTTGTTTTAGGTATACTGCTGAAACTACTCCTATAATGAAAATATATGTTTTTCTTTAAATTTTCTTGATTCTTTTCATTCTTTCTTTCTTTTTTTGGGTAAGAGCTTTACTGAGATATAATTTGTATATTATACAGTCCACCATTTAGAGTATATAATTCAGTGGTTTTTAGTATATTCACAGAGTTGTACAACCATCACTACATTCAATTATTACTCCTTTTCATCACCTCAAAAAGAAACACTGTATCCTTCAGCTGTCACACACACACACACACACACCCCGCCCCCGCCAGCCCCAGGCAGCCATTAAGCTACTTTCTGTCTCTATAAATTTGCCTAGTCTGGACATTTCATATAAATGGAATCATATAATATGTGTGTTCTGTGACTGGCTTCTTTCACTTAGCAGAATGTTTTAGGCTTGTCCATGTTGTAGTATGTATCAGTATTTCATTCCTTTTTATAGCCAAATAATAGTCCATTGTATGGATATACTATGGATATATTTTATCTATCCATCAATAGATGGACATTTGACTTATTTACATCTTTTGGCTGTTAAGAATAATGTTGCTATAAACATTTGTTTAAAAGTTTTTGTGTGGATGTAATATTTTCAGTTCTCAGAGTGGAATTGCTGGGGCATGTGGTAAACTTCATGTTTACCTGTTTGAGGAGCTGCTATACTGTTTCCTAAGTGGCTGTACCAGTTTGTACTCCCACCAGCAGTGTGTAAGGGGTCTGATTCCTCTCCAGTCTCACTAACACTTAATTATCTTTTTGATTCTAGCCATCCTAGTGGGTATGAAGTGATATGTCATTGTGGTTTTTATATGCATTTTCCTATCAAATAATAATGTTAGACATCTTTTGTGTGCATATTGGTCATTTGTATATCTTCTTTGGAGAAATATCTATTCAGATTCTTTTCCCATTTAATTGGGTTCTATGTCTTTCTTGTTGATTTGTGAGTGTTCTTTGTATATTCTGAATACAAGTTCCTTATCAGATATATGAATTGCAAAATATTCTTCCCATTATGTGAAACAGAGCAGTTTTATAACATTGTGATTAATACAGAAAAATTAATTTAAAGCTTATATAAATATTTAATTTTCAGTAAGTGAAAATGTTTAGCACTTGAGCTGTTCTAATCATGGGTTCATCATTAATGTTTCAGGAGTTTACTTCAAGCTTGTGCCTTAGGTCAGTTGTTCTCAAACTTTATTAAGCATTAGAATCTCTTAGGGGGTTTGTTTTAGTACTTTGCTGGGACCCACTCCCAGAATTTCCTAGATTCAAGAAGGTCTTGTGTAGGATCCAAGGTTTTACATTTCTTAACAAGTGATGCTGATGCTCTTGGTTCCTGAACCTCTGCTTTAATGATCTCTATGAGCCATCATAAAATATTAGAGAAATGCTGATAAGTAGCAATTTCTACTTGTCTACTAGATAAAATTTAGATTTACCCTCCGTATTTGCACATAAAATTTGTATATATCTGCATATACATAGTTTCTTACACTATTTAACTATGGTTAATTATTTAACCATGGGTAGTGGCTGAATTATTTAGTTTCTTTCAAAATTCCTGCATACATAAAGTATACTTTTCTTCCTAGGGCTGTCTCCCTACAGATCCTCACAAATTTCCTTGAACTTAAGAAAATATCTAATAATCAAAGAATGTTAGTACTTAAAGGAATTTTAATCATCCAATTAATCCCTCTCTCCTTGCCTCAGGTAGAGATTAATTAACTCACTTGATCCAGGATTACATAGCTAATTAATGGTGTGTATAGGTAGTTCTTAGTGAATTTATTTCCAATAATTCTTTTTTGTTTGAAGAAAAGTACAAATTTATATCAGCTCATATATTTTTAGTGATTTTCAAATACAGATCTCCTTGGTAACATTTCTTTAGATATTGATAATAAAACGCTTAATATTTTTGAAATGACTTAAAACTTGAATCTGTGCTAAATGGTATTTTATTGCTTTACTATATACCAAAAAAACCCATGAATTTAGCCTGACAGGTAATTAGGTTTTAAAAGGTATTTTATAGTTTTTTTTTTTTTTTTTTGCGCGGTACGCAGGCCTCTCACTGTTGTGGCCTCTCCCGTTGCGGAGCACAGGCTCCGGATGCGCAGGCTCAGCGGCCATGGCTCACGGGCCCAGCTGCTCCGCGACATGTGGGATCTTCCCGGACCAGGGCACGAACCCATGTCCCCTGCATTGGTAGGCGGACTCTCAACCACTGCACCACCAGGGAAGCCCCTATAGGTGTTTTTGTTTTTTCTTTTTCTCCCAGCTTTATTAAGGTATAACTGACAAAAACTGTATATATTTAAGGTGTACAATGTGATGTTTTAATATACATTTACATTGTAAGTGATTACCACAGTCAAGCTAATTAACATATCCACCAACTCACATAATCATCCTTTTTTGGGTTGTGAGAACATTTAAGATGTACTCTCTTAGCAAATTTCAAGAATACAATATAGTATTATTGACTATAGTCACTGTGCTGTATGTTAAATCTCCAGAACTTATTCATCCTTCATTACTGAAATTTTGTACCCTTTGTATAACGGGTACATTTCCCCTTATAAGTGTCTTTTCTCTTCTGATTTTAAACAAAGGAAGCATATGAGGAGGAAGATAGATGTTAAAAAATGTGTGCTAATGAAATGTGGGACAGATTTCCATGAGTAAACTCATGTAAAACAGTACAGTGAGCAGGTTAATTATTTCTTGGAGACATGTTACACCTATTAGAAAATTCAGAGGAGTGATGAGAAAAGGACATGTAATAGAAAAAGTATAAAGCTGCCTGCCCTATGCCCTCTCCCCCCCCTCCTCTCAGCACCCCCCTGTCCCAAAAATCTCCCTGGCCAAGTCTGCTTAAGGGAAAAGACAGTCTTGCTTTCGCCAGTCTAGGTTATAGGCTAGTAAATACTCACTTTAATAATTACAGAAATACTAAAATCTTTTTTTCATTTAGCCCTTCACCTTAATAGTTAAGTTTGGGGGGGGTTGCCCCCAAATTAGTTAATCTGCATTGTTTCTTTTTTTTGAGTTTTTAAAAAATTTAATTAATTAATTTATTTATTTTTGGCTGTGTTTGGTCTTCGTTGCTGCGTGCAGGCTTTCTCTAGTTGTGGAGAGCGGGGGCTACTCTTCGTTGCGGTCCGTGGGCTTTTCATTGCAGCGGCTTCTCTTGTTGTAGAGCACAGGCTCTAGGCACGCGGGCTTCAGTAGCTGTGGCACGCAGGCTCAATAGTTGTGGCTCATGGGCTCTAGAGCACAGGCTCAGTAGTTGTGGCACGTGGGCTTAGTTGCTCTGTGGCATGTGAAATCTTCCTGGACCAGGGCTCGAACCAGTGTCTCCTGCATTGGCAGGCAGATCCTTAACCACTGCACCACCAGGGAAGTCCCTGCATTCTTTATTTCATAGGAGTTTGAGTAGCCAAATAGGCAGCTTCATATAAACATCTAGTTTTTTTAGACACCAACTGTAAAATGCATAGAAAACACTACTAAACAGTAAAAACAGATTGTGAAAGCACTGCTGACGGAAAGCACTGCTGACAGCTCCTGCATAGACTTCTACACAGCCAGTAGCCTATTCCAACCATGCTGTAATGTTGCTAAAATAATTTTTCTGCTTCCCTGATAAAACTCTTAATGACTTCTGTCTTCTTTGAACAGTGACACAGCCCTGTCCTATGTTAATCTCAGATTATATGGAACTGGAATAATTTTTGTCTTGGAAGCAAATATTCAAATATTCTTGGTGCGTTTTTCACCTTTTAAATTTTGCCTAGAGTAGGGAACTTACTAAAGTAGGAAATGTACTTCTGCCCCAGATTCAAGAATAGAGAGTTATTTCACTGTTTCAGATACAGACTTTTGAATGTAGCCTGCAGAACTCAGCTACTTGAGAGCCACATACTGCCTGGCTGTTAGTTCTCCTTATAATCTAGGAAACATGCCTCATCCTAGCCCTTCCTAACTGAGCTAAGACTTTTCTACTTGCCTAATCATAGTGTCTCTTTCTCCAGGAAGCCTTTTCAGATTAACTCTGCTCATCCACCAGTCCTCAAGTAGTTTCTCAAGAATCCTTAGACACTCTCATGGATCTGAGAGTTGTTTATGGGATTTAACCAATTCTGTAGTTCTCTATAGGTATAGATACTAATACTGTACATTTAGTGTCTACTGGTGGGTGAAGTTGAAAATGATCATTTTGAAACAATGACAGAACCTTTCTGAAACTTTTTAAAGTAGCACATTTGAGCAGTGGTTTAAAATAAAGATTTTTTTGAAACTGTGTTTTGTGTGATTCTAGGAAGTACCTTAGGGGGACCTTCATGGTAACTGAGGGGATGGATGAACTAGAGGTAGGAGACACCACCCTCTCTTTAACCAGGGCAGCTTTACTTTTATTTGTGTTATATATTGTGGTTCAGTGGAGATTTCTTTTGGGAGCTCCCCTCTCCCTGCTAAAAGTTTTGAAAATCACTGGACTAGCAGGTTTATGATGTGGGGTTTTGGAGGGGAAACAAGGATGATGTGTGTGGCTGACTGAATTACTTGTAAATAGATTTTCTGTAGTTAGCCTGACGAAAAGTCCTCCGAAGTTATTAATGGTGATTGGGGAATGCTACTCCAGGACATCTTTGATTAATAGATCAATAGTTCTCAAGTTTTTGATCTCATGACCCCTTTACACTCTTAAATAATTATTGAGGCTCTCAAAGAGCAACTTGTATATGAGTTATACCCATGAATTTATATTTTTTAAAATAAAACATTTAAATTTATTTTAAAATAGTAAACTCGGGCTTCCCTGGGGGTGTAGTGGTTAAGAATCCGCCTGCCCATGCAGGGGACACGGGTTCAAGCCCTGGTCCGGGAGGATTCCCCATGCCGCAGAGCAACTAGGCCCGTGCGCCACAACTACTGAGCCTGCGCTCTAGAGTCCTCAAGCCACAACTACTGAGCCCACGTGCCGCAACTGCTGAAGCCCGTGTGCCTAGAGCCCATGCTTTGCAAATGGGAGGGGCCACCGCAATGAGAAGCCTGCACAGCGCAACAAAGAGTAGCCCCTGCTCGCCATAACTAGAGGAAAGCCCGTGCACAGCAACGAAGACCCAACGCAGCCAAATAAATAGATTAATTAATTAATTTTAAAAAATAGTAAACTCATTACATATTAACAACAATAAAATTTTTATTAAAATAACTATGTTTTCCAAACAAAAAAATTCAGTGTCATTGTTTTACATTTTTGCAAATCTCTTTACCATCTGGCTTAATAGAAGAAACACAGAGGGACTTCCCTGGTGGTCCAGTGGTTAAGACTCTGCACTTCCACTGCAGGGGGCACAGGTTCGATCCCTGATCCGGGAGCTAAGATCCCGCATGCTACATGGCTCAGCCAAAAATAAAAATAAAAAAAAAAAAGAAGAAACACAGATTCTCATATCTCCCTCTGCATCCAGTCTGTTGTGATATGCTGTTTTAGTTGAACTACATGAAGAAAATATAGCCTCATGCATATAAATAGTTGGGAAGGGAAAAGGTTTTTCAGATGTTATGAATGTTTTTCTTTGACATCAGACCCCGTTAAGTTGTAGTTTCTTATTTGCAATGTGGAATCTGAAACCATAGCAATGGACTTTTTGTTTCCTGAACTTAGAGTAGCAATGTACTCTTGTAGAAAGGCTCTAAAGGCCTCATTGGGTGCTCATCGTTGCTGCTCTATCACCCTCAAAGTCCTTAAGTGATCTGGCCTCCTACTATCTCTTTGATCTCATCTCCAAACCCTCCGTTGACTCTGCTTTAGTCTCACTGCACTCTGTGCTGTTTGTTTCTCTAAACAGTATCCTGTGTTGGCTTTTGTGCTGCTGTTCCCTCTGACTTCTTAGCAAATAAATTAGATATTGTGTTAAATGATCTTAATTTAGTAAAAACCTACTGGCAAAACATTTCTGGTTTTGAATGTGAAAATAGGAATCTCTGAGTTGAATTACTTATACTTGCCTTGACATTGGCATTGCAGTCAGAAACATTTACTCACCACCTTTGTGTCATACTCTGACTTGGTCCTGTGTTGGTGGAAATGAAAGTGGTGACAAGTCATTTTGATTACTAATACTTTGCTATAGAGTACATAAATGTGCCTCCCCTTTGCAAAACACTAAAGATTGTCTTTACTATTATAGTTTACTAGAACCTAACCACATAGGCAATCAGTCATTTTAGGGAAATATAACAGAAATAGAAAGTCACTATTCTATATGTTTAGGGCAGATTTGATTTAAATCTAGGTGATTGAAACAATTAAACCTACTGGTCAGGAACATTCAACATTTTTCTTCAAAAGTACATTTTTATTGCTTGATATACTTAATATTCTTCACTTAAAAGGTATTGTAGACTACACATTTTCAGGAAGTTACATTTCTATATATTTGATGCTTCACTGAATTCACCAATTTATTGAGTGGTAGTCCAAGGAAAAAGGGGTTAAAAAGATGTATCTCTTACAGAATTGCTATGGTGTTATATAGTATGATTAGGAGCCCCAAGTAAACAAAGACAAATTCTCACTAACTTTTTAGGAAAAGTCCTCTCTCTGATTTAACAGGTTAAAGATGTATATTTGAGGATTTTTTTTTCTGTTATGTGTTACGAGTTCAGTGGATACTGAAATATTTAATTATATAACTTTATTCTGGATATATTTTTAATACTTTAAAAATTCAATTTTAAGGAAATAATTATTGTTATACCTCAACGGTTAGACATTTTGTTTAATATTGTACTTAAAACCTACAAAAGTCAGATGTCAGCATGAAAAAGAAACACATCTACCTTCCTTATCTAGTTTATTTCCAGATTTTCACCTGTTTCCCATTAGTGTACAGTTGGAGTTCTTAGTTGCAAATAAAAGGACTTGGTTTTAAAAAGAAATTTGTTGGAAGGTGCTGCTTAGAGGGTCATGGAAGGGGAGAGTAGCCCTGATAGAGAAACTGGCAGGAGCCAAGGGAGCTCTGTTCAGGGCCTCAGGGTTCATGGCAGCAGGCTTTGAAGTGGAAAAGACGTGCTAGATCTCTGCTTCTGCTGTGACTGACCCCTAGTCAGTCTTTCCTTCCTTGGGTTACCTGCTTATGTTTTAGGGAAGAGTGTCTGTGCCCATCCCCTGGCTATGCTAGAAATGGAAGAGGTAGTGTTTAGCCCTTTTGGCTTCTATGTTGGGAAGTGGTCACCAGAAATTCCTCTTTTGCCAACATTGCACAGAGAGGGAGAGGTAATTCCTCAAAAGAAAGTCAGAGTCCTGTTAGGAAGATGCCCAGAAACGACAGATATTCACTACAGTTAGTTGAAGGGAGAACTATCATTATAAATCCACAGAAGAAACAAGTTAGTTAAAACTGTGTTGCAGCCTCAATAGAAAGAAAAAAATAGATTGCAGTTTAATAACACTTTTCGTACAGAAGTACAGAAATACCTGGATTAGTAGTACAGAAGCACCTGCGTTAGTAATTTCTGAAATAAATATACTTAAGTCATCACTTAACTGATACAGTATTCTTGAAAGTCCGTGTGTGTTGTGTGTGTGTGTTGTGTGTGTGTGTTGTGTATGTGATACAAATTATAATGAAAGGACTTCATTAGCACTTCACCGATAGTGATGTTACTTACAATTTTATGGGCACATTCACACACACATAATAATAATCCCTTAAAGTTATATAGCATATTTGCATTCATTATTTAATATTTGTTGTAACATTATATTGTAGGTATTGGCCCCAATTTATGGAGTAGGAAGACTGAAAAGTTATATGTCTTGTCCAGAGTCATACTGCTGTTACGTTAGAGTCAAGATTTTAATCCAGAAAAAAAAGATTTTAATCCAGGTCCTACTTATTCACACATATTAAGAATGGCCTGGATAACCCTTAATTATCGTACAATAAAATCATGCCTATCTTGCAAGATGGTTGAAGATTAGAGATAAAGTACAGGAAGTTTCCTGTTATTGTAAGAGTTAACAAATATTTAACATTTAGTTAAATGTTCATTTTTAAAATGCATTTTTAAAAAAATTAAAGTATTTCTATAGTAATTGATTTTTGGGGATCTTTGGTTAATTTGTAGAGTCACTTTTTTGGAGTCACATTTTACAAAGGAAGTAATATTGCCTCATAAGAATTCTGAAATTATAACATAGCACTTTGATTTAGAAGTAAATTGTCATTTTCATTTTAAACTTTAATTGGGAAATTTGAGTGGTTATGTATGAAGTTTTTCTTGAATGCCTAGTTTGAAGAGACTTTTTTACAACTAATTAAGAGCTTCCAAGTGGGTTTAAATTTGTCTTGATTTTGAAGAGATTCTGTTTGAAATTTCTAATCTTTTCTGTTGAAGCATACTTTGATTAATTTTTTAAAAATTTATTTCAAGTTCTAAAATATCCCATGCTCTTGAATTGGAAGAATTAATATTGGTAAAATGGCCATACTACCCAAAGCAATCTACAGATTTAATGCGATCTCTATCAAATTACCCATGACATCTTTCACAGAACTAGAACAAATGATACTAAAATTTGTATGGAAACATAAAAGACCCAGAATTGCCAAAGCAATTCTGAGTAAAAAGAACAAAGTAGGAGGCATAACCCTCCCAGACTTCAGATAATACTACAAAGCTATAGTAATCAAAACAATTGTGGTATTGGCACAAAAACAGATATATGGATCAATGGAACAGAATAGAGAGCCCAGAAATAAACCCACACACCTACAGTCAATTAATCTTCCACAAAGGAGGCAAGAATATACAATGGGGAAAAGACAGTCTCTTCAGCAAGTGGCGTTGGGAAAGTTGGACAGCCACATGTCATGAAGTTAGAATACACCCTCACACCATACACAAAAGTAAACTCAAAATGGCTTAAAGACTTAAAATACGAGACATGACACTATAAAACTCCTAGAAGAGAGCATAGGCAAAACATTCTCTGACATAAATTGTAGCAATATTTTCTTAGGTCAGTCTCTCAAGGCAATAGAAATAAAAGCAAAAATAAACAAATGGGATCAAATCAAATGTGTAAGTTTTTGCACAGCAAAGGAAACTATAAACAAAACAAGACAACCTACGGGAGAAAATATTTGCAAATGATGCAGCTAACAAGGGATTAATTTCCAAAATATGCAAACAACTCAGTAACAGAAAAAAATAAAACATAATAAAAAAATGGGCAGGGCTTCCCTGGTGGTGCAGTGGTTGAGAGTCCGCCTGCTGATGCAGGGGACACAGGTTCGTGCCCTGGTCCAGGAAGATCCCACATGCTGCGGAGCAGCTGGGACCGTGAGCCATGGCTGCTGAGCCCGCGCGTCTGGAGCCTGTGCTCCGCAACGGGAGAGGCCACAACAGTGAGAGGCCCGCCTACCACAAAAAAAAAAAAAAAAAAAATGGGCAGAAGACCTAAATAGATATTTCTCCAAAGAAGACATACAAATGGCCAATAGGCACATGAAAAGATGCTCAACGTCACTAATTATTAGAGAAATGCAACTCAAAAGTACTGTGAGGTACCTACCTCCTCATACCAACCAGGATGGCCATCATTAAAAAGTCTACAAATAGACTGGTTGCCGGGGAGAGTGGGGGTCAGGGTAGGATTGAATTGGGAGTTTGGGACTAGCAGATGCAAACTATTACATATAGAACAGATAAACAACAAGGTCCTATTGTATAGCAGAGGGATATATATTCAATATCCTGTAATAAACCATAATGGAAAATATATGTATAACTGAATCACTTTGCTGTACACCAGAAACCAACACAACATTGTAAATCAACTACAATTTAAAAAATTTATTTCAAGCTTTAAGTATATAATGTACCTTTCTTGCCTTAAAAAGATGTGATTTCTTTGTCAGTAGATATGTAAGGTGTAAATATATGAATTTGCTATTTTTAAAAGTTGAGATTTAAGTACAATGTGAATGCATGTTGTGAAAACACAAGGAATATTGTAAGAGAATATATATAAATGGTAGAGAGGAAAAGGTCTGCTGGGTTAGGTTGGAGTGTTGAACGAAGTGTTGGAGATTTTATTTTTATCCAAGAAAATTTGTAGTGGGGCACGGAATCCAGGTACGTGTGGTAGGCTGTGAAGAGGTGGGGAAAGGTGTACTTTAGATCAGTGGTTCTCAACCAGTGGTGATTTTGCCCCCCAGGGTAACATTTGGCAATGTCTAGAGACATTTTTATTTGTCACAACTTGGGTGGGTGGGTTGCTGCTAATGCCATCTAGTGGTTAGTGTCCAAGTTATGCTGCTGAACTTGGTACACAGGTCAGCCCCCATGAAAGAGAATTAGTTGGCTTAAGATGTCAGGAGTGCTGAGGTTGAAAACTCCTGCTTTAGATCCAGATGGTGGATCCAAAATGAAGGAATAGAGCTGATAAAGTCATCTTAAATTAGAAAAGGCAAAAAAGGATGCTTAGTCTTTGATTTTTTTTTTTTAAAAAATATAAGTTGGCTGTTTAAGTTCACTTCAAGTTTTTTCCCCCCTCTGTTTTCTCATATGCAGCTTTAATCTGGTGCTGCAGTGACCACATTCAAAATATCCAGTGACTGGCATTGGTAATCTGACTGGTGTGAGTAGGCACCCTACTGTGTCAGGTGTTAACCCTTCAGCTAGTGGAGAGTGAGGAGATTCCAAAATTTCAGGTTAAGGGCCCGAATGGCAGGAAGTGTCTGTTGAGAGAGAAGGGATATTTGCAGTCTTTGGGCAACAGCTCAGCATTAGACCTGGTGGTTAGTTTCCAGGCCAGTGCTGCAAAAGCACATTTAACTCTCATATAGAAGAAAATCTGAATATTTACAGAATAGGAAAATGGTAGAAAATAATACTAGTAATTAAATTAGAAGTTTAAATAAGGATAGTTTTCTTTTTTTCAGCTTAACATTGGTAGTACTTCAGAAAATTGATTTAATCATTGAAGGATATAGAAGCAGATACTTTGTATTCAGAGTCTGAAGGGAACTTTCTGATGCTTACAAGGAGTTTTTAGAGACTAATGGCAATGGTTTTGTAGTAAGTCTAATTCACATTAAACTTGGATTTCTTTTAATTTCTTAAAAATTTGAATTGACTTTAATTATAAATATATTTAGTGGTTTTTGTTTCTTAATCATTCATTTATTCATTCAACCAACCAACAAAATGACAAGAGGTATTCTAGATACCACAGAGATAGAAAGTGATGAGACAAAGTCACTATTTACATGAACCTTAAATTCTGGTAGGAGAAAGCAAACAAGTAAATGGACAAAGAACTATTGTGGTTTCAGAAAAGAGTAAGTGTAATAAACAAAATGAAGCAGGTTGGGATAAAGAGGGTCTGAGAGGTAAGAAGGGAAGGTGTTCTTTTAAATGTAGTGGTCAAGGAAGGCCTCTGGAGGAGGCGACATTTGAGAAGAAACAAGAATGTTCAGAAGGAGCCAGCCATGCAAAAATCTGGTGAAGGAGCATCTTAAAAGAGGGGTTAGCTAAAGACCTCGAAGCAGGACAAACTTGGTATGTGTAAGAAAGATCAGGACAACCAGTATGACTAGAGTGTTACATTTGTGAGGAAGAATTATAAGAGATAAGATGGGAAAAGTAGAAAGGGACTACTTCATCTAGAAACTTACACGCTTAATGATGGTTAAACCATTAGAAAATTTTGAGCAAAGGACAAAGTCAGATTTAGGTTTTAAAAAAAAGAGATGATTCTGGGCACTGTGAAGGAAAAAAGATTATTGATGGGCAAGAATGAACCAAAGTGACCAGTTTGGAGGCAAGAGGTGATGGTCATGTGGACTAGTAGTTTAGGTGGTAAGAAGGTGTCAGAATTGGGGTATATTTTGGGTAAAACAAATAGATTTGTTGAATGTGTAGGGAAGAATGAAAAGAGGAATCAAGGTTGACTGCTGTATTTTTGGCCCATGCTGACTGAATGGAGGTGCCATTTACTGAGATGAGAAACATGTGAGGAGGAGTAGTTTGAGGGTGGAGTCAGACCTAAGAATTCAGTTTGGGTTGTGGTAAGTTTGAGGAAATTATTAGACGTTCAAGTGGAGATGTATAGAGTGTAGATATCCCAGATCAGGGGAAAGGTTAAGTCTGGGGATAAAAATGGGGGAATTTTGAGTGAATAGTTGGTAAAGCCATGGACTGGGTCACTTAGAGTACACTGGATGAAGAAGAGAAAAGTGCCAAGGATTGAGCTTTGGAGGACTCCAGCATTTCAGAGATGGAGAGAAGACTAAGAGTGTCCATTGAAATGGACCATTAGGAGAGCATGGTGCCTTGGAAGTCAAATGAAGAAGGGGTTTCAACTGTGGTCAACTATGTCATGCTGCCAAGAGGTCAAGTGAGATGAGGTCAGGGATTTAGCCCTGGCCACTTTGCAGAATGGCAGTCCTTGGTGACCCTGATAGACCTAAGTGGAGAAGAGCCTAGGGGGTGGGTAGAGAAAATTACTATGGAGACTTGAGGAGTATATCTCTGAAAGGCAACAGAAAATGAGTGGAAGGCTAGGGTACCTGAGGGCAAGGAAAGCTTTTTTTGTTGTTCTGAGCATTTTTGTATACCAGTGGGAATGATCTAGTTGTGATTAAGTTCAGTTTTGTTGTTCATGAATGAAGTTAGGATTTTGTGAAGTAGAAGAGAATTGGAAAGGAACTAACAGACTTATGGAGCAGCGGTCCCCAACCTTTTTGGCACCAGAGACTGGTGGATGGAAGACAGTTTTTCCACAGACCAGGGGGGTGGGGGCGGTTTCAGGATGTTTCAAGTGCATTACATTTATTGTGCACTTTATTTCTATTATTACATTGTAATATACAATGAAATAATTATACAACTCACCATAATGCAGAATCAGTGGGAGCCGTGAGCTTGTTTTCATTTGCCATTCACTGATAGGGTTTTGATGAGAGCCTGCAAGCAGTTGATTTATTATGGTCTCTGTGCAGTCAAACCTCTCTGCTAATGATAATCTGTATTTGCAGCCGCTCCCCTCAGATGCACCTAGATCATCACGCATTAGATTCTCATAAGGAGTGTATAACCTAGAACCCTCGCATGCGCAGTTCACAGTAGGGTTCGTGCTCCTATGAGGATCTGATGCCGCCGCTGATCTGACAGGAGGCAGAGCTCAGGCAGTAATGTGAGCGAAGGGGAGCGGCTGTAAATACGGATGAAGCTTTGCTTGCTCACCTGCTGCTGACCTCCTGCTGTGCAGCCTGGTTCCTAACAGATTAGTACTGGTCCGTGGCTCAGGGGTTGGGGACTCCTGTTATAGAGGATTATTTGTACCTATGGGAAAGTTGGAATTCCTAAATTGGTGTTATAGATGAAACATCAAGGGAGTTGAATACATTGTATATATAATTTTACTCATTCAAAGTGTTGTACTTGAGCTCCTGCTGAAGTACCAGAAACTACAATATAAAGGTAAGAAATGGTCCCTCCCCTCAAGGAGCTAAAAATTTAGCAAAATAGACAGATGTATGTATCCTTGTGCAAAGTACAGTCCTTAGACCAGCAGCATTGATAGAACTACCAAATGCCCACCCTAGACCTACTAAATCATAATCTGTATTTTAAACAAGATATTTAGGGGACATATATGCATGTTAAAGTCTGAGAAGCACTGTTCTACACAAACTAAACATAATGTAATAAGAACTATAGATTCTTATAAATAAAATACAGTATCAACTCAATTACTACCCTCATCTCTCCAGAAGAAGAAAAATGGTCATGGAGAAGAAAAATTAAATCAGACATTTTCGTGGATTGGCATATTAAAAGGTGCTCAGTGGGGCTTCCCTGGTGGCGCAGTGGTTGAGAGTCCGCCTGCCGATGCAGGGGACACGGGTTCGTGCCCCGGTCTGGGAGGATCCCACGTGCCGCGGAGCAGCTGGGCCCGTGAGCCATGGCCGCTGAGCCTGCGCGTCCGGAGCCTGTGCTCCGCGACGGGAGAGGCCACAACAGTGAGAGTCCCACATACAGCAAAAAAAAAAAAAAAAGGTGTTCAGTGGAGTTTGTTGAACTGAACTGACACCAGGCACTGCTTTTTTGGAATATGCAAATATAGTAGTCTACATTGAGTGTTTATGCACAGAATTTTTGTAAATAGATTGTTTCAATAAAAAGAATGAAACTCAGATCACAGAGAAAATGGGGAAAATGAAAGCCAAGATTACATAAGTTGTTTGCAGTTTATTGAATATTCGCTAGCGCCAGGCACATGGGAAGTGCTAAGATATAAAGATAAGGGAGACAGTCACTGCCCTCTAGTAGGAAACTCATGGATATTTATTTTATTCTTTGGGTTATAATACAATACTATTTTGTTGTTGTTGTTTTGCGGTACGCGGGCCTCTCACTGTTGTGGCCTCTCCCGTTGCAGAGCACAGGCTCCGGTCGCGCAGGCTCAGTGGCCATGGCTCACGGGCCCAGCCGCTCCGCGGCATGTGGGATCTTCCCAGACCAGGGCACGAACCCGTGTCCCCTGCATCGGCAGGCGGACTCTCAACCACTGCGCCACCAGGGAAGCCCCAATACTATTTCTTAATTAAAGTATAGTTGATTATGTTAGTTTATACTTACAATATTAGGCATATAACATAGTGATTCTATATTTTTATAAATTATATTCATTTAAAGTTATTATAAAATATTAGCTATATTCCCTGTGGTGCACATTGTATCCTTGTATCTTATTTATTTTATACATAGTAGTTTGTACCTCTTAATTTCCTACCCCTATCTTGCTTCTGCCCCCAGTATAGTACTATTGTTACTTATTTTATTGCTTAGTTGTTCCAGCTTTGGCCATTAGGAGCTCTTTCAAGTTGGCTTCTGTTGAAAACTGCTTTCTGATTTAACTTTTTCCTCAGTTCTTCCCTTTTTTGAGGGATGCCTAATATAGAATCAGTGTTTTATGAAAAGTGGGGTCTTCTGATTAGCCACCGATATCAGAATCATCAAGGGTGTTTAAAAATAACAAAACCACATTTAACATCACTAATCATTAGGGAAATGAAATTGAGTACTACAATGAGATACCACTTCACACCCATTAGGATAGCTATTATCAAAAAATCAGAAAACAATGTGTTGGCAGGATTTGGAGAAATTGGAACCCTCTTGCATTACTTATGGGAATGTAAAATGGTACAGCTGCTGCGGAAAACATTATGGTGGTTCCTCAAAAAACTAAACATAGAATTACCATATATTCCAGCAATTCTACTTCTAGGTGCAAGCATACCTTGGTTCTAGATCATTGCAATAAAGCAAATATTGCAGTAAAGCTAGTCACATGAATTTTTTGGTTTCCCAGTGCTTATAAAAGTTATGTTTCTATTACACTGTGTTCTGTTAAGTATGTAATAGCATTGTGTCTTTAAAAATGTACATATATTAATTAAAAAATAATGCTATTGGGAAAATGGTGTTAATAGGCTTGCTCCACACAGGGTTGCCACAGACCTTCAATCTGTTAAAAAAACAAAAAACAAAAAAACACAGTATCCGCTAAGCATGATAAAATGAGGTATGCCTGTGTATACCCCAAAGAGTTGAAAGCAGGGACTTAAACAGACATTTGTACACCAGTGTTCATAGCAGCACTATTCACAATAGCCAAAGGTAGAAACAACCCAAATAGTCATTGCTGGATGAATAAATGGATAAACATAATGTGCTATGTACATACAATGGAATATTATTCAGCCTTAAAAAGGAATGAAAATTAATGTAACCTCTCACATCGCTAGGCTAAAGAAGAAAAAAAATAACATGGTGATATAAGTAGAGGCAAAAAAAAGTATTTGACAAAATCCAACTCTCATTCATGATAAAAACTTAGTAAACTAGGGATACAGGGGAACTTCCTCAACTAGATAAAGAATAGGTACCAAAAAAGCTACGGGCTTCCCTGGTGGCGCAGTGGTTGAGAGTCCGCCTGCCGATGCAGGGGACACGGGTTTGTGCCCCGGTCCAGGAAGATCCCACATGCCGCGGAGTGGCTAGGCCCGTGTGTCACAACTACTGAGCCTGCGCGTCTGGAGCCTGTGCTCCCCAACGGGAGAGGCCGCGACAGTGAGAGGCCCGTGCACCGCGATGAAGAGTGGCCCCCACTCGCCGCAACTGGAGAAAGCCCTCACACAGAAACAAAGACCCAACACAGCCATAAATAAATAAATAAACTTATTTTTTTAAAAAAGAATGAAATCTGATATATGCTGCAATGTGGATGAACCTTGAAAAGATTTTGTGAAGCAAAAGAAGCCAGGCACAAAAGGATAAATGTTGTATAATTCCAATTATATGAGGTACCTACAACAGTCAAATTCATAGAGACAAGTGGTTACCAGCGACTGAGGAGAGGAAGGAATGGGGAATTATTGTTTAATGGGTACAGAATTCCATTCTGGGATGATGAAAAAGTTCTGGAGATGGATAGTGGTAATGGTTGCAGAACAGTGAATGTGCTTAATGCCATTAAATTGTGTACTTAAGAATGGTTAAATGGTAAATTCTGTGTGTATTTTACCACAATTTAAAAAAAGCAAAACACTTAAGGTAATTGTTAAGCATGGTTTCGGTTAGAGCCGCTGATATATGGGATTATATAATGCAAAGTGGGATAAACTGGATTTTGTTGGTACTATATCTAAAGAGAAATTTGTCAAATTGATGAGTTCAAGTACGTACAATCTTCATCCGTTTTTAATGTTCAGCTGCTATAATTTGTACCTCACTGCATGTGGTAATGTGAATAGTGACTACTTACAATTATTTAGCATTCTATCATTTAAAGTACTTTCAGTTATATGACTTCATTTGATCAAGTGTCTCTGGAGATGGGTAATGATATTGCCTTTTTCAGGTGAGAAACTTGAGATTTAGGAGATACGATTTACCTAAGACAACAAATACATACATACATACAGGTAAAGTCAGACCTCCAAGATAGATCTTCTGACAGCAACTCTCATTATTTGCCCCATTGGCAGTCTCCAAGAAAATAGGAGGTCTTGTTTAAGTTATTAGAAAGATCCCATGGATTTAATTGTTTTGTGAACTGAAAAAATGAAGTTTTTAAATGAATCATAAGACTTAATACTTTATTTTGCAGACTGTCATTTGACAGCTCTATTGTTCTTGCCATATTGTTTAATATTTACAAAATCAAGATACACTGATTCTATATAAGGAAGTATTTTTATGAAGCATAAACGTGATACTTTATAATAAATACTAATTAATGCTAGTTATCAGGAAATCTGAAGCATATCTGTTATTGTGTGGAGCTGTTTTCTTCTCTTGCATTGAACTAATCTCTGTACCCAACCATTTGTGTATACTATGCTTTTCATTATTCTTTTAGAGCTTCCCTGTGAAGAACATATTCATCACATTGGAGCCCAAGAGTCAGTAGGTTCCCTTTTTTGCCAGGGACATTTGGCCATGCTCTAGAATAGTAGAAAGATGTAGGGAAAAGCCACTTCTGATATTCTAGTTTAATACTCATACCCCCATAGCCTTCCTAGCTATCATCGTGGAATTGGTGTGGTAAGGGAACTGTGGGCTACAGTTTTCAAAGCATTAAAAAAATGCTTCTGGGGGCTTCCCTGGTTGCGCAGTGGTTGAGAGTCTGCCTGCAGATGCAGGGGACGTGGGTTTGTGCCCTGGTCCGGGAAGATCCCACATGCCGTGGAGCGGCTGGGCCCGTGAGCCATGGCCACTGAGCCTGTGCGTCCAGAGCCTGTGCTCCACAACGGGAGAGGCCACAACAGTGAGAGGCCTGCGTACCACAGAAAAAATAAAAATAAAAATAAATAAATAAATGCCTCTGATTTCTGCTGGATAGTATGGGATCTGTAGGAGGAAAAAAAGTTTTATTGTTTTTTCGTGACATTTTTGTTTTAACAGTGATCTGATATCTACTTCTTGCTATTTTCATAGGAGCACAATGTGATAAACTTATTAAAAATAAAATTCCAGGCTTGTTTACCCATATATTAAACTGATTGTTTGCTAGTTTCATATCTCAAAGATATCTCAAGCATAATGAAGTCCAGATCATCCAGATCATCATATAATCATCTCAACAGATGGAGGGAAAGTGTTTGACAAAATTCACCCTCCATTTATGATAAAAACTCTCAACAAAATTGGTATAGAAGGAGTGTATCTCAATATAATAAAGTCTATATATGACAAGCCCAGAGCTTACATCATACTCAACAGGGAAAAGCTAAAAGCTTTTTCCTTAAGATCAGGAACAAGACAAGGGTGTTCACTTTTGCCGCTGGTATTGGCACTGGAAGTCCAAAGCAGTGAGATAAGAAAAATAAATAAAAGGCATCCAATTTGGAAAGGAAGAAGTAAAACTCACTATTTGTGGATGGCATGATTTTATATTTAGAAAATCCTAAAGACTCCACCAAAAAAAAAAAACTGTTAGAACTAATAAATCAATAAAGTTGAAAGGTACAAAATCAATATACAAAAATCTATTGCATTTTTATACACTAACAGTGAACTGTCAGAGAAATTAATAGAGTAATCCCATTTACCGTTGCATCAGAAAGAATAAAATAGCTAGGAATAAATTTAACCAAGGAGGTGAAAGGACCTGCACACTGACAATTATAAGACATTGACAAAAGAAATTGAAGAAGACGCATGTAAATGGAAAAACATCCTGTGCTCATAGATTGGAACAATTTTTAACATATTGTTAAAATATCTATATTACCCAAAGGAATCTATAGATTCGTTGCAATCCCTATCAATTCCAGTGGCATTTTTCACAGAAATAGGGCAAACAATCCTAAAATTTTTATGGAAGGAACCACAAAAGATCTCAGATAGCCAAAGCAGTCATGAGAAAGAGCAAAGCTGGAGACATCACGCTCCCTGGTTTCAGAATGATATTACAAAGCTATCATAATCAAGACAGTATGGTATCAACATAAAAGCCATGTAGATCAATGGAACAGAATAGAGAGTTCAGAAATAAACCCACATATAGATGGTATATTAATTTGCAACAAAGGCGGCAAGAATATGCAATGGGCAAAGGACAGTCTCTTTAATAAATAGTGATTGGAAAACTGGACTACTAACTTATACACAAAATTTAACTCAAAATGGATTAAAGACTTGAATTTAAGACCAGAAACCATAAAACTCCTAGAAGAAAACATAGGCAGTAAGTTCCTTGACATTGCTCTTGGAGATATATTTTTGGATCTGACTCCAAAGGCAATGGCAACAAAAACAAAAATTAAAAAATGAGCTACATCAGCATACCCAACCCCCAGGCCACGGACAGGTATCAGTCTGTGGCCTGTTAGGAACCAGGCCGCACAGCAGGAGGTGAGCAGCGGGGCGAGTGAGTGAAGCTTCATCTGTATTTACAGCCGTTCCTCATTGCTCGCATTACCACCTGAGCTCTGCCTCCTGTCAGCATTACGGTGAGTTGTATAATTATTTCATTACATATTACAATATAATAATAATAGAAATAAAGTGCACAATGAATACAATGTGCTTGAATGTACCACTCCAGCATCCCCGGTCCATGGAAAAATTGTCTTCCACATAACTGGCCCCTGGTGCCAAAAAGTTTGGGGACCGCTGAGCTACATCACACTGAAAAGCATATGCACAGGAAACCATTAATAAAAAGCAACCTACTGGATGGCAGAAGATATTTGCAAATCATATACCCGATAAGGACTTAATATACAACATATGTAAGGAACTCATACAACTCAATAACAAATAAAACAACCAATCTTATTAAAAAGTGGGTAGAGGGTCTGAATAGACATTTTTCCAAAGAAGATACACAGATGACCAACCATGCATATTAAAAGTGCTCAGCATCACTAATCATCAGCGAAATGCAAATCAGAACCACAGTGTGACCCACCTTATACCTGTAAGAATGTAATCAAAAGGACAAGAAATAACAAGTGTTGGTGAGGATATAGAGAACAGGGAACCTTTGTGCACTGTTGGTGGAAATGTAAATTGGTGCAGCCACTATGGAAAACAGTATGGAGGTTCCTCAAAAAATTAAAGATAGAACTACCATATCATTCAGCAATTCCACTTCTGGGTATTTATCTGAAGAAAATGAGAACGCTAATTTGAAAAGATTCATGCACGCTTATGTTCACTGCAACCAAGATATGGAAACAACGAAGGGTCTATCAGTGAATGAGTGGATAAATAAGATGTAGGATGTGTGTGTGTATCCACACACACAATGGAATACAATAGCCAAGATATGGAAACAACTGAAGTGTCTATCAGTGAATGAGCGGATAAATAAGATGTGGGGCGTGTGTGTGTATACACACAGTGGAATACTAATCAGCCATAAAATGAATGAAATTTTGCCATTTGCAGCAACGTGGATGGACGTTGAGGGTTTTATGCCAAGTGAAATAAGTCAGAGAAAGACAATTACCATCTGATTTTACTTATATGTGGAATTTTAAAAAGAAAACAAATGGACAAACAAAATAAAACGGAACTCATAGATACAGAGAATGAATCTGTGGTTGCCAGAGGGGAGGGGGGTTGAGGGGTGGGCAAAATGGGTGAAGGGGATCAAAAGGTACAAACTTCCAGTTACAAAATAAAGTCACAGGGATGTGATGTACAGCATGGTGGCTATAGTCAGTAATGTTGCGTTACAAATTTGAAAGTTGCTAAGCAAAATTTTAAAAGTTCTTATTACAAGAAAAAAGGTTTATAACTTTGTATGTGACATATGGTAACTAGCCTTATTGTGGTGATAATTTCACAATGTATACAAGTGTTGAATCAATATGTTGCACACCTGAAACTAATATGATGTATGTTGATTATACTTTTAAAAAGAAGATATCAAGCATAATGAACTAAACTGTTAATCTCCTTGTCCTCCCATTTACTAAAAAATCTGCTTCTTACAGTTTTCCTCATCTTAGTAAATGCATCTGCATCTGGTGCATCTGGCCAGTGATCTGGGCCCTTCATAACCCTCTCTAATTTCATTTCCTTCACTCTCCCCTTCATGTCTGTACACGCTGTTCCATTTGCCTAGAATATCATTCCTCTCACTTCACCAATCCACTTTTTACCTAAATTCTACTCACCCTTCAGGTATCAGCTTTAATCTTCATTTCCAGAACCACCCGGTTAATTTAGGCCCCTTTTGTAGCTTCATGACATCCTTTAATAAGAATAACAGTAATAGCTGCAGCTAACATTTAGTAAACCTTGACTGTGTACTGGTACATAATATTGTCAGAAGGATTAAGTAATTTTTTAGAGTTACACCCTGATAATTTGAAGAACTGAGTTTGAATTTAGACAGTTTACCCCACACTTAACCTCTTCACTGCTCTGCCTCTTACTGTGTAGTTACTTTTGTGATTACTTGTCTTGTTCCCCTCTTGTACTTCTAAGCTCTGTGAAGGCAGGGACTATGTCTATCTTATATTCCTAGTATCTAGTTGAACATATGCATAAGTGCATTGTCGTATTTGAGATGTAGCCTCATTTACTCAGAAAGTTTGAAAATGGATAAAATTTACAATGTCACCTGGAATTCACAGATGACATTGACCATTTTACCTTCTAGAAATGAAAGTATAAATGTGTAGAAATCTATTTAGTTCATCTCGTAAATCAATTTACTGTTAGTGATTATACATCAAGGAACCCGATCTATTTGGAGAAGATTGAATTTGAAAAAAAATTTCCCCCTGCCTTTGATTCACTATATTTTAGAATCTAATTGCTTAGAGGTTATGGGCAGTCAATTGGTGAGTTTTATTAGATATTTTAGTCACAAACTGCCATCTGTTGCTATTTTGGGGAAAACTGTCAAAGAATAGACAATAGACACACATGTGTTATGACTTGGTATTCCAGCTTTAAAGAAGCCTCTTACGGCTTCCCTGGTGGCGCAGTGGTTGAGAGTCCACCTGCCGATGCAGGGGACACGGGTTTGTGTCCCGGTCCGGGAAGATCCCACATGCCGTGGAGCGGCTGGGCCCGTGAGCCATGGCTGCTGAGCCTGCGCGTCCGGAGCCTGTGCTCTGCAACGGGAGAGGCCACGACAGTGAGAGGCCCGCATACCGCAAAAAAAAAAAAAAAAAAAGCCTCTTAGACGGAGATCAAAACTTAAAGTAGAATAGAATGAGTGGGAGCACTAGGGTAAAAAAGATGGGAATATTATAAAGAGCTCCTGCCTGTGTCAGGACATCACTGATAAGGGATTTCTCTTACTTTTGGAAGATTCTTGGGTATGAAGATTAAGAAAATGCTTTGAAGAAGAACTAAAACTCCATCAGAGATTCTTTTCTTGAGTCAGTTCTTTGTTTTATTGATGGGAAATCTGTTATCACACAAAGTAATAAAAAAATTGTCTAGGAAGGCCATACTCATTGTTTTTAAAGCAAAATAAATGAAAGGTGATGTAAACTTGGCACTTGACACGTGTTTGGAATTTGATGTGCATAGTTATTTTCTGTGGGAAAGGACTTTGAATGTTGTCTTTCCCATCGCTGATGTACACACAGCAGAAAAGCAATCATGAAATTTTTTATTTAAATGAAAAAATTTTAATCTACATTTTATATTTACATAAAGTGTTACAAAAGTGCATAAATATGACACTTATTTTCAATACAGGTTTTTTTGGGTTTTTTTTTTTTTGAGAGGGAGGGGGTAGTTTGTTCATTCTTCCCCCTTTTTTCTTCCCTTTCATCTACATTCCTGCCCTGCCAGGTCCTTCTAACCCATATTAATAACCTAGGTTATATTATTCCATATTTTCCTCCATGTTGTCATGTTCATGTACAGATGTATATAATACATTATACATACATACAAGTGTGTATGTGTTTGTATTGTGTGTTTGTGGTTTTTTGAGTGCTCCTGTACTTTAAAGTTTTCTGTCTTACTCAAGAATACCTTATGGAAATCTGTTACATGGCAAAGCTCTGATTTATTCTTTTTAACAACTACAAAGTTGTATTAGTTGACCAGGGCTACCATAACAAAGTACCACACACTGGGTGGCTTAAACAACAGAAATTTATTTTATTACAATTCTAGAGGCTAGAAGCCCAAGGTGCTGCCAGGGTGGATTTCTTCTGAGGCCTCTCTTCTTGGCTTATGGATAGCTATCTTCTCCCTGTGTCTTCTCCACAACCCCCAAAATAAAATATAATAAAACTCTAAAAATCACTTCATAAAAAACAATTTCAACTTTGTTTCCTTAGATATAGTACAAGAACCTTAAACTAAGGTGTTAAACTTGAATTTCTTACCTTTCTGAAAAATATTACCCTCTTCTAGTATTTCCTATCCTAGTGAAATTAGTGGTTCTCCCTCATTGCTGTTCTCACTACCCCCAAAATAATTATCCAGACTTACCTCCTCACCTCTTTTACATCTCCCACTGCTTCTACATTGTTTCAGGCCTTCATTGTATCTTTTTACACAGCCTGCAGCATCCTTCCAACTAGTTTTGCTTTCTTCACTTTCATCTTTGTTTTAACCCATCCTTTATACTGACACCAGAGAGATTCTTCAGCAAATAGATCTAATTATGTCAATGTCTGTTTGAAACCCTTCTATCACTTTCTCCTGCCCTGATCACTTCTCAACTTCTTAGCATGACACACAAGCCTGCCCTTTCCAGTCTTAGCTTTTCCCAGGTGCAGTCTTTGATCCAACTCTTACAGTTTCCCCAATACATCATTTTATCTTGGCCTCTATGCCTCTTTATATGTTACCTCTTTTAGTAAAAGCCCTACTTCCTTATCTGCTTCCCTGTTGCACCTTATTCATCCTTTTTAATCCAGTTCAAGTGTGTTTTACTTGTGAAGACTTCTGATACTCCTCAGGCACCATCAGCAAGGATCATTCTTTTTTTGGTTGTCATTGTACCGTAAATATAACTCCATTGTAACCTCATAACGCTGTGTTAAGTCACTTGTTGACATGTCTAGCTCCTCTGTGAGCTGAACTCTTTGAGGGCAGATGTCATGTTCTCATTCATCTTCGTGTCCCCAGCAATGAGAGGAAATCGGGGGAAAAAAAAACGTTACGTACATGGGCCTAAAGGCTAATTAACAAGCCCTAAGAAATGCGAAAATATTTTCAGTCAATTTTGTTTTTGGAAAAAATTTGTTCTCTGATTTGTTTTATTATTGTTGCTTTTAATTTTTTTTTAAACAAAGGCTTTTTTGCTTTGATTTTTAAATAAACCTCAAAATGAGGAGAAATAAGAACCTAAAACATCATACATTGACTAATTGTAACAATGAGAAATTGATTTAACAGTCCAAATCTTTATTATTTGCTATGGTAAAGGTTTTGAGCATACCAGTTTTATTTCAAATTCTGTTATGTGTTTAAATAAAAGTAGCAGATCTGGGCTCAAGATGTGACAAAGTACAATCCAGAAGTTTTCTAATTCTTCAGAGAGCCATTAGCTAGAAAAGGCTATGAAAGATTCATCAGAATTCAACTTAGTGTTTTCTAGCAGTTTACCCAAGGGGTTCCTGAATACAGTTAGGGGACTCATGGATCAAACAGCTAGGAATTGTTATAGATCTAATCCCTTTGCTATTCCAGATTCCATAAATCTGACAATAATAGCCACAAAGTTGCTTCTGAATTTGTTAGAAATTACTAGAGACAAAATGAACTGTCAAGACAGAAGCCGGCAGTCCTTAAGAAATGTTTAAAATTCAGTGGGTGGCATCTTTAACTGAATATGATGATTATTCCTTAATCGAATATGATAATTATACCACAAAAGAATTACAGTCATGATCATATAAAATTCTTATTCATGGCTATCGTTCATTTTTTAGTGAAGTTTTTGCATTTACTTTACTTAAATTACCTAAGTGCATTTAAAGAAGCATATGAAGTTTTCTATGTCAGTAAGCCTAAGTATAAAATATAATGTTTTTGAAAACTGCATGTAAAGGAAAACCCCCATCAACTTTAAACCCAAGTCTAAGTGCATATTATAATTGCTCTCATACACACACCCTTAGTGAATGTTAGTTGTAGATAGCTTCTAAAGGCTGTCATAAAATTTGGCAGTGTAACCTATTCTGTACAGTCTTGAATAATTTGGATCATTTGATCTATTAAATATCTTTGAGTACCATTTAGATGGAATGGAACACTTGAGGTGTAACACTATCTTATAGAAGAGAAGTGGTTTTTTATCCTATATGTATAAGGAAATGGAATGCTACTTCTGTCTGCTCATTAAAGAAATCTCTTAACAGCATCTTCCTTGAAAGAATAAAGAGCAAAGTCTGTATTTCAGGAATTGGTGTTCTGCTTGTCTTTAAGCATTTACCATTGTACATGCTTTTCAGTCAGAGATTTTGAAGTATTGTTTTTAGAGAATTAAAATAATTTATTAGTCTCATATGAATGAACCTTATGATTCTAATTTGACAAATTTAAGATGTGATAAAGGTTAATCTCCAGAAATTTAGGTGAACAGTTGGCATCATGCATTTTTTTCTATTTAAGCCTAATTCTTTGTTTGATTTATTTACCTAATAGGTTTTATTTGGCTATTAGTAACCATCAACGAATAAAACTGTTAGAATTTGAATTTCTAAAATTTCATGTATCATACAAGGTGTCAAGCTTAACATTTTAACTATAAGTGATAAGCAGTATCACGGTTTTTGGGTTGTTTTTTTAAACCATAGCATTTCACCACTGTATTTATATACAGTTCATTTGATTCTACGTAATAAACATTGATTTTAGTTCTGACTGCCTTTATATGTTGAATGGTTTCTGCCATAAGGATTTATTCTCCTAAATCAACCAGACTTCTAGCATTACCACCACCCCTTTTAACTCTTAATTCTGAGAAAGAGATATTTTCTTCCTTTCTCCCCTATAACACAGAGGCTTTGAGTATTCCCTGAATGTCAGGGGTTTAGAGTGAAAAGCAAAGAGAAAATGATTCTATAAGTAGATAAACAAGGCCTTGCGTAATGGGAGCATCAATAGAGGAAACAGACAAGGGAACATGTAATTATAACTCAGTAGGACAAAGCCAATAACAAAAATGTGATACCTAGTACAAGGATTAGCACAGAGCAGAGTATAAGACCCATAGAGCAGGGGCTGTTTTTTATTAATCTCTATATATCCAGTATTTAATAGGTTCAATAAATCAGTTAAATGAATGAGATTAATTCTGCCTTAGAAAGAGACAACAAGCAAGAAAGTCTACCCAAATGACACGAGATCTGGGGTTTGAAAGTCAGATAGATAGGTGAAATGGTAAGAGAATGAATGATAGCCATGGAGAACAGTGTGAGTGAAAACTGCATGCCATGTTCCACAAACTGTGAATAGTTTGAATTGCTTCAGCATAAAGTGTAAATTGAAGAGCAGTTAAAGATGGAGCTATATTAGTGAAGAATTATACAGTTTCTATGGGTTTCTTTGAAAAACAGAGAACATTTAAAAAATATAATCTGATCAATTTACATTTTCTTGAACACTTTATAAAATGTGTTTTGAGGTACCTAAACCACTTCCTCAAAAGGCTTGATATTTTTTAAAGTTAATTAGAATTATTATTGATTAAATATTTTCATCTTTTTTTATATATAAATATCTTTATTTTTTGGCTATGCTGGGTTTTCGTTGCTGGGCGTGGGCTTCCTCTAGTTGTGGCGAGCGGGGGCCGCTCTTCGCTGTGGTGTGCAGGCTTCTCATTGTGGTGGCTTCTCTTGTGGTGGAGCACGGGCTCTAGGCGCATGGGCTTCAGTAGTTGTGGCACACAGGCTCAGTAGTTGTGGCTCGCCTGCTCTAGAGCGTAAGCTCAGTACTTGTGATGCATGGGCTTAGTTGCTCCACGGCATGTGGGATCTTCCTGGACCAGGGCTCCAACCCGTGTCCCCTGCATTGGCAGGGAGATTCTTAACCACTGCGCCACCAGGGAAGTCCCTAAATATTTTCATCTTAATATTTGTTATCTCTAGCAATTTAGCTTTATGTCACATTTTTAGTATATTTACAATTTTATGTAATACATGGGATCGTTTGTGTAATCAATGATCATTTTACCCATTTTGAATAATTTTACCTTTTCAGATGATAAGATTTATAGTGCTACATTTACATTTATGACATGCTGATGTTTCTTAAAGTATGACCGCATACTTCAAACCAAGCTTTAGGGACTTCGCTGGCGATCCAGTGGTTAAGACTCCACACTTCCACTGCAGGAGGTGTGGGCTCGATCCCTGGTTGGGGAACTAAGATCTCATATGCTGCGTGGTGCAGCCAAAAGAAAAAAAAGCAAAGTTTTATATAGAAGCCCACTATATAAATAGATACAGTTCATGGACATTCTACTCCTTATGCTGAAGGAGCTACTAGGACTCCTCCAAGTTGACACTCAGGGGTTTAGTGGAAAGAGCTTTGGCCTAAATACCAGGAGGCCCAGGTTCAGCATTATTAGTTAGTTACAGGATTGTGGGTGTCTCCTTTTTATTATCTGCTAAATAAAGGGACTGAGCGAAATGACTTCTGAAGTCTCTTTTACTTATAAAATTATGTTGTTTTATAAATCTGTAGCTATATTTTATGTGATGCTGGAGCCTTGAATAGGAATGTAACCCCAATTATAGCTACATTTTCCGGGACTACATCTTGGTGAAACCAGGGGCTGTCTGTACTGTTTTTCATTTGTGAGATATAGTTTCTCTTGTTCAACATTTATAATAAGTTCCTCCCTACTTCTCCCCCCCCCCCCAGTCCATGTATAGTTGAGATTTTGGTAGGATAGGTGGAGATATCTAGCAAGTATTTTGGTATATGGGTCTAAAAGTCAGGAGAAAAGTCAGGACTACAGATAGATTTGGAGTCATCCATGCAGGTGATAAAAATGTGGAAGTAAATGAGATAAGTTGGGAGAGAGAACAGAAGAAGGGAGCAGACAGACAAGGAGGGACTCCACATTTGAGGGGTGAAGGAAGATATGGAACTCTATAAGGAAAAAGAAACAAAGAAATAAAAGAAGCAGAATAGATTGTGTCACTGATAATAAGAAAAGAGAGTTTAAAAAAGTCGAGAGCCCTCCACCAAAAAAAAAAAAAAAAAACCACCATGAAGTGTTAGGATTCACTTTTCAAGGAAGATAAGTCAACCATGAAGTTAAAGGGTATCTAAGAAAACAGTTTAAGCCAATGAGGGCATGCAATTCAATGTATAAAAATAAAACTGTTCTCAAAAGTTCCAGGGGTTTTTTTGTTTCATTTTTAAAAGTTCTTTTTAATCATGCTTAGTGTTGAAGAGGAGTCTGTTTACAAACAAGTTTCGTTACCTACACAGATTAGTCAGAATGTGATGGCCTGGTGAATAGAAAGCTGAGAAACATGAATTCTGGGTTCTAGTCCATACTCCATCCATTATTTTAACTGCACAACCATTCAGTCATCTAATAGGGTGAGAGATTTGTAAGCAGATCAGTTACAATCAGGTTGGTAATAGCTATACCAAAAATGACAAAAAGTACTTAGGCAGATGATTTAAGCCTTTTGGGGCTCAGTTTCTTCACCTGTAAAATAATAGTAAATTGTTTTAAACGTCATAATTAATGTAGCACCCCTCACACAGTTCTGAATTGTCATAATGTTATTTGCCTCTAAAATATTTTTCTTTAAAAAGTATTATAAGTGCATATATATGTTTATATGCATGTCTATGTACTTTTAATATATATTTTAAAATTCATTATATGGTATACTTTATAATAAAATTTCTCCATACATTGAGGCTGTCAAACCCTCAGCTAATGAGGTGTATGTAGTAGGACAGACCATACTAAATGCTCTTGGCTAGTGAGTACTGTGTACTTTCATCCAATGAGAGCTCTGAGAGCTCTACCATCCTTTAGAGAGTTGAGCATATTTTGAAACATGTATTGTTTGTCTCCTGAAACTGATTTTTCTGCCGTTTTCTAAAGTAGGGAACAGTTTTGACCCATAGTGAGTGACAAAGGGAAGCAAGTAAAGACTATCATGCTGGTTATTAAAATGTAAATTTTACAAAAACCGGTGGCCTAAGATGCCTCCAAAGAAATGGTCGAGGAAAATGAAGGTAAAGATTATTGGGCATTTATGAATGAGTGACCATCAAGTTATCTTCCTGAAGCATAGACAGTCTCACATTGTCAAAAGTGCCCATTTTGTGTCGTTTGATGTAGGGTGACTTTGTGTTCAACAGACATTTATCAAGCTTGTATTATGTGCCATGT
Organism: Monodon monoceros; assembly: GCF_005190385.1. Classification (NCBI taxonomy): domain Eukaryota; kingdom Metazoa; phylum Chordata; class Mammalia; order Artiodactyla; family Monodontidae; genus Monodon; species Monodon monoceros. Next base: position 57,293,534 of record NW_021703775.1, read on the forward strand.
ACAGCGCTAGATGCTGGGGTTACTTTGATGAATAAGATATATCCCTCTTGGATTTTATCATTGGGTAGGAAAGATAGAGTTAAACAAGGGACCCATAGGAGGTCAATTTTTCCCAAGCACTGTGTTGACTAAGTGTTCTGACTACCACTGGTTCTTGGCAAAAACCATATAAACTGCATCTTTTATCCCCAGCTCAGCCTCTCCCTCCCTCTCTATATTCCCACACTCCAGGATAACCATGGTTTAAGAAAAAAAATGGAAATGATGCAATTAAGTATCTGAATCTCTAGAAACATGTTAATAAGCATGTATGGTGCACGTGGCTGGGAAAAAGGTTAAGAATTCCAGACTTGGGTCATAACATTCAAATCTGTATTTGCAAGCCAGACCATGTTCTTGAATACAAACCCACACTTAAAAAAACAAAATTATGGGCTTCCCTGGTGGCGCAGTGGTTGAGAGTACGCCTGCCGATGCAGGGGACACGGGTTCGTGCCCCCGTCCAGGAAGATCCCACACGCCACGGAGCAGCTGGGCCCGTGAGCCATGGCCGCTGAGCCTGCACGTCCGGAGCCTGTGCTCTGCAACGGGAGAGGCCACAACAGTGAGAGGCCCGCGTACCGCAAAAAAAAAACCCAAAAAACAAAATTATTTGTTTCGTTTGTCTAATTAGATGAAACAAGCCTACATTTTAATTACTTTGCTTTTTGTTTATAGGTTCAGGGGCAAGTTCATCCTACTCTTGAGTCTAGTGATGATGCTCTTCAGTATGTTGAAGAATTAATTTTGCAGTTATTAAATATGCTATGCCAAGCTCAGCCCCGAAGTGCTTCAGATGTAGAGGTATGATAAATTTTGCCTTGTGTCTAATATGTGTGTTTATTGTAATGTCAGTGAAGGGGGAAAGAGTTTGCTTTTCAGTTCCACAGAATATATATATGGTATTTTAAAATAATGACTGGATTTCTTTTAACTTTGTATTGAGTATATGATAGCTTGTATATGTTTTTGCTGTCATACTATTCCATTATTTGCTTTTAATCTAAAATGAACTTTTATTGGCCTCTAAACACTGCTTCTTGATGCTAGAATGACAAATATACCTTTAAAAGTAGAATTTGTCAAGTGTTTTTATTTGTTTGTTTTTTAAAGCCAGCTATCATTTCAAAAACATTTCAATTAATCCTTTGATCTTCAGTTGCTAGGTGTATTTTAGATAGAAGTGAACCACTTTCCACCAATTGGAAGGGAGGGAAACATCTAAAAATCTAGGAAGGAAGTTCTGTAATCTTCTACAAAGATGACATGGCTCCTGTCTTTTTAGGGCTTATAGATTAGTGGAGATACAGGTAGGTATATGGGCGGTAATGTAATGTGATGTACTATGAGAAAAGGGTATGTGGGAAACGAAAAAATGGGTAAACTAATAGCACAGGCTTTGGGGCTTAAGGTTAGCTTCTCAGAAGAAGGGCCATCTAAATGGAGTTCTTGAGGAGTCAAGATTGAGAGGAGAAGAAAGGAGGCTTGAGTACCAACTATAGAAAATGGAAGATAGAGCTGGAAATACAAAAGGAGTTTTCTGGCAATGATGAAGGATCATTTGACTTTAAAGACCTTGAATGTATAGTATACAAATCTTTGCATTTCTGTGACATTTCTTTTGCAGTACTCGTTTGGGCACAAAAAGGATGGTTGAGTTGAATGGCATTTCACCATGGATATATAATGGCAGAACAGTAGGGCAAGAGAATTGTGGAAATTGGTAGCAGCAGTGCTTTACAACCCTTTTCAGGACACAACACACTAGAATGTAATCATGATTTTGCAATACACAGTGACTGGGGAGGAGGTGTGTCTCTGTCTACCCCAGGCCCTGCTCTGTTCCCCTGAGGGGTGAGGGATTGATATATAGGTATATTCAGTAGGAAGCTCAGCTGAAAAGAGCATCAGAGAATCAAATTGGATAAGGAAAAAAGTGAAATTTACAAACAGCTGATATTTGAGTGCTTGCTGTAGTATCATACACTGGTTTAAACACTTCTATGTTTATGTTTCATTTAAAGTTTTTAATAACCCCATGAAGATGTTGCTGTCTTTTCCTTTAATAAGATATAAGGCCCAGAATATAAGGTCTTGTTCACTACCAAATCCCCAGCACCTAGAATATTGTCTGGCACTAAGAAGGCACTCAGAAAGTATATGTTGAATGAATTAATGTGGAAACTGAAGCAAAGAGAGGTTAAATAAGTTGCCCATGGTTACAGCTAGTAAGTAGTGAAGCCAAGACTCTAACCCAGAAAGCCTAAGCTTTCTGGGCATAAATTCTACTAAACTATTCTGCCAGGTAGGAGAGGGGAAGGCAGATTGGCAAAACATGGAGGGAACAGTATTGGATTTCCCAATAAGATCAGAGAGCTGATAACACTAGAATACCTGAGTGATAGAAATAGAAGAATAGATTGAGATCAGAGACAGAGTTGTTAGAATTTAGGATTTCTAAAGTAACATAGTTACAAAAGCAGGATGTGGCCATGTGGTGGTAGCTGGACTAGACATGAAGGTCCCTATAAGGAAGTGTTCAAGGAGTTAAGAGGTCAGAGTATTTTATATGTCCTTAATTTAAACAATAAAGTCACACAGGATGATGGCAGGACTTTACATGAGAGTGGAAGATTGATATTCCAGAATCAGCTTGGGGAGTGGAAAAGATGCTAAATCCACCTTCATGTGGGTTTTGGGACAAGGGCATTTCCTGCTCTAGAAGTCTTTAGGGGAGATCCAGATTTCAACTGAGGCAAAGAAATATTAAGCAACACTAAGTTACAGAGGTTGTGGATGTAGAAAAGATTGTGTACTATGGAATAGTAATTCACTTTGATTTTTAAAGTAATTCAAAGTAGGTTTATACATTTTTATCCCATTTTTCCATTGAATTATAAGTAAAATACCTTTTATTCATAATTTCCTTTAGGCACTTATTAACATTGGATTTTCAGAGTAGATCTTGAATAGAAATGGTTGCCTGACTCTCCTTGTTAACAACTCCGTTTGATCTTTTGGACCCTGATTAGGTTCTCCCACAGTGTTCATAAAATGTAGCATCCAATCCTATACCTAGTATATTAGAATGGGGTTACAGGTCGCATCATCATTCTGATGTTGGTATAGTCCAGGTATTTGCTAGTTTGAAAACACTACAAACTCAAATTCAGCTCTTTCCAAATAATGTTGTGCTGTACCTATGTTTATCTAATTTTCTCCTTTTCATTAATATAAAAACTAACAATTTTCCAGTATTGAAGGAGATCTCCATGAATTCTCAAAAATTACTAATGAGTCTCTCAATCTTCCACTTGCACAGATTTAATCATTATGTAGGTACTCACGATTCTAGATAATAAGGGATATTTCATGGCTTTTTAATACTCAGAAAACTTCTGAGATATTGAAGGTATTTACCCTCTGCCCTGTTGTGTTATTTTTAAGCAAGTAACTTGGACATTTAAAATAGATGTAGCCATGGATATTCCAGTGAGCTGATGTTGTGGTTGGGAATGGACTTTTTGAAAGAGAATATATGACAGTAATAGAGTTAGCAATCAGTTGTGTAATAGGCTTTGTAATTTCAAAGTACTGTTATAGACATTTCTATGCCCTTCCAACAACCCTGTGGAGTAGTTATTGTTCTTCTTGTTTTATATATTAGACAGTTAACCCGCAGAATGGTAGAACGGATTTTTTAAAAAGATGGAAATCTAGTTCTTTTCCAATCAATAGTCAAATACCCTTCTTTGTGTGGAAGGGTATTTATTTAAGAATATGGAGATTGGAGATATTTAGATGAATATAATAGTGTCTTTAGATTCTTTTATCAGGAAATAATTTTCTTTAATTTCTTTAATGCATTTATGGAGCTTTCTTTTAAAATAATAAGGGCCATGACTTTAGCAAGCCCTTCAAATAAATTTTGAGGTAAGGGATAATTCATAAAAAAAATTAATTTGAAGGCCGTATAAAAAATGTGCTTTAAGAAATAGAGCAGTCTGATTTAGTGGAATATGTGAATTTTACTTCTGAAGAATACATTTTGATTAAAGTATAAGCATAATTCAAAGTAGGGTGGCAATTCTTGCTTAATATTCGGCCCCTAGGGGATTTGTTTCAATGAAAAACTAAAAGTGATTTTTAGTTGCCCTATAGTTTTAGGAAAATAGATACTTCAGAAGTGCTTGAAAACTAATGGGTTACATACGTATCTATAATCTTGCTTATGCTAATTTAAAAGTTTTGATAAATTGTGCTACAGATTATCACAGACTATGAAGTATCGTAGTTCAAATGAATGGGATTTTGTTTTGTTGATGTAGCTAATGTTCACTAATCCATGGCACCAATATTTGAGTATCCACTATTTGTCAGGCAGTGTTCCAGATGAATAAGGTAGTATATATAAACTCCCTGGGAATGCAGAGAAGGGGTATATATTATTTGGTCCTGTCTTTTTAAAATTATGTTTTAAAAGATAGTGTATAAAAATTCCTCCAATCTGGTTTGCTCTCCCTCTCCTCATTTTGTATATTTAGTCGTTTTAAAAGTAGAAGTAAAACCAGTAGTATTTTTTCTGATATATCCCTGATAAAGTATATATTTATTTATTTAAAAATTTTTATTTTATTGAAGTATAATTGAGTTACAATATTGTGTTAATTTCTGCTGTACAGCAATGATTCAATCATACATATATTGTTTTTCATATTCTTTTCCATTATGGTTTATTATGGTATATTGAATATAATAGTTCCCTGTGCTATACAGTGGCCCTTGTTGTTTATACATAAGTATATTCTTTTTTTAAAAAATTTATTTATTTATTTATTTTTGGCTGCGTTGGGTCTTCAGTGCTGCTGGTGGGCTTTCTCTAGTTGCGGTGAGCGGGGGCTACTCTTCGTTGTGGTGTGCGGGCTTGTCATTGCAGTGGCTTCCCTTGTTGCAGAGCATGGGCTCTAGGCGTGCAGGCTCAGTTGTAGCACTCGGGCTCAGTAGTTGTGGGTCGTGGGCTTTAGAACACAGACTCAGTAGTTGTGGCACGCGGGCTTAGTTGCTCTGTGGCATGTGGGATCTAACCGGGCCAGGGCTCGAACCCATGTCCCCTGCACTGGCAGGCAGATTCCTAATCACTGTGCCTCCAGGGAAGTCCCCCATAAGTATATTCTTTTAAATTTCTTAAGTCTTGTTCTTTCATAATTGTACTTGTTTTTATTTCACTCTGGTTGACTAGACTGATTTCCATTTGTAATATCTTTTTTTCCTGTTTCCCTTTCTTGCCTGTGTGTCCTGTATTTAAGCAACTTTAATTTCTTAGGACACTGATAGATTTTTCCTCTCATTTAACTCAGGCTTTCTTGGACTCTTTTTTTTTTAAAATATATATATATGTATATATTTATATAATATATATATATATATATATACTCTTTCAGATTCTTTTCCCTTATAGGTTATTGCATAATACTGAGTATAGTTCCCTGTGCTATACAGTAGATCCTTGTTGGTTATCTATTTTTTTTTAACATCTTTATTAGAGTATAAGTGCTTTACAGTGGTGTGTTAGTTTCTGCTTTATAACAAAGTGAATCAGCTATATATGTATACATATATCCCCATATCTCTTCCCTCTTGCATCTTGGTTATCTGTTTTATACACAGTAGTTTGTATGTTTATCCTGGCCTATTAATTTATCCCCACTCCCACCTCCTTTCCCCTTTGGTAACCATAAGTTTGTTTTCTGTGGCTGTGAGTCTCTTTCTGTTTTGGAAATAAGTTCGTTTATGTCTTTTTTTCTTTCTTTTAGATCCCACATATAAGCGATATCATATAATTGTAATTGTCTTTCTCACTTAGTAGGATAATCTCTAGGTCCATCCATATTGCTGCAAATGGAATAATTTCATTCTTTTTTATGGCTGAGTAATATTCCATTGTATATATATATCACATCTTCTTTATCCATTCATTTGTTGATGGACAATTAGGTTGATTCCATGTCTTGGCTATTGTAAATAGTGCTGCAGTGAACATTGGGGTGCATGTATCTTTCTGAATTAAGGTTTTCTCTGGATATATCCCCAGGAGAGAGATTGCAGGATCATATGGTAGCTCTATTTTTAGTTTTTTGAGGAACTTCCATACTGTTCTCCATAGTGGCTGCACCAATTTACATTCCCACCAACAGTGTAGGAAGGTTCCTTTTTTCCATACCTTCTTCAGCATTTATTATTTGTAGACTTTTTGATGATGGCCATTCTAACCGGTGTGAGGTGGTACCTCATTGTAGTTTTGATTTGCATTTCTCTAATAATTAGCGATGTTGAGTGTCTTTTCATGTGCCTTTTGCCCATCTGTATGTCTTCTTTGGAATAATGTCTATTTAGGTCTTCTGCCCTTTTTTTGATTGGGTTGTTTGTTTTTTTGATATTGAGCTGTATGAGCTGTTTGTATATTTTGTAAATTAATCCCTTGAGAGTCTCATCATTTGCAAATGTTTTCTCTCCCATTCTATACGTTGTCTTTTCATTTTGTTTATGGTTTCCTTTGCTGTACAAAAGCTTTTTAAGTTTTATTAGGTCCCATTTGTTTATTTTTGTTTTCATTTCCATTACTCTAGGAGGGGGATCCAAAGAGAGATTGCTGCGATTTATGTCAGAGAGTGTCTTGCCTATGTTTTCCTCTAGGAGTTTTATAGTATCCAATCTTAAATTTAGGTTTTTAATCCATTTTGAGTTTATTTTTGTGTATGGTATTAGAAAACATTCTAGTTTTATTCTTTTACATGTAACTGTCCAGTTTTCCCAGCGCCATTTATTGAAGAGACTGTTGTTTCTCCATTGTATATTTCTGCCTCCTTTGTCATAGATTAATTGACTATAGGTAAGTGGGTTTATTTCTGGGCTGTCTTCTTCCATTGATCTATATTTCTGTTTTTGTGTGTGTACCATACTGTTGTGATGACTGTAGCTTTGTAGTATAGTCTGAAGTCAGGGAGCCTGATTCCTCCAGATTTGTTTTTCTTAAGATTGCTTTGGCTATTCAGGGTGTTTTGTGTTTCCATACAAATTTTTAAAAAATCTTGTTACAGTGCTTTGAAAAATGCCATTGGTAATTTGATAGGGATTGCATTGAATGCTGTAGATTGCCTTGGGTAGTATGGTCATTTTGACAATATTGATTCATCCAGCCCAAGAACACAGTATATCTTTCCATCTGTTTGTGTCTTCTTTGATTTCTTTCATCAGTGTCTTATAATTTTTGAAGTACAGGTCTTTTGCCTCCTTAGGTAGGTTTATTCCTAGATATTTTATTCTTTTTGATGTGATGGTAAATGGAATTGTTTCCTTAATTTCTCTTTCTGATCTTTCATTGTTAGTGTATAGAAATGCAACAGATTTCTGCATATTAATTTTGCATCCTGCAACTTTCCTGAATTCATTGGTGAGCTCTAGTTGTTTTCTGTTAGTGTCTTTAGGATTTTCTGTGTAGAGCGTGATGTCATCTGCAAACAGTGACAGTTTTAGTTCTTTTATTCCAATTTGGATCCCTTTTATTTCTCTTTCCTTTTATCTTAGACTTTTTTCCCTGTGAGCTGAATCCTTAAATTTTAAACGTTTGCTTTTCCTTTCCCATTCATTTTTTCTTTAACTTTCTTTTCCTTCACATCCTAAAGAATCTTTGTAATTTCTAATAAGTTTGCCATTCACATTTTGATTTCCCAAGTGATTTCACAATATTTTCTACCTTTCTAGACAGAAAAGAAAAATTCTTCTACACATTCTAAGCCTTTATTACTATTAATAGCACTTCAAAAGTACCTCCAGGTCTGAATATTTACACTGAAGTGCATGTGTAGGAATTTTTATAGATCCTAGAATGTTTCTATTGGAATTGATCATCAAGATTATCTATTTAGACACCTTTATTATGTAAAGGAAACGACAAGGTTCTGCTAATAAGAGACAGAGCTGAATTGCAAACCTAGCTCTCTATCTTTTATTTTTCCCAAAGCCACTAAATATCAATCAAGGTGGAATTTCTCAATTTAAAACAAAACTATTAATCTTGAAAGTGGCATCTTGAAAGAGTATCTTGAAAGAGTAATAGACTTTATTTAATTCATGAATCTTTCATTGATCATTTCTCCTTGGGCTTCTTTACCTTAAATTATATAAGATAATTGTAAAAATAAATTTTATTTTGCTCTAAAATTGTAATTAAGTTTGCCACTACAAGATACAAAGTATTTCTTTCAGTCTGGCCTTTCCACATTCAAGGCATCTATTTTGACCCTATTAATCTTTCCCATGACCTTTGGTATTACCTCATAAATATACAGTCCAGTAATACACTAATAAGTAAGTTTAAAATGTTTTCTTCATCATTATTATTTTCCCTTTCTTGCCTTCTCTTTTAGCATTCCTGACTTTCCTTCCCCTTCTTTCTCAAAACAATAGATAAACTCGGAATTAGGTTGATAAAATTGAGATGGGCAAGGATTGCTGTTCTGTTTTCTTTCTCTTCTACCTCAACCCCTGCCTACAGTTTGCCTTGTAATTCTACTGATGATTTTTCTTCAAAGATGTATGTTAAATGTATTTAGAATTATTAGATTGAGTTCAGCTTCTGTTCTATTCTGCTGCTTTCTATCACCACTACACAGCAGTGCTTTTTAGATTCTAGGTCATCACCCCTTATGCCCAACTAACATTTTTATAAATGAATAGGAAAAATCAGTACATTGCCTATAGTAAAAGAAGGTTTTGTTTTATGAAACTTTGTTCCAGTGTACTATGTATGTGATATATAAGGATGTAATGTAAAATGTATTAAGATTTCTTACTATGCATTGAGGTCCCCCCCACCAAAAAAATGTTAGCCATAGGGCTATACTATTATAAGGTCTGTAATCATGGTTATACCTATTTATTCAGTTAACCATGGGTTAAACCCATCAGTATGAAATTTTTAATTGGGAGTCATGGTAAAGTTAGTCCTAAATCTCTTGTCATTTTTGGATTATCAAGTCTATAGTATTGACTTGGAAAAAAGGAAAAGAATTCTTGTTTTGGACATTCTTTTCCACCCTTTTCCTCCTTCCTTTATTAGTCCTTTTTCACCTGCCGAGCTCCCCCAGTATTTTGGACCTTTGTATTGCCTTTATTATATGAGGGTATAGCATCCTAGCAAATAGCTTTTCAACTAGACATTTGAAAATGTCTGTAAACTCCATTTTTAACTACAATAATTTCTGTGATTAGATTTAAAATGATCACTTCTTTTTTTTTTTTTTTTTTTTTTTGCGGTACGTGGGCCTGTCACTGCTGTGGCCTCTCCCGTTGCAGAGCACAGGCTCCGGACGCGCAGGCCCAGCAGCCATGGCCCACGGCCCAGCCGCTCTGCGGCATGTGGGATCCTCCTGGACCGGGGCACGAACCCGTGTCCCCTGCATTGGCAGACAGACTCCCAACCACTGCGCCACCAGGGAAGCCCTAAAATGATCACTTCTTATATTTAGAAGCTGACTTATCCTTGAACATAGATGAAGAGAAAATTTCTTAAATTTGAATGGGTTAAACTATTTTCAGTTTATAAATTTGTTATTAACATGTCCTGGAATCAATGTTTCCTTTCCCTCCACAGAATATCACATAGCAATCTCTTTTTCATTTTCCATCTTAGTAGCAATTGACAAAACTTTTAATTTACACTTACAATCAGGAGTGATGTTAAACAGCTTTTATATATTACTAACTAAATACGGAGCAATTTAAAATACATGTTAAAATTGTGTAATAGCGACCTCTACTGGTTTTAATTGTGGTGTACTGAAAGTGGATTTTAAAAACTTCAGAGCATGAAAGTAGTACCTTTTGTTTGAAGTGAATTATATTAGTTTATTAAAGTCGGGAAATTCAGCTTTTACACGAGTTCTTTCACTTTCAATGGAAATTCTAACCGGATAACTGCTGGATTAAAATGAAATATCTTGATAAAAATTAATAACCTGTGGAAGATTCAAACTCTAATGATAAGCTACAGTGTATTAAAGTTGCTGTTACTAATGTAAACCCTTGATTTCCATGATTTATAAATAGTTTTGAAGTCAATTACCTTTGCATGATGGATAAAGGAAAAAATTCTTAGAAGTTTCAAGTAGAAAATGCTATTTTAGTTTGTAATTGGTGTTGAAATAAAGGACAAATGAGAACTGGATTTAGATATTTTCTTTTTAAGCTTAGGTCTTGTTCCTTGAAATTTTATATAAGTAATGTTTTAAATAGCATCTACTCATTCTTGCCATTAGCTTTACCACAGTGAAGTTGAAATTCAGAATGTGATTTTTCCCCTACTTAATAGAAGGAACATTTAGTCTCTTTATTGCGTAATTAAGAAACTAGTACATTGGCAGTTATGGTTTTCTCTTAGCTTAGGTATGTTTGTAGTATAAATTATACTACATGTGAAAGCCTGCTTTTGGTATTCTTTGATTTTAAAAGTAAATTGTAAGTGAAGAGCACTATTTAATATATTTGTTGCTTAGTTGTTATTTTCCTGTTTTCCAAGGAACGTGTTCAAAAAAGTTTCCCTCATCCAATTGATAAGTGGGCAATAGCTGATGCCCAGTCGGCTATTGAAAAGAGGAAGCGAAGAAACCCTTTATCTCTCCCAGTAGAAAAAATTCATCCTTTGTTAAAGGTAAAGCTGAAATACTGCCTTCTTGCCTTTTAAAAGCAAAATAAAACCCATGATTTTCAAACACAAAGAGTATGTTTTACGGATAATAGAGTCAACTGAAGAGTGACATTCTCTCGTTTTAATTTTTCCAGGAATTTATGTCATGGGGAGGGATGATATAATAGGAAACTATAAGTTGGACAACATGACTTAAAGTAATTTCATACTAACAGTAATAATCAAGCAAATTGAAAGCACTAAGAAAAGTTATAATTGTGGATTTTGTTCATCTCAGATGTTAATAGAACCTCAAAGAGAACTTGTAAAACTCCTTTTTTTGTTGGCTAGACCTAAGTGTCCCTATAAATCCTTCACATAGTTAGATGTGTAGGGACCTCTGTGAGACTGCCATAGGGCTATGTGTAATCTCTGAACAAAAATTCCATAAAGATCACCTATACTATTTAGTCCTATTTGTCATTTATATTAGTCAGTCAGTTGAGTCTCTCCAGAACTAATAGAAAAAATAACTGCTGGGAACTCTAATAATGTGATTTCTTTTTTATTTAATACAATGAACAAACTATTGATTAACTCTCACATCAAAAATATAGGTATGATAATAATTAAAACCTTAATAATACTTCTCTGATATCAATAATTTTATGTGTACTATAATACAAGTAAAATGCTAATGCTTGCATACGTTATCTGTAGGTTTTATTATTCAACAGAGTTAATTATTATCATCCCCACTTTGTAGATGAGATAACTGAGGCAGAAAGTGATTAAGCAACTTTTAGTTCACAGGACTCTAAGTGAATAGCATTAGGAAATCCACGTCAGTTTGATCTTGTACAAGATTTAAGGCTGAACACTTGGGTGATTAAGACTATCAAAAGGTTACGTTTTGTCCTTTGTTGTTTGAATAGAAATATCTACCTATATCTTACTAACTGGTCTGAGGAAGTAAGTTCAAGTTATAGAAAATTACTAAGCTGTTAGTCATTGCACTTCTTTATAATTCTCTTTTCATGATTTTTATAGCCATACTTTGAATTATATTCTAAGAGAATTAACAAATTAAGGTGTGTGCATGCTGTATTAATGATTCTAAATGTTGCATTTTAGGGTCTAATTGTGGGTATCATTTCAATTTATTAATATATCCATATCACTATAAACAGTTAATAGTTTTTACATATTCTTAAAGGTAAATGCAACCTGTTCCCAACTTAGAAGTAAACTTCTTTTTTTTTTTAAGTATAGTTGATCTACAATGTTATATTAGTTTTAGGTGAACAACATAGTGATTCAATATTTTTATAGATTATACTCCATTTAAAGTTGTTATAAAATATATAAGTAAACTTATTATTTTGAAGTTTTTTTTCTTAATTGGATTGTTTAGAAAATAGAATTTATTTTCCTATAGGAATTGGTCAGCCCCATAAAAGCCCATACTCTCTTTGAAGTCTAATAATAGGACTATTTAATGTGCCCTTAATAACCACTGTTGTTCAGCAAGACATAGCATGAATTTTTTTCCATAGAAACAGCCCAGATACCAGGAATGAATGTACCACTAGGGTTTTTAGGAAGCCCAGGTTCCTTTGGAAAGAAGGATAGAGGTATAAGGATGGTAGATATTCCCAGATACCAATAATATATTAACTCTTGTTCTGCATAAAGGAAAAAACCCTCATTTGTCATTGTTAATTCCAGGTATTCTGAATTAGGTAACAATGAGCATTTTTCCCCTCCCCCAAACTTGGGCTTCCCTTCCTAGTTTAGGGATTATCTATTTACTTATCTGTACTTCTTAAGTATTTTACATGATCATAGGTAATTTTGCCTTACCTTTTCTTAGTTTACATTTTCAAATAGCAATATGTATATTATTCATAGATGAACTACTTAAAATTAAATGCTGTTGATAATCACACGCCTCAGTGAAAGTTAAGCTAAACTGTATACACTTTTTAAAAACTCAGTGTGTCAAATTTGTAGTAAATAATTTTAAACATGCTTTTCTTTTAATTTTTCAGGAGGTCCTAGGTTATAAAATTGACCACCAGGTTTCTGTTTACATAGTAGCAGTATTAGAATACATTTCTGCAGACATTTTAAAGCTGGTGGGGAATTATGTGCGAAATATACGGCATTATGAAATTACAAAACAAGATATTAAAGTGGCAATGTGTGCTGATAAGGTAGGATACTGATCTATATGTTTTCTTAAATTTTTATTCATGACTTACTGAGTGCTAACATACTACTTAGAATAAAATTGTATATTGTTTGTTAGGGCATACTTTTAGTAATCTAATGGCAAGAACTCCAGATATCACTTTATGTAAATAAAGTATTATATATATAGTATTTAAATGTGTTTAAGTATGTCATGTAGCTTTTCTTCTATGTGTTGCTGCATGTAGGGTTAATAACAGTAATAATCTCTTATTAGTGAATTTCTTAAATTTTTATTTGCATTGGAAGACTTAGAAGATTATGGATTTACTTGAAAAGAATATTCAAAAATGTAAAAATACTGGGTTGGCCAGAAGGTTCATTCGTAAGATGGCTCTCTAATAGTGCTTAGTTGTCTTTAACTTCATTTGAAACAGTTTTGTTAGATTGTATTGTGACAGCTGTCATTTCAGTATGCATTTAAAAAAGACTTATCAAAATTGGTGAATTTTTGTGTAGCCATTTTAATATTGAAGATGTAAGAAAAAAAGCAACATTTTTGGCATATCATGCTGTATTATTTCAAGAAAGGTAAAAATGCAACTGAAACACAAAAAAAGATTTGTGCAGTGTATGGAGAAGGTGCTGTGACTGATCAAACGTGTCAAAAGTGGTTTGGGATATTTCGAGCTAGAGATTTCTCTCTGGATGATGCTCCACGGTCAGGTAGACCATTTGAAGTTGATAGCGAGCATATGGAGACATTAAATGAGAACAGTCAATGTTATACCACGCGGGAGATAGCCGACATACTCAAAATATCCAAATCAAGCATTGAAAATCATTTGCACCAGCTTGGTTATGTTAATCGCTTTGATGTTTGGGTTCCACATAAGTTAAGTGAAAAAAATCCTTCTTGACCGTATTTCCACCTGCAATTCTCTGCTGAAACGTAATTAAAACATTCCATTTTTAAAACAAATTGTGACGGGCGATGAAAAGTGGATACTGTACAACAGTGTGGAACGGAAGAGATCATGGGGCAAGTGGGACAAGATCCCACCAACCACACCAAAGGCCGATCTTCATCCAAAGAAGGTGATGTTGTGTATATGGTGGGATTGGAAGGGAGTCCTCTATTATGAGCTCTTCCGGAATACCAAACGATTAATTCCAATAAGTACTGCTCCCAACTAGACCAACTGAAAGCAGCACTCGATGAAAAGCATCCAGAATTAGTCAACAGAAAATGCATACTCTTCCATCAGAATACCGCAAGACCGCATGTTTCTTTGATGACCAGGCAAAAACTGTTACAGCTTGGCTGGGAAGTTCTGATTCATCCGCCATATTCACCAGACATTGCTCCTTGGAATTTCCATTTATTTCAGTATTTACAAAATTCTCTTAATGGAAAAAATTTCAATTCCCTGGATGACTGTAAAAGACACCTGGAACAGTTCTCTGCTCAAAAAGCTAAAAAGTTTTGGGAAGGTGGAATTATGAAGTTGCCTGAAAAATGGCAGAAGGTAGTGGAACAAAATGGGTGAATACATTGTTCAATAAATTTCTTGGTGAAAATGTATCTTTTATTTTTACTTAAAAACGAAGGAACTTTTTGGCCAACCCAAAACTAAACTCTTGAGATTTTAATTTCATTGCCTAGCTTGCTTTCTTTTTTTTTTTTCCTAGCTTTCTTTAGATACTACTTGTATGATTTTACTATGATTATGTTAAGAGCAAACATTTATTGAAAGTTAAGCATATATGCGATTTATCTCATTTAGTCCTTATGATATCCCTCTAAGGTAGATGCTCTTATCTACATTTTATGAAAGGGAAACTGAAGTTCAGAGAGATAAAGAAATTGGTCTAGAATTTTCTGAGAAGTTTCAAAGCCTAGACGTGAACTCCAGATCTGAGTCTAAGTCATTGCGCTGTACTGCCTCAGTAATTTTATTTTATAAAAATGAGTTTTCAGAAAAGAAAATATTTTCTGATGAAGCGTCTCACTCCCTTTTTTCCAACTATTATTGATTCGGAATATTCTTTCTGATTGCTGAATCCACTTAAATATATTTTAGTATATTCTTTCAGAATGTAAAAATCACCTCATCTGAAGGATTTCAAATGTTTTTATTTTTTAATGAATGAGTATTTGATTTTAAAATGGTTATTTTTCAATGAATATAAAATATTTGATACTTTTAAGTGAATTGATAAAATATTTTTGAGTATGTAGTACGTGCTCACACAGAGAAGAGATGCAAGAGAAATATAGAACGAGACTGTAGATTTGATGAAAGGGTACTTATATTTGTGAAACAAGCAGAAAGTAATACAAGATAAAATATTTTATTATGTTATAGGGATAATGATGTCGAAGTTCACAGGAGGGAAAAGATAAGGTTTAGCAAGAGTAGTAATAGTAGACTTCTTGGAAGAAAACAGGACTTATTTTGATCAATCACCAACAAACGTAGGAATTATTCAAATATGAATTATGTGAGGCCCTGGAATGAAGTGGTGATGTCAAGGTTATGAAACAGAGGAAACTAAGAGAGAAATCCAAGACAAGGTTTGGAAACAAATTAGAAGTAATACACGGTTAACAAGACAGACAGACAGACAGATACTTGTATTGACAGAGAACTTCAAAGAGGCAGTTTGTGATACCTGATGCAGAATTTTTGTCTTAGAGAAGCTGTGGAGGGGGAAATGACATTATATCCGAGAAGAGGTAATTGTGTGTCTGCTTATTATCATTTAAGAACTGTATTCAAATAATAGCTTAGGGTGCTTCACTTCAAGTTGAACTACAGATTCATATTTTATTATACTTTTTTCTATCTCTGTAGGTATTGATGGATATGTTTCATCAAGATGTAGAAGATATAAATATATTATCTTTAACTGATGAAGAGCCTTCCACCTCAGGAGAGCAAACTTATTATGATTTGGTAAAAGCATTTATGGCAGAAATTCGACAATACATAAGGGAACTTAATTTAATTATAAAAGTTTTTAGAGAGCCCTTTGTCTCCAATTCAAAATTGTTTTCAGCTAATGTAAGTATCATTAAATAAATGTATATCATTGCATGTGTTGTTAATTTTACATGACCACTCAAATCTGAATTTGTATAGTTCATGATTGCTAATTGGTCCACTTTTTTAAAGTAGTGGGATTTAATTCATCATGACTGTGATCAAAAATAAACTTTTTGATAAATTGAACATCAGAATTTAAAAGACAAAATCTAAACTAGACTGATTGTGTAAGTACAAATGAATTCACAGACTCTTCATGTACTCCAAAGAATAAAACCTCTTGTTTAGGTGGAAGATTTCTATGTTTAATTTGACTCATTTGCATCATTGAACCAACACTTCATCAGGGCTGCCTATATTTTTGATGCCATACTTGGCAATGGGGATTCAAAGATGAATAAAAAACAGTTCTTCTGTCAAGTTTAGTCCAGTCAAGACAGAAATGTAAACTTTAAATTAAATTGCAATACAATGTGGTAATTACCATAAACAGAAGTATGACAACAGTATTTTGGGGAGCACAAAGGAAGGTGCCAATAACTGAAAATTAGAGAAGGGACTGCTGATCTTATAGTAGTAATCAGACCAACCTTATTGGGTCCTGGAGAAATGCTAAATGGGAACAGTTGAGATTGTCTAAGGGAGTTGCATTCTAGTAATTTCTAGAACTGTAGCTACAGAGTCACAGGTGACTGATGGAGAAGTGGTGCTCACAACAGAGGCTGAGACTGGTATTCACTCACCGTTATGGCAATGAGCAGACATTAAAAAATAAAGGAGTAGATTTTGAGTTGCACAAATCTGTAAATATAGTAAAAAAACATTGAATTGTTCACTTTAGGATGAATTGCATGGTATGTAAATTATATTTTAATAAAGTTGTTTAAAAACAAAGTGGTAAAGAATAGGCAAAGATTTCTTAGGACACAAAAATCAAGAACCATAATATTAAAAATTAATGAATTAGACTTCATTAAAATGAAAAAAACTTTTGCTCTTTGAAAAGCATTGTCAGAAAAATTAAAATGTAAGCCACAGGTTGTAGGAACCTGTTTGAATTACATATATCTAACAAAGGGTTTGTATTCAGAATATATAAAGAACTTTTGCAGTTCTCAATAATAAGAAAAACAGCCTGATATTTTAGGTGGGCAAAAAATTTGAACACTTTATAAAAGAAGGTATGCCAATGACCAAAAAGCACATCAAAAGATGCTCAACATTAATAGTCATAAGGAAAATGCAAATTAAGACCATAATGAGGTACTACTACACACTCATTAGAAAAGCTAAAATTAAAAAGACTGACAATACTGAATGTTGAAAAGAATGTGGAGCAACTGCTTTTGGGAATGTAAAATTCCCACATTGCTTCTGAGAATGTAATCTGGTATAAATATTTAGGAAAAGAATTTGGTAATTTCATATAATATTAACCATAAGCTAGCCATACAACCTGGCAATTCCACTACAAAATCACAGTTGGGTAAAACATCCATTCAAAGTTCAAAATAGACCAGTGGATTTTAATGTGCAAAATTTATATAGTTTCAGATTCTACGTTGCAACTAACCTTTAAGAAGCTACCATTTATTGACTTGTATAATATCATAAAAAGATATTCACTCCATATATATGAAATTTCCAGAATAGGCAAATCCATAGAGATAGAAAGTGGATTAGTAGTTGCCAGAGACTGGGGATGGGTGTGTCGGGGAAGAATGGAGAGGGCTACTACTGGATACAGCCTTTCTTTTTGAGGTGATGAAGATGTTCTAGAATTTGATGGTAGTGACGATTGAACAGGCTGTGAATATGTGAAAGTACACTTTAAAAGGGTGGATTTTATGGTACGTGACATAGTGAAGAAACTATGCAGAAAAAGAAAAGGGTATCCACAGTTATTTGAATAGACTCCTCCCTTTTCCAACTACGTGTCTTTGTAAAGCTAGATTTTCTTCATATGCTTTAACCAAAGCAACATATCACAACAGATTGAATGCAGAAATATACATGAAAAGCCAGCTATCTTCTATTAAACTAGGTGTTAGAGATTTGCAAAAATGTAAAACAGTGCCCTTCTCCTCACTAAGATTTTTAGTTGTTCTAGAAAAATATAGTTACTTTTCATAAAAGAACTCTTTATTGTTATTTTTAAATGAATTAAATGTTTTATAATTTTCTTGGTTTTAATTTCTAATGTAGTAAATGTTGATAGTAAATAATTTCTAATATAGTAAGCAAAAGCCCTTTGGAGTTTTCAGTAATTTTTAAGAATGTGAAGGAGTCCTGAGGACAAAAAGTTTGAGAACCAGTGACCTAGAGAAATGTGTTTTGCAAACTGTACTTCATTGCCAAAGGAATTCTTTGTCTTTTACTTATATTTGTAAGTTGTTAAAATTTCTCACTGTATCTGCCATGTTAAATTTCATGATTATAAAATGATTTATTGGCTCAAAATTTGTTTTATTATACCACCTAACTGAATTCATGTGTTTTTCATCCCAACAGGATGTAGAAAATATATTTAGTCGTATAGTGGATATACATGAACTTAGTGTAAAGTTACTGGGCCATATAGAAGATACTGTAGAAATGACAGATGAAGGCAGTCCCCATCCATTAGTAGGAAGTTGCTTTGAAGACTTAGCAGAGGTAAGTAATTATACACCAAAAAAGTCTGCATCTAGAAGGCCTGACATTTGAATTAAAATTGGAATCTGAATTCTTGTTTCCAGCTAACATATACATTAACTGCTGACTACTCAACTATATTGCCTCTTCCTCAAAGGGTCATTGTCAACATTTGTTTCCATTATCTCACGAAACTTAGAAAAAGTAGTTTCTCATCATTATAAAAAACAGATCCCACAGCTGACACTTAATTGGCTATCTTATCAATGAAGAGGCCACAGAACTTGGACCTGAGGTCAAACTACTTGTGTTCCAGTCTAAAATCTGCTACTTAGTAGTTGTATGTGTCCATGGGCAATTTACTTCACATCTCTAAACCTCTCTATCTATATTTGTAAAAGAAAGATAATAATAGGACTCAGGATTTTTTGAAAGTTAAATAAAATAACTTTCCTGAAATATTTAGCTAACCAGCTTCATACAGCTACTTAATATATGGTAACTGTGCATAATAATTTAGAATAGGAGGGATGAAGTGAATAGGGAAATCAAGTCCAGGACCTAGATGATTTAGATATCATAGGGGGAGAAAAATGGTAACCTTCTCCTTGATATGTCAAGGGCTAAAATACTGAGTTAGCCCTTATAAGTTAGCATTGATAGTCATTCTGAAATTTCTAGCTCTTTGTGCTCATTCCGAAATCAACTATATCTTTTTTTTTTTTTTTTTGCGGTACGCGGGCCTCTCACTGTTGTGGCCTCTCCCATTGCGGAGCACAGGCTCCGGACGCGCAGGCTCAGCGGCCATGGCTCACGGGCCCAGCCGCTCCGCGGCATGTGGGATCTTCCCGGACCGGGACACGAACCCGTGTCCCCTGCATCGGCAGGCGGACTCTCAACCACTGCGCCACCAGGGGAGCCCTGAATATTTTTTTTATAAATTTGTTTATCTTATTTATTTTTGGCTGCTTTGGGTCTTCATTGCTGTGCGCAGGCTTTCCTCTAGTTGCGGAGAGCGGGAGCTACTCTTCGTTGCGGTGCACAGGCTTCTCATTGTGGTGGCTTCTCTTGTTGCGGAGCCGGGCTCTAGGTGCGTGGGCTTCAGTAGTTGTGGCACATGGGCTCAGTAGTTGTGGCTTGCAGGCTCTAGAGCACAGGCTCAGTAGTTGTGGTGCACAGGCTTAGTTGTTCTGCGGCATGTAGGATATTCCCGGACCAGGGCTCGAACCCGTGTCTCCTGCATTGGCAGGCAGATTCTTAACTGCTGTGCTCCCAGGGAAGCCCAAGCTACTGAATATTTTAAAAAGCAAACTGTTTTCTTTTTTTAATTTAAAAGGGAAGGTAAACTAAACTTCTCAGCACATAAAATGGGCTTGTATTCAGAAGATAAGAAAAACTAAACAACTGTAAACTCTCTTTAAAATTTAGAAAAATTTATAGATAATAACAAACTTTATTTGATTTTAAAACATTTAGGAAAATCACCAAAAGAATAGAAATACTACCTATATCTTACAATGTACAAGAACTGTAGGAACACTTTTTAATCTTTTCCACTGATAATAGGAAAGAATAATGAAGTAAAGAAAAAGTAAAGTAACCTCATTTAAAATGGCATAGTACAGTTGGCCTTCTGTATCAGCAGATGTGGAACCCACAGATACAGAGGGCTGACTGTAATATGATGCAAATAAATCCAACTGCATTATACTACTGTTAGTAACTCAGTATATGTAAACTGATGAAACTCGCCTATTTAAAGAAAGTACTTATTTTTTATTTTTAAAAGTCCATTTCTTGCAGCTTGTAGAGACACACCCAAAACAGAACCACAGAAATATTTAAAATAAAGGGATTGGGCTTCCCTGGTGGCGCAGTGGTTGAGAGTCCGCCTGCCAATGCAGAGGATACGGGTTCGTGCCCTGGTCCGGGAAGATCCCACATGCCACGGAGCGGCTATGCCCATGAGCCATGGCCACTGAGCCTGCACGTCTGGAGCCTGTGCTCTGCAACGGGAGAGGCCACAACGGTGAGAGGCCCGCATACCGCAAAAAATAAAATAAAGTAAAGGGATTGAAAAGTCAACATATGAAAACAAATAAAGGGAAGCTAGTATATAAATATCAATTGATATAATAAGGAAAAGTAAGCTTGGTGGGGAGGGCATTAGAGAGGAACACTACTTAAATAGGAAAAGGGACAACGTCATGAAGATACAACAATCATGAATGTATGTGTACCTGATTATAAAGCCTCAAAATATAAGAAATAGAAACTGACAGAATTACGAGAAATGGAAAAAAATTTACTATTATGATAGGAAATTGTAGCACATCTCTATCACAAACAGAAAAAAGATTAAGGCTATAGAAGTTAAAATAAGAAAATGAACAGGTTTGATTATGTATATATGGATGATTCTAGATTCATTTCAAGATACCAGTTATATTTACAAAAAGTGGTTACAGTATTAGATAAAAAAGGAAGTCTCAAATATTACATAATAGCATATAAACCATCTTTTTTGACTATGAAATTAAATTAGAAATCACAATAAAAAGTTTTTAAAATACTAGGAAATCTTAAAAATGAATTTCTAAATATCTCATGGATTAAAGAGGCAGTGACAATGAAAATTACAAAATACTTGAAATTGAGCAAAAATGAAAGTACTATATACAAAACCCTGTAAGATGCAACTAAAGCAATGCATAAAGAAAAACTTACAGTTTTAGACATATATTTTAAAAAGTAGATATAACTAAAAATAAATGAGTAAAGGTTTCAATCCAAGAAACAGGAAAGATAATGTAAATTTGAGAGTTGATAATAATAGAAACAACATAAAGGAAGTAATAGAAGAACAGAATTAATGAACTAGAAAGCACACAACAGATAGAACAAAACCTCTAATAATGTTGATCAAGGGAGAAAAAAGGAAAAGCATAAATATTAAGAAGAAAAAGTTATAACTACAGATTGCAACTTTTAAAATCATTCAGGAATGCTGAGATCCATTTGAAAATTTTTGAGAACTGGGATGGAGTGGTTAACTTTTTAAAAAATATAAAATAGGAAAATTGACTTAAGAAATAGATATCCTAAAAAAAAAAAAGAAATAGATATCCTAATTAACTTAAAAACCATTAAAAATTGAATAATCAAATCTATGTTTCAACAAATGACATGAGGCATACACTAAGTATTAGGAGTTTTACCAGTCTTCAAGAAACAGTTAACCTTACTGTTTTGAAAGTTGTCCACTGCTCCATTCAGTTTAGAAATAGTACCATAAGGTATTCAGAAGTAAACCCAATAAACATATGCAAGATTTTTGTTAAGAAAACCACAAAATAGATTCGTAAGGAAGATAAAAAATAGGGACACAAAGGGCAACTCAATTTTTTAGGATTATATATCAATACATATATTATCAAAACTGGATAAGAGTAATACAAGAAAGAAATATGAACCACTCTCACATACTGACACAACTGGCAAAGAAAAGTAATCAGTTTATAATCTAAATAAAAACTGTGGCCAGTATGATATATCTTAGGAAGTTTACTCTTAAGTGGTTTGAAATTTTTTAAAAGTTAATGTAATATTTCACATTAACATTAAAATCTCAACAAATAAGAAAAAGCATAGAAAAACATTCATTCAGGAATTTCTTTAAAATGTTGAGCAAAGTAGGAATAGAAGGGACCTTTCTTAATCTAATAAAGGATATCTATCAAAAACCTATAAAAGATCTATTTAATGACTAAGCTGTAGGAGAACGCCACTCACTACTTCTTTTCAGCACTCTAATAGAGATACTAGCCAAAAGACAGAAAAAGAATAGAAAAGACAAAATTGTCCTATTTGTAGTCAACATAATTGTCTACACAGCAAATCCAAGAAAATATATATAGTGTTGTAACTATTAGGCAAGTTCAGTATAGTTGCTAGATAAAAGACCAACATAAAAATTGCTAGCATTACTATACTCAGTTCCAACCAAGTGAATGTATAATATTAAAGGAAAAAGGCTCCATTCTCTCTAGTAACAAAACTATAAGGTATTCAGAAATAAACCCAATAAACATATATATGCAAGACTTTTGTTAAGAAAATCATAAAATAATGATATTCATAAGGAAAATCTGAATAAATGGAAATACCATGTTCATGGAAGGACTCAATATTGTATTGATGCAGTTGTCCCCGAATAATCTATAAATCAGCAGGCTGATCGTAAAATTCATGTGGAAGAATGAAGGGACAAAAATAACAATTTTGAGGAAGAACAAGTTGAGGGGACTTGTCCTATCAGATTTTAAAATTTATTACAAAGCCACAGTAAATACGATTTATTACAAAGCCACATTATTAGTTGTAGATATAGACAATTACTGGAACAGAATAGAGCACCCTGAAAAAGAATACACATACACATGATATGTGACCGAGATTACATTTTAATCAGTAGAGAAATACCAAACTAATTAATGATGCTGGGTCAAAACTGGTTTTCCGTGTGGAAAGAAAATATTCCTTCCTTAGCTCACATCATACAGGAAAAACTCTCAGTAGTTTAAATAAAATCTAAAAATGAAAAGCAAAACTTCAGAAGCTCAGAAGAAAATACAGGAGAACATATTTATCACTTTGAAGTAGGAAGGGTTTCTTAAAGAACACATAGAAAGTACAAACCATAAAAGAAGAGATTAAAATTTTTAAACTTTTGTTCACACACAAAAAACCATAAAGTTACGAGAAGCACAAAAGAATGAAATTGAACTCCTTACCTCACACCATATATAAACCTAAGTTCCAAATGGATCAGAGACTTAATATAAGAACTAAAATTATCAAACTCTTAGGAAAAGCATGGCTAAGTCTTCATGACCTTGACTTTGCAAAGGATTCTTAAATATTACACCAAAAGCATGAGTGAGAAAAGAAAAAAATACGTAATTTAGACTTAAAATGTAAAACTTTCGTGCTTCAAAGAGTACCATCAAAAGTGAAAGGACAGCACACAGAATGGGAGAAGATATTTGCAAATCATATGTCTGATAATATCTGATATATTCAGTGTATGTAAAGAACTCTTACAAAAAAGACAAACAACTCAGTTTTTAAATGGTCACAGGATTTGAATAGGAATTTCTCCAAAGAATATATAAAAATGTCCAACAAGCACATGAAAAGATGTTTAGCATCATTAGTCATAAGTAAAATGCAAATCAAAACCATTATGAAATACCACTTCACACTCACTAAGATGGCTAGAATTAAATTTTTAAAATGAAAGGAAAATACCAAGTGTTGGAGAGGATGTGGAGAAATTAGAACCTTCGAACTTTGCTGGTGAGAATGTAAATAAAATGGTACAATTGCTATGGAAAACAGTTCTTCAAAAAATTAAAGAATTACTGTATGATCCAGCAATTCCAAAAGGTTGCATACTGTGTAATTCCTTTTATAGGACTTTCTTGAAATGAAAAAACTATTGAGATACAGAATAGATCAGTGGTTGCTGGGGGCTAAAGAGGCTATGATGGGAAGGAGGAAGGTGTGGCTATAAAAGGGTGGCAACAAGAGCCATCCTTGTGGTGATGGAAATATTTTATACTTTACTACATCAATGTCAATGGCCGGGTTGTGATATTGCACTATATTGTACTATTCTAAGAGGTTGCCACTGGGGAAAACTGGGTAGTGTGCAGACAGACAGAATCTTTCCGTATTATTTCTTACAACTACATGTGAATCTAAATTATCTCAGAGTAAAAAATTTACCTAAAAAAAGATATATTTATACAGTGGAATATTATACAGAGTTTGAAATAAATGAACTGTAAGGAACTATATGAATCATATTGGATAAATCATTAAAACAACTGAATATAAAAACCAAATTGCAGAAGAATTTATTGTTACTATGTACATTACAATATTTATATAAAATTTGAAAACATTGCCTTGTTTCTTGATACATATGTAATTATGATATAAAAATATACTTGGAAGTAATCAAATTCAGGATAGTGATTTCCTCTGGGGATTAGCAGGAGAGGAAATTACCTTCTGAAAGGGAGCTCAGGAGGATCAATTACATCTCTACTGTTTTATTTCTTTAAAAAAAAGAAAGGTGAAGTGTTATAAAATGTTGAGCTCTTTTTGAGCTAGATGGTGAATATGGTTGTTAAACTGTTTTCTGTACTTTTCTGTATGTTTAGAATAGTCTATATTTTTAACTGTTAATACACAGTTGTGTGTATCAATAATTAAATTTTTAAATGAATCTTATAAGTATTGCATTTAACCAGTAAACTGATCATAATATCATCTATTAATTTATACGAGGATGCTTAGAAGTGCTTGCCATTCTATAAATTTATCCTCAATAATAAAACTATGTGATAAGAGCTTGGATTTCCAGTTAGTTGTCAGTTTTTTTCTCTCTTGAAATTAGCTATTTTAGAATAATACTAGATACCATTTATTCACCGCTTAATATGTGCATACGCTATTGCAAGCACTTTGTGTGTATCTCATTTAATTCCTAAAACAACTCCTTGAAGTATATATCATCTACATTTTCCAGTGAGGAAACTTGGCTTAGAGAGAGTAAATGTTGATAGTTTGTCAGAGGTCACACAGCTAGTAAGTAGTACAATCAGAAGTGGAACCTGAGTGTCTCTGATGCTAGAGTCATGCTTTTAAGCCACTACACTGTCTGTATAGTCTTTACTTTATATGTGTAATTGTCATAAAAATTCTATAATAGAGTTTATTGAAAGGGGAGGAGGACAAACATTATCTGCTCTATATAAGTTCATGAATTCAAGAGACCCAAGATAAAAGCATCCAATCACATTTTTATTCCTCTCTCGCATCCAGTCTATTCATAACCTGACTCCCTCCTGCTGTTATTGTTGAAAACCTACTATCCATTCCTGTAAGATCTGCAATGGACTGCAATTTCCATTGTTATATTATTACAGAAATTTTCAGTTGAGAAGACAGTTGAAGGAATTGAAATGGCTCAAGGAATTTAGGATGACTTGGAACTTTATATCCCATATTGCATTTCACAGAGAACAGAACTGGGGTCTTCTGATTTCTGATCTTGTGTTGTTATTATTGAATCTTTCCTTAAAGAAAACAGTCTGAGAAACAACATAAAGGGTAATTTAAAAATAAACATTTGTTCTGTCATTCACTCCTAACTTCATTCTTCTGCAGTCCTCCACTAGATGTCCTCTTCCTCTTTCTAGAATTACCCTTCATAGAAATGAGCTCTTGCTAGAATCTATAATACCATCTTCATAATAGTTTGGGCTTTTTGGCTTTTTATTTTTACCTGGAATAGAGCACAGGATGGCGGAGAGTAGAAATCCT
Source organism: Monodon monoceros (assembly GCF_005190385.1). Classification (NCBI taxonomy): domain Eukaryota; kingdom Metazoa; phylum Chordata; class Mammalia; order Artiodactyla; family Monodontidae; genus Monodon; species Monodon monoceros. The sequence continues at coordinate 57,319,529 of NW_021703775.1, forward strand.
ACCTCCTGATAAAATCACAATACCTACTCTTTTTTTCCTCAGGAATCAGCAAAACCAGTAGATTCTAACCTTTAGAATTGTTTAGTTTATTAATCATTGGTGATGGTAAAATTTTTGGGCAATTTGGATTAAATTTTTATTTAATTGTTTTGTGAAAAATGTGCCAATGAATTTTAGATGATATAAACAATTACCTCTGGCTTGCAGAATGTGTAAGTAAGTCTATGAACAAGAAATAACCACGAGGAAATAAATGTCTGGCACCAATATTCTAAATGTTTATACTTTACCTGGTTGTGGATATCTATGTTCTTTATTATTCAGGCTACACTTCGTTTTCCAGATCTAAAAATCCCCCCATTCTTTTGACTATGTTTGTTGATAATACTCTACTAGAACCCTTTCATGAGAGGTGTCATAACATATAAGAATCCCATTACTCATCAGAAAGAATTGATTTACTTTCTTAATTGAGAATATTAGGTTTATTCTGTTAAAATTAATAGCAATGTAATTTTGTTTAGAGGCTTTAAAAGACATATATAATTGTGCAGGCATAGGTGTGCCCATAATTTAATCTTTTTGTGTTTATGGTGGTAGGTCATTTATACTTTACCTTGGAGAAAGATTATTTATGTTTTGCCTTCTTTATTTTCTAAGGAACTGGCATTTGATCCATATGAATCATATGCTCGAGATATTTTACGACCTGGTTTTCATGATCGTTTCCTTAGTCAGTTATCAAAGCCTGGAGCAGCACTCTATTTGCAGGTATAGTAGTTTTTAGATCAAGATATATGATGTCTGAAAAGTAAACTTAAAAATTAAATCACTTTGTTTTCTAGTCAATAGGCGAAGGTTTCAAAGAAGCTGTTCAATATGTTTTACCCAGGCTACTTCTGGCCCCTGTTTACCACTGTCTACATTACTTTGAACTTCTGAAGGTAAGAAAACTTTCTTCTACTTTTAAAATATTCAAGTGTGTTACAGTTTTTTACCAGTTCATTTGTGTGTGAATCATTATGTGAGCGCTCATGAACATGTCTGTATCTATTTTCTTTCTAGTTAAGAAGCAAATGTAAATGAATCTACAGAAGAGTGGCATATTTTCTCCGGTTTCAATAGGGAATTTTAAAGCAATCATCAGATATTTTTATCTTGTGCCCTTACTTTTTGTTTACATGGTCGAATGTTTGGAAACAACCTTGTATTTATGCATCCAAGTCTCCGTTTTGGGACCTCAGCAGATTCAGGGACTTAGATAAGGAACCAGTGTGGGGATAATGCCAAAGTAATGGAGAAGATTAATCACCTAATTTTCGTAGCTTAAGTTTGCAACTGTGTCTGTAGAACTGCTTACTCTTACTTTAGAAGCAGTGAACTATAGTAATCCTAGTAAAAAATTCCCATTTGATTAAAATACTCAATTTAAAAAGCACCAAAAAGAAAAGGTTGTGCTTTTTCTCCCTCTTGTCCTATTATGCACTGAAATTAACTAGGGAAAAGGGAACCTTAGTCTGTATAAATTATAATTCAATAGTGTAGCTCCAGGTGATTTACTTTTAAATATCTTATGTATCTAATGATGTCTGCTTTGGATTATGGATAATATGTCCTAAAAAAACATCAAAATTTTTTCAAAAATTTTAAATAATGAATGAGATAATAAAGATATTCTATTTAATGAACTAACCCCATAAATACAAAATAAGACATGCATTAATACTATTATGATTTCTTTAGTTTTTAAAAGAATGTTTTATTAAAGAAAAATTCTATTATCATGATTTTGTTATGAAGCATGTATTATTAGAAATCAGATTTATAGTTTGCAGGAGTACATGAAGGCTCTCTATAATGAATCAATGAATGAATAGAAAGCCTGAATTTAGTAAACTGGAGGAACTCAGATTCTTACATTTTCCCAGGTCTCTCTACATTGTAGTAATTTGGAGTTCAGTTAGATTTGTTAAGTAGGAATGTTTGAAGTAGGAAAGGACTAAGGAAGTTAAAGGACTTGATCACCAGGCAGAATTATGGAGCTCTTAGCTCTCTGTTCTAGGCTGCAAACAGAATACCATTTATGGTCTTCGGTAATATAGGATGATTATTTTAAGAGGATAATCAAGAGGAAGCATTTGGTGTGTAAAATCATTCTTTATAAAAATTCATTATGACAAATCATAACCTCAGAATGGGACATTTGCAAACAAGTTTATTATATAGATCCCTTCCTCATAATGGAATCTGTAATAATGAGATTTTTACCTGAGACTACAATGAAATTCTGATGGATTAAAGGCCATATGAAACCTTGAAGCAGTCATTAATTAATAAGTAAGAACAAGAAGCTTTGATGAAGTTTCAGAAGGCTATAAAACCTAACCATCTTAATAGTGTAAGAGAAATTAATTATTTACTCCCCCAAGTATAGGCAATTAAAGTTTTAAATATTATAAGTTATGGTAATAAAACTTTTTAAAATTAAATTAATTTATTTATTTTTGGGTGTGTTAGGTCTTCATTGCTGTGTGCAGGCTTTCTCTAGTTGTGGCGAGTGGGGGCTACTCTTCGTTGCCGTGTGCAGGCTTCTCATTGCGGTGGCTCCTCTTGTTCAGAGCTCTAGGCGCGTGGGCTTCAGTAGTTGCAGCACGTGGGCTCAGTAGTTGTGTCTCATGGGCTCTAGAGCACAGGCTCAGTAGTTGTGGCGCTTGAGCTTAGCTGCTTCACGGCATGTGGGATCTTCCCGGACCAGGGCTCGAACCCATGTCCCGTGCATTGGCAGGCGGATTCTTAACTACTGCACCACCAGCAAAGTCGCCCAAATTTTTATTTTATAATTGCGTCAATCAGCAATTTAAAAGATTTCTACTGGTAAGCACATGTATTCCTAGTTCATATTACTGCCTAAATTTCATTGCAAAATTAAACAGTATATTGAGCAGGAAACTTTGCCCAATTAATTCTACAAATTGTCATCCCTCCTTTTTATTCTGCATTCCCTCAGGACTAATGTACTGTTTGTATTTATTATCTTTAATTTGTATTTGTTGGTATGTTGCTTAAATAGTTTTATTGAGCAGTATTTCAAAGTGTATTCTATACAATGCTAGTCCCATAAGATACTCTAAATTAAAAGTTTGGGGGAAGGAATTCCCTGGCGGTCCAGTGGTTAGGACTCCATGCTCTCACTGCCGAGGGCCTGGCTTCAGTCCCTGGCCGGGGAACTAAGATCCCACAAGCCATGCAGTGCAGCCAAAAAGAAAAATATGTTTGGGAGAAATGTTCAGTGGTCAGATACGTTTGGGGAACACTGTATCCTTAATTATACTCCTAGAAATTTTCAGTGTACATTAGAATATTAAAGTCTTTGTGAAATTGTGAAATAAAGCAATCTAAAGCAATTAATTCCCAAATTAATTAGACCATGGAACCCTTTGAAACTGTAATGTATTTCTGGAGGTTACTTTGGGAACCTATCATAGAATTCCTCCATCAGAAGAACTGAAAGACCTTCTAACACTTAATGGTCTAAGATTTTTTCCAGTAACGTGATTCTCACTAACTAAATTTTTTTCCTCTGGGTATTGTCATAACTTCAAGTGCCAGTGTGGACTAGGTGATTCTGGACTCAACAGTGATTAAATAAAATCATCTCAGTGGGAAGCAGCAAAATGCTAAGACGTCAATAACAATTGGAAACTAACCATAATTTATCTATGATATGGAGTGGCTTTTGAAAGACTAGATAGGACTCTGATTTTTTTTTCTGACTCTAGCCTGGTAGCCTACTAGCTGAGTAGCCTGTAACAAGTCACCTCACCTTTTGAGCTCTGGTTTTCTTATCTGTGAAATGCTCTTATCTCACTGGGTTTTTCTGTCAACCAAGAGAACGTATGTAAAAGTACTTCATGTGCAGTAAAAAATATAAATACTGAGTATTGTCATTACTAGAAAATGTTCTTCTTGTCTTGCAGATATCTTAAACTAACATTTTACTACCTTCATCTTTCACCACTTCCCCACTTCTCCTGCCTGCCCAAATTTGTATTCCATTTCTTTGTTGATCAGCTCAGATCCCTTCACCAGAAGCCTCAGTACCATCTTTGATTCTTCTCAGTCCCTTATTAGCAGAACATCATGATTTGATTCCAGAAATGATTCTGGAATCCAGTCTATTCTCCTATTCCACTGACACTGCCTTAGTCCAGACCCTCAGTATGTCTTTCCTGGGTTACTGTAGCAGTTTCCTATATGGTCTTTGTGTCTCATGGAACTCCCAGTTTGAAAAGTGCAGTTGGTACCCTGTGAAGTGGGACACAAAGTCTAAATTCTTTAGCCTCTCTCCAGCCTCACCTTTCAATACTTGATGTTACTTTCCTTATGCTTTAGCAATAAAAAATTTCCGAGCAGCTCTGGATATGTCAAATCTGTTCAGGATTCCATATCTTTCTTTTTTTCTATTTTCCTGGAATTTTGCTTCTATTTCTACCTTCCCGTTTCATCTGAAAAATTCCGGCGTGTCAAAGAGTTTGTTCAAATGTTGGTTCTCCATCAAGTTTCCCTTGGTTTCCTAGGCTGATCCTTTGACTAAGCTCCTTTATTCTCTTCGTACCTCTTTATAGAACATGTCCCATTTTTACTGTCTACCTTGTCATTAGACTGTATACTCCATAAAGAATGGAACTGAGCCCTATGTATATTTGAATTCTCATGCCTCGTAGTGTTTGGCACTTAGACATTCCATAAATGCTTGTTAAAAAGTGAATAGCAAAAGTAAAGTAAGTTTTCCTTGCAATTCCTATAAATGTTTTATATTTGTAGGAATAGTTTAACTGTAAATATAATAACATATATGTATATAATTACATATATATTGCATATATATACATAATATGTATATAATTACATTTATTTTGGAAACTTAGAATGCCTTCAACTTTACAAATTCAGAAAATAAAAGTTTAGTTATTAATAGTATGACTTTAATGCCACTGAAACTGGAAAAAAGAAATACTTCTCCCCCTTCCCCTGCCCCCCACCAGCAAGTTAGTTTGCAGTCAAGTCTTTGGAACCTTTGATTAATTTTTTTCACATTAAAGTTAATTTTTTTGAAGTTAAAAAAAAAACAAAAAAACTTCCTTTGTGTCCTTTTGAAAACCTCATTGTTCCAGTAATTTGATTTTTCTATGTGAAGTTTAATTTGCTTTATTAAACCAATTTAGAGTTGTTTCTTGGGGCTAAGTAAATATGTTGGCCAGTATTTTGAAGGTTACCAAATCAGTACATTGTTCAGTTCATCAAAAATGTTAACTGTTTCTTTGTTCTTAGATATATTATTTTATCCTCTTACGGTATACTCAGACAAATGTTAGAAAAAAATCATCCAGGTTGATTTTGAGCCAATCAGTTCCCTAGAAAATTACCTGTTCTCTTTCCAATATGCTGGGTACATATAACCTAGGGGAAAGTAAGTCTCCCTCAATTTAAAAAATCAGGTTCAAATCTATATTGTTATTTGTGCATTAGTGTGTTAGTTTCCGAGGGCTGCTAGAGCAAAGCACCACAGACTGAGTGGCTTAAAAACAACAGAAATTTATTCTTTCACAGTTCTGGAGACAAAAAGTCCAAAATTAGGGTGTTGGCAGGGCCATACTCTTTATAAAAAAGTCTCTAGGGAAGAATTCTTACTGCCTTTTCTTGGCCTCTGGTGTATCCCAGCAATCCTTGGCATCCCTTGGCTTATAAATGCCTTCACTTCAATCTTTGCCTCCATCTTCATATCACTTTCTTCATATCTTCATATTCTTCTCTGTTACCTCCGCATCCAAATCTCTTTCCTTTCTCGTAAAATGCCAAGTCAGTGGATGTAGGACCCACCCTAATCCAATGTGACCTCATCTCAACTTGATTATATCTGCAAAGACCCAATGTTCTTTTTTTTTGAATTTATTTAATTTATTTTTGGCTGCGTTGGATCTTTGTTGCTGCGCACGGGCTTTCTCCAACTGCGGCGAGTGGGGGCTACTCTTTGTTGTGGTGCGTGGACTTCTCATTGCGGTGGCTTCTCTTGTTGCGGAGCATGGGCTCTAGGCACATGGGCTTCAGTAGTTGTGGCTCGCGGGCTCAGTAGTTGTGGCTCATGGGCTCTAGAGCACAGGCTCAGTAGTTGTGGTGCATGGGCTTAGTTGCTCCACGGCATGTGGGATCCTCCCGGACTAGGGCTCAAACCCGTGTCCCCTGCATTGGCAGGCAGACTCTTAACCACTGCGCCACCAGGGAAACCCAAGACCCAATTTTCAAATAAGATTATGTTCACAGGTACCATGTGTAGAACTTTTTGGGGGAACACAATTCAACCCATTACAGTTAGTTTTTGGTATACTATAAAAATTAAATTCATTTTTGTTTTTCTGATTCTCCAGTGTATATTGGCTTTCTTAAACCCATAAAAATATATTTTTTGCATGGGCCAATTAATCATTTCCTCCTGATCTTAGATTTTAACATTTAATTTCAGTCCAGCAAAAATCTAGTGAAAAGCCAACAACTGCAGTATTTTTCAAATAGATGGATTATAAGCAGCTAATAACTCATGGGAATTCAAAATTACTAACCATCTTCTGAATAAGACTAAATGTACATAACTGAGGTTGGGGTTATCATGTATGCTTTCCCTTAAATGAAAAAATAATAGAAAATTTAACACTTAAAACCTCCATACCTGTCTTAGGTTTCATTGATAATAAAAAGTACAAGATTAGGAAAATAATTGAGAGAAACATGTCCAGGTTTAATTTTAACACATCACAACAACCCTCAGTTTTTAGGTAAGATTATTAAATTAAGAACCAATGGAATAGTAAATATTTTAGTGGATGTTAATTCGTTATAACATTGCAGTGCTTGTCTTGATCACATGCTTTACTTTAGAAAATAAGAGACACTAAAGACTTTAATCTGAATGTTCACATGGTTAGACACTTGCTATATGTTAAAATTTAACATTAAAATTTCTAGTATTCCTAGATTTTTGTGTACTGACTGACTCGAAGAATAGTCCTTAACATTTCCCCTTAGCATCATAAATATTGCCAAAATTGTAGCCTCAAATGCTTATGTACAGAACTGTGGGAAAGGGTTACAGATAAGAACTTAGAACTGAATGGTGCAGTGAGTGGGAAACTTAGGCTCAAGAACTGAGAAATGTTAAAAGTAGGAGACATTTTTCCTCCCAGAGTAGTTTTTTTTTTCAGTATATAAAACAAATTGGAAAAGGCAAACATAAATTGTGCTACATCATTCACTTTAAACACCCACTAATGGCCTTCACATAGTGCACCAGAAACTCTTGTAAAGAAATATGCTCTGCAGACCCCTACTACAGGTATCTTGTATGCATTTGTTAATGGCTTTGGTTTGTTGCTTTTTCAGTTTGGGAGCTGGACAAGTATCAAACATCTTCTACTCTAGATAATGTTTTATCTACTTTTTTCATGTTCTGCATCTGGTTTAATTGCTGTATGCTTCAGACCATTTTTTTATACTGCCCATGAGCTGATGCTTAATACCAGCAATAAGAGGAGATTTAGAAAACATAGCTTCTCTCTGAGTATCATAAAAATAAGTCCAGAAGAGGTCTGTCTAGCTTCCATTCCTTTGAACTAGCTTTCTAAATTTAGAAATTCTTTTCCAGAAACCATAGGCTCAAAGCAGTGAGCTAAGTAGTATCATATCTGACCACAGATGTTGAATGCCTAAAGTTAAACATAGAATAGTATAATGCAGGAGCCATTATAAACAAATAGCTGACTAATATATTACTCCAGCGTTAAAATTTTAAATCAACTAAACTGCTTTGAGGAACATTCATAGTTTTGGTGATTTTTTTTCTCTGATAAGAAAAGAGAGATGGTTTTGAAAGGTATTTTATTCCATAAATGAGATTATCCTAACATTTTTTTAGGGTTGATTTCCTGTTTAAAGTTTCAAACTCTTGTCACCTTTCAGATTTTAACTTGCTTTTACATTACTGCATTTTCTGCCATTTTTCTCTCATTTCCTCTTTCTGGAACTCCAATTACATGTATGTAGAACTACTTTATGTTGTCCCACAGATCTCTGAGACTGTTCATTTTTCTTAAATCTTTGTTCTTCAGAGTGGTAATTTCTATTGATCTGTCAATAGAATTGTTAGTTACTATACTTACTCTAGAATTTCCATTTAGATTTTGTTTTATAGTTTCCAGAGACTCCCTATCTGTCCACTCAATAAGACCATGTTTTCCTTTGATTTTTTGAATATGATCACAAAAGCTACTTTGAAGTCTTTCCTAAACCCGCATCTGGGCCGCTTGGAGTCAGTTTCTATTAACTGGGTTTTTTTCCTCGAATATGGGTCACATTTTCCCAGTTTTTTTGCTAGTTAACAACTCTGGATTCTGTTGTGTTGAGGATTTCTGTGGTTCCCTTTGTGGGTTTTGGTTTTCGTTTTGTTGTGGATTGTTGGGTTTTTATTCTAGTAGTAGACAGTTAACTTTTCTGGACTCAACTGCAAATTTGTCTCTTCTGTGTTGTGCAGCAGCTAATATCTCTGTATCACTTTTTAGGATTTCCATACGCTGCTTTTTTAGCTTGACTCTTTACTGTCTTCCTTACACATGTATGATTTGACAGACTAAGTGGGCAGAGATAGTGTTCAAATTTGGGGACTCAGTATCTGGTTCCCTTACACCTGGAGACTCCCCCTTAATTTCCAGCCACTCTGCCAGCCTCAGACTCTATTCCCTGGCACCTTAAACCAGTAAGTCTTCAGCTTTCTGCTCTCTGAGCTATGTACAGTTGGGGAATAAACTCAGTTTAAGAAAAGCAGAACCTATCCATTATAGCTCTGTCTTTCAATAGTAGATTCCTCTTTGGTCTCTGCCTACTTTTTTGCTAGACTCCCTGGGGTCTTTTCATGCATGCAGAGTTTAGGAGTCAACCAGGCATTTAGGTAGAGTTTATTCTTAGATTTTGTGTCTCAACCCTTCTGCAATTCATTCACTTCCAGATTTCCCCCTTCAGTTTCCTTTTAAATTCTGCTCTCTTTCATCTCTAGTGTGTGAAGCTCCTCTTCTCCTCTCCTTCTTCCTCACTGTCATCATGGGAGGTTGGAGAAAGCCCTAATCCCACAAGTGTACAGTTTCTAGTTGCAGCTTTTCAAGAGCAATAGTATTTCTGGCTTATGCTTTCTTTCAGATTTTTTCCAGTGCCTGTAAATATTTTTAATCTCTTGTTTAGATTGAATAATTGTTATCTACAGAGGGTTTTCAAGACTTCTTCACTTCACCACCGTTACTGGAAGTTCTTGCATTTTTATAGCTCTTCTTTTATTTATTTTTTTTATTTTAGCTGTACTCGGGCCTCTCACTGCCGTGGCCCCTCCCGTTGCGGAGCACAGGCTCCGGACACGCAGGCCCAGCGGCCATGGCCCACGGGCCCAGCCGTTCCGAGGCATGTGGGATCCTCCCGGACCGGGGCACGAACCCGTGTCCCCTGCATCGGCAGGCGGACTCCCAACCACTGCGCCACCAGGGAAGCCCTATAGCTCTTCTTCAGTATTTGTTATGGCTTTGCTGTCTGTAACAATAGGAAGGGGGTACAGTGAAGGGCTGCAACTCATATTCCACAAGTAGGCAAGAGAGCTGCTAATGTTAGAAAATGTATTCTAATAGATTTAAAGATATGAGTAGCTGGATCCTGTTTAAAATACAGTTTGAATATTGGGCATGTTTTAAAATTGGTTGCATTGATTTTTTTTAATTGCTTTATTTGTTCTTAGATCATCCTTTATCTTTTTCCTCACCTAGATGACATGCTTGAGCTTAAAATATTCCCATACAGAAACAGTACACAAATTTAATCCAATTAGCAGGAACTCTAAAAACGTTTTACAATTATCTAGGATTGTTACAATCTGAAAACATAATAGTGATACTTAGAAACATATTTCCCTGTTTTCTTTTTTTGCTGTTGTGTTATGACTTCTTCATCAAATAAACATTGTGGTATTCAATTTTTTTTTCCCTTTTTTAGCTGGAAATTCACCAAACTCTCTCCTTTTCTTTAAAAAGCTAAAAATAAAAATAAATTTGGCCTTACTGTAAAAAAGTGATTCTAAGTCACAATGAAGGGAGCTTGGTAACGTTATTCACCAGCATTTTGGCCTTCCAGTTATAGCGCAGTTTCCTTCTTCTTTTTTTAAGGTGTAAGATCTTTTCTTTCATTAAGTGCTTCTCTATTTTAAAAAGTTTTCAGGGACTTCCCTGGTGGTCCAGTTGTTAAGACTTTGCCTTCCACTGCAGGGGGTGCAGTTTCGATCCCCGGTCAGGGAGCTAAGATCCCACATGCCTCGCCTCGCAGCCAAAAAAACAAAACAAAACAGAAGCAATACTATAACAAATTCAATAAAGACTTTAAAAAATGGTCCATATTTTAAAAAATCTTAAAAAAATAAAAGTTTTCAGAATTTCTAATACTCTAATATTTAACTGGTAATAGATAATAGTAAATAATACTTTTATCATTATCTGTCTCTATCATTGTTTTTTTCATAAATTTATTTATTTATTATTTTATTTTTGGCTGCATTGGGTCTTCGTTGCCGTGTGTGGGCTTTCTCTATTTGCGGCGAGCGGGGGCTACTCTTCATTGAGGTGCACAGGCTTCTCACTGCGGTGGCTTCTCTTGTTGCGGAGCACGGGCTGTAGGCGCACAGGCTTCAGTAGTTGTGGCACGCAGGCTCAGTAGTTGTGGCTTGTGGGGTCTTCCCAGACCAGGGCTCGAACCCATGTCCCCTGCATTGGCAGGCCGATTCTTAACCACTGCACCACCAGGGAAGCCCCTGTCTCTATCATTCTTTTAATCATATATACTGAAAAACTTTTTCATAGACAGTTTTAATTCCTATTATATATATTTAAATGTTTATATTAATTGCAATTTTCCACCTGTCTGGATAGCAAAGAAAGACAAAAGAGATTAAATCCAATTTAGCAAAATCTTAAAAACTGCCAAATATGGATGAAGTATATGAGTATTCATCATTTTATTCTCTCTACTTTTAAATATTTTGTCAATTTTTATAATAAAAATTATAAATACCCATTTTAATTAATTTAAGAAACCCCAAATAAAGCTATATAAAATAACTATAAACTTCAGCTAGTATTAAAAAAAATTTTTTTTAATTACAAACTTTAAACTCACTGAATCAACAGTATTTTTTGTTTTCCCTTCTCTTGGTCAAATCTTTTTAAAATTAATATTTGAAATCTCAATAGATAAAGTATGATGCCATTTACTTTTTAAAACCATAAAATCTTGTCATACGATTTCTTTGGTAATTGCACATTTCAGACTAGAAATTGAACTTACCATCAGTCTGATTGCTAAAGCCATTAAAAGCCCATTTTAAGAGAGAAGATAGGTACAGTATACAGAAAGTTGAAGAGCAGATATTTAGCTAAAAGCATTAAATTATTTTTTTTAAAAAACAGCTTTATTGAGATATAATTTACATGCCACAGTGTTCTCTATTAAAATATACTTTTTTTGTTTGTTTGTTTGTTTTCAAATTATTTCCGCTCCCAAGTACCTGTAGGGGAGAAAGTTTTTTCCTCAACCCTCTTAGAGTCTCTGGCTGGGTCTGAAAAGGAGACTGACAAAGATTAACAGGAGAAAAGCATACAGATTTATTTAATGTAAGTTTTACATGACACAGGAACCTTGGCATATTGAGTATTTTAAACTGAAGGAACTTGACAAAACAGAACCAGGGAGGTCACTGACCTTCTCCTTCCCTCCTGCTGTTTTCTCAAACTCCTTCAACTTAAAATATTCAGTATGCCAAGGTGCCAAATTGGGGAGTAGTGTGTCCTGAACCTTATCAGACCCTTCTCCTCCCCCACTCCCGTCCTATCATTTACTCATGAAGTTTATCTAGAAAAGCAGTGACCCCTTTGCTATCAGGTAAGAAACCTGTCACACCCAAGGTTACTTTTAGCAGCATGAAGAAAATCAGGAATTTTGCTGGTCTCAATAGGATTAAAGAGATTCAATGAAGAGAGGGGTATGAAAAAGGAAATGGGGAAATGTAGACTGTTTATTGTCCAACTATCTTTTGAACTACTCTGCTTCTTTTTTGTATAAACAAACCAAGTTCACTTTCTTGAAAACCTCCTTATCTTTCCCAGCAAAACTTCTTTCTGCACTCATTCACTCAGTGAAGTAGTCCTACTATCCATCTGGTTACTCAGAATAGAAACCTGGAAGTCCTCAACTCTTCTCTGTCATTCTCCACATCACATCCACATCGTCACCAAGTAAGTCCTTTTCATTCGTGAAAAGGATCTTCTTTTGGATTCATCTTCTGTTCATTTCCTCTCGGTACTCTATGAGGGCCATGATCATCTAATCTCCCTTCAGTCTTGCCTTTCCCATCCTCACCCCCCACATTTGCTGTTTCCTGGGTAACGAAACCAAAGCCATTTTTCTAAAATGCAAATTTGATCACATTAGTCATTAGCTTAAAACCCTTAATGGCTCCGCATTGACCCAGGTTAATGTTCAAGTTTCTAATAAGGCTTGCAGCCCTGACTTAGTCCCTGTTGACTTCTCCAACAGCTTAACTCCTCACCTCTCCCCACCCCCATCCTTCCCAGCCACCAGGTTCTACTCTTCCGCCAGTTTCTCTCAGCCTTGATCCTGAGTAACTCTTTGATTACACATGCTGTTTCTTCTTCCTAATACATTTTTTGTACCTCTGTTTCCCCATAGCTAAACCATTCTTATCCTTCGAACCTTATAGTCATTTCCTTCTGGAAGCCTTCCTTGCTATCATCTCTCCCTTTATTAAGTCAGGGGCCCTTGCTGTGTATTTCCAGAGTGACCTGTATTTTCCCCATTATAGCACTTTGTCATTCATCTTCTCTTTTACACTCTAAGCTCTAACAGCAGTGACCAGATTTGGCTTGCTCACTGTCATATTTTCATTACTTATAAATAATGGATGGTTAATTAAATGTTTGTTAAATTAATTCTGATTGGAACTTCACTGGCTTCCCCTGTAGATCTGCCCTTTTGAGTTTCATTCAGCTACTATTAATATTCTAAATAGTTTCTAAAAGTGTACAAAAGACCATTTAATTATCTCAATAAAACTTGTGACTTTCCTCAAAAACTTAGAGAATTTTGCTTTTATTTCCTAATAGTGAACTGTAAGTCAGGTTATAATTTATATTTTAAGATTTCACTTTTATATTTTCAACCATTGGCTAATTTAATAAAGATATTGTTTCATTTAAGTTACAATTATGGATTATTTATAGTGTTATACTATTTATTTCATGTATTATATACCACCTTGGTAATGGTCATCTCCTTGCTTGTCTTGGGGGGAAAATAAGGGTTAAGTAAAAGAAGATCGAATTCTGTTAATATCATTAACATCACATACTGGCTGAAATTTTATACATTTTAGGAGAATTATCTGCATATATGAAATCACTTTAACTCAAAAAATAACATTTGGGGGAAAGGAAGGAACTAGTTATGAAATTTACTTCATGATTCCTATCTTTGCTTGTGTTCTCACATTTTGTGATGAACTCATATATGTACACAATATTTAAGATAAAGATAAATCTTTATTTTTATGTTCCAAATCTTAGACAATTATAGTGTATATTTCTTAAAAAAAATGTTTTTTATTGAAGTCAGTTGATTTACAATATTGTGTAACTTTCAGGTGTTCAGCACAGCAATTTAGTTATACTATGTTTCTTGATTATATATTTTGTCATCCTTGTGCATTGCAATTTACCTATTTGAATGGAATAGGTTTTATTTGGTGAATATTTTCTAAACAAGTATTTCAAGTCATTTCAGTTCTTTGGGTAGTATATTGAAAAGGACTGAGAGTTGGGAATCCTGGGTTCTGGTCCTGCCTGCCTCCATCATCAAGTATAGCAGTTCCTTTATTCTATAGTATTCCTTGTTGGAGAAAACTAATTTCTAGAAATAAAAACATATGGATTCAAGTTTGTTTTTAAAGAGAGGAGCCATTATATGTTTGTGAATTAGTTGAACTTATATAAATTGCATCAGGTACAACACTTTATTTTTTTTATGAGTAAACCAATCTTGAGTTTTATTTGTCTCCTATCTTTTTCCAGTTTAAAGCTTCTTAAATTTAATACTGTTTATCTCTCAGGGTTTCCTTTGGGCATGCGATATACCATATTGACTACTGCCCCTTCTACTTATTTCGAAAGGACCCCCCCCAAAAAAAAACAAAAAATTACTGGTAAAAGTGGCTCCTTTCTTTTGAAAATGTGAATTTTATCATCTCTATAGATCGTATGATTTACCATTGTGCTTTAGAATATGATGCTCTGGGTAAGTTTAAATACATTCTCATATACGGCAATGTAATATCAGGACTTGATAATTTTTTAAACTATTTAGTAAACAGCATTTGTAAAATTAAATTGTTGCTGTTACATAGTGTTATTAAATAGGCACCCATGAAAAGCATGGTATTGAATATCACTTTGGTAACAAGAGGATGCTGCTTTGTGGAGTCTCATTTACATACTAATTGCCATTGCTTTGTTTCTGTAGCAACAATAAGCCACCCCTTTGATGGTGGTTAGCTTGAATTATTCTGCACCAATGCCCTGTTTAAATCAGCTATGTTAAGTAAAAGAAGCAAAGAATGCTTATAAGGAAGGTCATTTATTACACTGAAATTTGTTTTAGATGCTTGACTAATGCTGTGAAGGTAAATATTACATTTAAAAATTATTTCATCAGTAAAGTTTTATGGTTTTTAAAACAGACTTTGGGGTTTGTGCTTTTAAAATATATTAAAAATATTTTTGAGATACCAGTATATTCTGTATGTAAAATGCTATAGTTAATGATAGATAAATGACCCAGAAACTTGAAACATCTTTAGAATAGAAAATCAAATGCATGTCTAAATGGATTTGTTACTTTCAGAGTTCTTTTTATGTGTTAGAATTGTGTTTTGTATGACTTTAGGTATATTTGCCTGAATTAATAATATTAAAAATATCAAAGGATAGAATGTAAAGGACTCAATAATATTCTGTTGTTAGTGTCAACTCTTTTTTTTTTTGCTTTGTATCATATTGACTTAAATATTGAGTGATTAAATTCTGAAACAACTCAGTGAAGTAGTTTACTCTTTAGTGGTACTTTTATTAAACCATCTAGAATTTTGCCCTTTCTTACTGAATATTGCTTTCAGTGTTAGATTGTCTGCTGCCTTTGAAGCCTAAACTTGATAAAGTTTATGGTAATATTTTATTTGTCTCCAAAAATTCTGCCATATGAGAGGTAAATAGTTTAGAGTCATAGAGATGGAAGATACTTTTAGAGATTACCCAGAGTCCAGCCTTCAGCCTACCATTAACATCCGTTAACTAAAAACCTAGTATCTTTCTTTATGAACACTTGGCCATTGGCTTTCTTTAATCTGGCTGGCCATGGTGAAGAGAAATACTATGAGTAAAAGGTATTTGCATATTTTTTGTAAGGTAGCTATTTTTAAGTCTCTTATCCTTTAGCAACTGTCTCCCTCCCCCAACCCTTTTTTGTTGGAAATTATGTGAATAGATTTTTGTTTTATTTAATACAAATGAGACTGAATATTTTTCTAAAGAGTACAGATTATGCCTCAGTGAGTTTTAAATAATGGATATAAGAAATCTGAATAATAAAACCTGATTGTTAAATAGATATTACAATATATTTATTACTTCGGGAGTATTTGAGCATTAAGATATTTTAAGCAAATTATTTTTATAAAAATTGTCTGGAGCATTGAGTAAGAATATGTTTACTTTTCATAGGTCATCAGTACACACATGTGTGTGCGTGTATGTGTGTGTGTGTGTGTGTGTGTATAACCTGTATCAGTTGAAGCAAAAAAGGAATTTATCATTAATCTTTAAGAGATACCTCTCCAAGAACAAAGTTCTTAAAGTACTAATGGATAATGAAGCTCTTTGAAAAGTAAACCTTTGTAAATTACTATTCTTTATGGTTTTATTTCTCAAGTCTTTTTCCTTTATGACCGAGAGTAAGTGTTCTTAAACGTTGCATGAAAGCTCTATTAATAAACGTCATTTCTTAACTTTTCCTTTTTGGTGGCCACAAAGAGATTTATAAGGTTACTGAATTATTGTTACTTACTGTCACTCATACCTCAGTTAACTGCTTGCTTGAATTACTGCCACCTAGTTGCATTGATGATTAGTAGTTATTGATGACTCAATTCTTATTAAGTACAGACTTTCTGTCTGGCACATGTGGCATCTTTAGCCACTAATTGAAAATGTGCTTGAGTTTCACTAACATGTATATTCCTAGTTTTACTCAAAATCTTAACATGTGAATACTGACAAAGTTCTTCATGATACCAATGTTAATTCTGTAGTAGAACTACAAAGGAAAGCAACTTGCACCTATATTGTATGTTACCATTTACAAAGTGCTTTCATTTTTAATAACAACCCCACAAAATAGGCAAAAAGTGCTTTCATTTTTAATAACAATCCCATAAAATAGGCAAAGCAGGCGTTTTATAAGCCTCATTTGACAGATAGGAAAAGGGGGGCTCATAAGTCAAGTAATTTGCCCCAAGGTCACACAGAAAGTAGAGTCAAATTTTGATCTTAGGTTTTGTGTCTTCAACTTCCTCTCCACTATATTGCATCCTTCTCTGTATATTTATCTTCCTCGGCATTCCATTGCTTACAACCGTAATGTGGGAATCAGAAATCTAAGACCAAATTACACACTTCAAAAAAAATCTCATCTGTGTGTCTACTGTGGTGCCAAGACCTATGATAGTAAAAAGATAATTTATGTCCCTCATTTCCTTTCAGTAATATTTATCTGAGAAGCTGCACATTACTGCCTGTCAGAAGGTGTGATATCTGTTAACACTGTTTCTACATTTTTTGTTTTTTTTAATGTAGAAAACTTGGTTGCATGTTGATATGGATAGTAATACAAAGGAAGAAAAAGACTTCTGAAAAGAATAATAGGGGCTTCCCTGGCGGTCCAGTGGTTAAGTCTCCACACTCCCAATGCAGGGGGCCCGGGTTTGATCCCTGGTCGGGGGACTAAGATCCCGCATGCACGCCTGGCACAGCCAAATAAATAAAATATATTTTATGACAGGTTTAAAATTTTTATTGTGGTAGAAAGGGTTAATCAATGTTATCTTTATCCTTAAATAAAAATGGGATTATTATTTTTTGGGGCCAGAACTGTTCTGCTAATTCAGATTTGTCACTTTTTACTTTGCAGCAGTTAGAAGAAAAGAGTGAAGATCAAGAAGACAAGGAATGTTTGAAACAAGCAATAACAGCTTTGCTTAATGTTCAGAGTGGTATGGAAAAAATATGCTCTAAAAGTCTTGCAAAACGAAGACTGAGGTGAATATTTTCACTTTTTTTATAATCCTCCTTTTCACCCTGAATATTGTGGTATAAATTCAGGGATCCCAGTTCCCTCCTCAAGTAAACAATGAAGAAAATACTTTTAGTGACAAGCTTGGTCTTTCAGAGGAAGTGACATCAAAGCCAAGAGAATTTGTTATTGTTTGAAAAACCTTTCATATTTGTGCATTTTCCTTGCATACTCCCAGACAAGACCTCCTGAGAGTCAACTGGTAAGCTAAAGGAGAGATAGAGCAAAATGTATTGGGTAGATTTATGTCAACATCATTGTTCTGTCAAAGTAAAATTAGTAGTGTCTTTTATTTTAGGGATTATGTAACTCAAGGCATTAATTCAGATAATATGCTTCCAGTTTCCTAATTATAATATATATGTGGTTTTTAACTTTAGGTATTATCTACTTAAGCATTTCTAGATAAATTTTTTAATCTTTTTTTTTTCACTATATTGGGCTACTTTTTAATACTTGTCATTCTAAATATTTCATAGCCATGGTAGAAATAATCATTCTGTAGCTAAATTTATAGGGTAGAATTTTGTCAATAGTCAGTTGTTCTTTTTAGAGCACTAAAAAAATGTCTCCACTGTGTTGCTTTAGTTTCCAAAACTGTGCAATTTTGTAACACTAATATATTTGGAGAAATAGTGAAAACCTTCTCAGTGCAACTTTTTAAAATATACTTTTGCACTGTCATTTATTTACATGAATTGTAGATTTCCTGTCATCTTTGTACTAACCATGTTTTTTCCTTTATCCTAGTGAATCTGCATGTCGGTTTTATAGTCAGCAAATGAAGGGGAAACAACTAGCAATCAAGAAAATGAACGAGATTCAGAAGAATATTGATGGTTGGGAGGGAAAAGACATTGGACAGTGTTGCAATGAGTTTATAATGGAAGGAACTCTTACACGTGTAGGAGCCAAACATGAGAGACACATATTTCTCTTTGATGGCTTAATGATTTGCTGTAAATCAAATCATGGGCAGCCAAGACTTCCTGGTGCTAGCAATGCAGAGTATCGTCTTAAAGAAAAGTTTTTTATGAGAAAGGTACAAATTAATGACAAAGATGACACCAATGAGTACAAGCATGCTTTTGAGATAATTTTAAAAGATGAAAATAGCGTCATATTTTCTGCCAAGTCAGCTGAAGAGAAAAACAATTGGATGGCAGCATTGATATCTTTACAGTACCGGAGTACACTGGAAAGGATGCTTGATGTGACAATGCTACAGGAAGAAAAGGAGGAGCAGATGAGGCTCCCTAGTGCTGATGTTTATAGATTTGCAGAGCCTGACTCTGAAGAAAATATCATATTTGAAGAAAACGTGCAGCCCAAAGCTGGAATTCCAATTATCAAAGCAGGAACTGTTATTAAACTTATAGAGAGGCTCACATACCATATGTACGCAGGTAAGAAGTATGAACTTGCCTGTCACTTTTATTCTCCTGCTTCAAGCTGATTTTTCTTTGCTGCACAGGTCATTATGCCTAAAATAGAAAGCAAACTGACAGCAAAAAACCTCCGCATTATCAGAGTTGATTTTCCTTTGACTAAAAATACCGTCACTTTATATTTCTTTGAAATTTTATAATCTTTCTACCACATTTACATATGTTACTTTTAACTTTGCAACCAGAGTTATAAATAAAGTTACTGGGCTAAATTTACCCAGTTAGACAGTGGCAGAAACAAGACTAAAAGTAGTGATAAATCAATCATCATTAGGGTCTAAAAATCTTTTTACTCCTTTACCTCTTTTTTTTCTTTCTTTTTCATTACTGAGATTATAAAATCAGTAAAAATTCTAATTGATATCCATTACCAAAATTGTGCTGGTAGTACATTATATATACAGCATTGCTTTTTCTTAATTTCCATTCCTAAAATTTATTAAATTTAGCAATCCTGGGAGTCATTTAAGTTTTCAGTATTTTTTGCTTTTTACAACTGATGTTATTTAGAGAACAGTTTCACCTTAGCAGCGCAATTTTTAGAGACAAACATAGGTGTTTGGAGGATTCCTAGGGGGTTGAGACTTGTTTGTCTTTAAGTGGGCTGCATCAAATATTGTGTTTGAGAGTAACGAACAAATATAATGATAGATTTTTTTAAAGTAATTTTATTTCTTCTAATAAAGTAACATGATAATCCAGTGTTCTTCAACTTCCCTGCATAGTAGGAAGTTTGACGATTGTAAAATACTGTGGAAAGAGCACTCACTGTTAGATTCACACCTTCACGCTATCACAGTTCCTTAAGGTTTTAGAACCTTAGTTTTCATCTCAAAAATCAACATCACAACAGCTGTCTTAGAATATTGTTGGAAAGAATAAATGAAATCTGTGAAAGCTCTTTATAAATATAAACTTATTTTCAAAGAATGCTTTTATTACAAAGACATAAAATCAAACACAACTCTTATAAGTGCTATTCTTAAATAGTTGAGTGTGTAAGTTAACTTCCATCCCCAAACTTTTTGCTTAAATATATTTCTATCTCTAGGATATGTGTGTTTCTGGGGAAATTTCTCCAGTTTTGAAAGTCCTTCAAATGGGTTCTCAGTTTTCTCTGGAAGCTATTCTGGCACCAGTTGAATCTGGTAGTTCTTTTACTAGTCTTTTCCATAGTGAAATAATAGTGTTTTCCATAGGCTAATTTTAAAAGCAGTTTGGGCCCTTTAAGTGTATACCATTTGGTAGTAGCAGGCAGTAACTGAAACATGTTGAATATAGTGAAAGAAGACTTTGGGATTCCAATTTTACTATTGATTTTTCACCTAGAAACTTCTGTAGTCAGTATATTCATTTTACTGACCCCAAAATAAAAAACAAATCAAAGCACAGAAAATTTAAATAAGCTGCCGAGGATTCTACATGAAAAATAGATTATTCTGTCATCTTTTTTTACATATGAAACTTATTTTGAGAGGTACAATTTTCCGTAATTAATATGACCTATTTATTTAGTTGATGATCATCAGCTTCTTTAAGATCTAGAATACAGCTTAAAAAAATGTTTTTATTCATTACCTGAAATTTGTAGTTGCAAAATTGTTATTTCTTTGCTACTTCTGCAGGAATTTTTAAGGTTATAAAGGTTCAGGTTATTCTTCTTGCCACATTATTCTGATTTTTGTGTCTTGGAAGATTCATAGAACTTTTTATCATAAACATTCTAAACTATTCATCGTTTTAAGTACCTTTGTTTTGGGTTCTTAGACTATTTAGAGTAGAATTAATCCTTAGATTCTTATCTATGTGAGGCAGAAGTTGTTTTTTTTTTTCTTTCTGTAGAGCAATACAAGTGGCAGGTGCTAAAGAAGACTTACTGGTGTTTACTATCACAAGTCAGTGGTATTTGATTTGGAAAATATTTTCAAATTTCAAAATTTTTAATATAATTGTTTCTTTAAAGCTCCTGTTGTTAATGATAAAAATTTTCTTTACTGCTTGCTTTATTTCACAGAACTGACTTATGATTATTAATAAGCAGTTATAGAACTACAATTCAATATTTTTTTTCAGGGGACTGTGCCTTTTATTTTTTGAATGAGGAAACTTCAAAACAAGCAAAACTAGAACAAGCATAGCTTGATAGTTTTTCTTTAGTCTTGGCAGTCTTTTCTCCTTAACGTACACAATGCTAGCTAAGTCTGTAGACACAGTACTTTTGCTATGGTGTTCTATTAGTTACTTTTGATAGTTGCTCTCATTTACATTAATTTTTAGCTTTTGAATAGAGTAACTTAAATGGTTTTATTTCTAGTTAATATAAAACACTTAATTTATAGAACTTTGCAAAGTTAGGTGTATTCAAATTTAAATTGACAAGATTTTTTACTTTTTTAAAATGTTAAAGTTTTTTTTAAAATTCCTTTCATTAATTTCTTGAGGAATAAAAAGCCACTGTTGGGTTCAGAAGTGTTGTAGCTAAGTTTTTTGACATTTTTCTTTCCTATCTTATTTTGAAGCTTAATTGAATATTTTAATTTATGTCATAAATATATTACTAGTGTAACTAAAACCCGTAAGCAGCTTTCATGAATTGTGATTTACCGTACACACGGTACGGCTAATAATAAGTATTAATTATTAGCTTATTTGACTTCCGTAAGGTCTGTGACTGAATGTATTACTGGCAATATAGAATGTATTTTTAATAGACCATGTATGAACTTGTAAAACATGAAAGCAGCTAGTTTTTAAGGTCTTTTCCAGCTCAGATGGACTCTTGGTCCTCACTACAATGATAATAGATCAGCTATTTGTTTAAAGAACTGTTGGTCTGCTCTATTTAATTTTGGTTCAGTTGGTTGATAGGTATTTTATCAGAGAACATACAGTGCAAGTTGTGGCTTACACTGAAACAAAAACTAAAATTTAACTTGCATATTTTTATTACATTGTATAGAATTATAATAAAAGACATTGGCTGTAATAAATGAGAAAAATCCAATAACTAATAAGCACTACTTTCAGACATTATCATAAAAAACAGAAAACTTGTTTAACCTTACTTAATTCAGACTTCATTGTGGCTTCAACCAGCTTGATCACTCAAGTGTTTTAACAGTAATGTATGAAACAGAGCTATAGATCTTAGATGATCAATCCTTCACTTTATAGACCAAAACCCAAGGCCCCTGAAGTTTGTGATTTGCCAGAAATCATACCAGTTAATTGCAGAAAGAGGACTAGAAATTAGGTTTCTTGACTCTTGAAATAGAGTATACTTGATACCATGTTACACTGACTCATGAATTTTTTCATTTTTAGAATATAATTTTTATTATGTATATTGAATAGTAAAAATAAAGAGAATTACTTGCTTAGTTTGAATTGCCAGTAATATAAACAGTTTGTTCACTTCTGGGCAAACACAGGTCTACTATGAAGATATAGTCAGAGTACTGTTATTTTTCTTACTGAAACAGGTAATAAATTCTGACTATAGATAACTTCTATTTTAATGCATAGATTTTAGTTTATATTTAGATGGTCATTATAATTTTAGTTTTTAACAAAATCCAGTCAGTCTATTGGTGGTGTTTGCTCTGTAAATGTAGGTGAATTAGAAGGTGCTTAACTGTTGCTCAAAAGAATTGCAACAGGGTTTTATGTGGGATCTAATTTATAGTGCCTCAGGTCCGGTGTTTCTAGACATACAATAATTAGTTAACTACATCAGAACTTCAGAATTCATCTGAAATGGTGTGGGGGGAAATTGTCTAGTCAAGTGGATCATTCTGCATCTGGTAAGGATGTGAAGAGACTTTTACCTACAGTAGGAAAGCACAAAGCAATATACATAAAAAGCAGAAGATGAAAGTAGGAATTTCACTTCTGTTACAGAGTTATAGGAAATAATTTAGTACAAATTAATTATTGAGACTTTAAAACAACATGGGTGAAGAAATATGGTATGTCTGGTTTTGATAGTCTCTCAGAGAAATGAGATGACTTTGTGGTAGGGGTCTTTCAGAACTGACATTACATGGAAATAAAAACTTTTCATACTGAATTGTGGGGAAAAGGTGTTTCCCATGCATGGTGAATTTCTCTTTTAAAGAAAATTTAAGCCAGTTGATATTTTTCTTTAAAGTATTTACTGCTATTTTATGTCCTCATATAGAAAATTTGCAAAAAACTGCGTTAGATTTCTTTGGAGTTTGTGTCCTGTATAAGCTCAGTTCGGGTGTTCTAACTTTTAAAAAAATCTTTTGAACAAATTTTTGATCTATAGGGCAGTGCTGTTCTATTTTTAAACTCTCTGATTTTTTTTTTTTAAGTGTGTGTGCGTCAGCATAGCGTCTGTTTCCTTTTTTAAGGAATTCAAGAGTGATTGTTTATAAATCCTTGTTGAGGAGCTTATTGTTTCTTGTAGCGTTTTAAATGGCTGTATTAAAGGGAGAATTATCACATGAACAGACATCCTGATTAACGGTGTTTCACTATGGTGGTTGGGGGAGGGGTATTTACATAAATAACTCTCTATGTAACAAATATTTCATAAATTTATTGACCTTGCCAATAAAAATGTGTTAAAAAAGGATTAAATTTATCACCTCGAATCTAGTATGCTGTATTCTGAACATTAATGTAAATATACTCTGATTTCCTAAGATTTTGAAGAATTGTACAATAAAATATTATCAAAGAAAATAGCTTTAGAATGAGGGAGACAGGCAGCTAGAAGGCCAGCAGAAAATAGAAAACACGGCTTATATTTGAAATAGCCTGGGCCGAGACCGGGGACTTGATGGTAGAGTTGGCAGGTACTTGTACACACAGAGAGGTTGGGTAGACGGAGGCGGAGCAGCTAGTGAACATGGTGGACATCTGAGTCCAGGGCTTTGAGAGTAGAAAAGAGTGTTACCTAAAATGGTGAAGAAGAAAAACCACAGAGGATGTTTTTGCCATTTCTCGTATTGAAATCCATTAGGGGTTGTGTTTGAGAAAGAGGTTTGTGGAATTACATCCACTAGCGATAAACAGAAAGAGGAGAATATCGAAATAGTTGATTTTCAATTTCTCCACAAATATTTGTGCTTATGTTTTAAAACCAAATCAGCCTGGCTTTTGTATTTTTAACGCATTTGCCTTCCATCTGTCTCTGAAACATCACTTTATAATACAGGTGGATAACAGAGGCAGTGTAAAACTTAGCTATTATCATTGTCTGATAAATGTAAGTAGGTACTTTGTTTTCCTATAAAATTATATAACCTGTCCTTATTGACGGATACTTTTAAAATATCTAAGTATTTTAGTCCTTTGTATCATCAATAAGATAAAGGTTTCCAGTGATTAGTGTGACATATGTGTCACTGTCACTGAAATGGAGAAATCAATAGAAATAAAAATAGCTTCTGGAATATGGAATTTTGTGCAAAATTTCAAATATAGATGTTATGTCCTCTCTTAATATAAGTTTTTCATTCATTAGCAATTTCCCACTGCTTTAGAAACTAGAAACAGAGCCTAAATTAATACAAGCCTGGGAATATATGCAGCCTTTAAGATGTTTTTTGAAAGTACTTAAACTCTTGCCAATTTTTCTTGGTTTATTTTTAGCTTCTGCTGGTTTTTTCTGTTGGCAAGACTGCTCTAATTTCTAATCAAGCTAAAAACAACTTAAACTTGAGTCACTTTAGAAGTTAATACAACAGTGATGATTGTGGGAGTGTTTATTGCACCGCCAGCTTCAGAAACTCCTCTTCTGAATAGTGTACAGGAAGGTACAGCTGCTACTTCCTAAAATCTGGAAGAAGGCTTAACAAGAATTACAGAATCACAATTAGACTGCTAATTTCTCAATGACTTTAGTGCCTTTAACCAAGATTAGCAGTTTACAGCTTCATTCTGAATTAATCATTTATGTGAATTTCTACAGTGATTATGTAACTCATGGATTCATTCTTTATATTTAGCTCTCACAGCTTTGGAAACCTTAACAGATCCTTTTATCCAGGGAGGTCAGGTGATATGGCAGAAAAAAAGCAGTAAATCAGAAATCACACGATCTAGATTCTGGTTCCATCTCTTTCACTCTATTGTGTGACTTTAGATAACTCTTAGTTACTTCTGTCATATGTAGAAAGGGAAAAACAGCAGCCGCCCTGCTCACTTCACAGAAATCATATGGAATGAATTATGTGAATGCTCTTTGAATTCATTATGTAACAGACATCAGGAATTGATGTGATCCCTTTTGACTGATGTGGCACTGAGGCACATCATGACTTTCCCAGCATTGTCATCAGTTAGTAAAGCACTGAAATGGCCAGAAGTTTTGGTATAAGATGAAAAGGCTGTTTTAAAATAGCCAGTTTTCTTAAAACATACTTTAATTCACTTAGAACTTGCTTTTATTGTTTTTCAACTTAAAAGTATCTTTGATATCCCACAACTTTTTAGCCTGACTTAGGTGGCATTTGAGAAGAAATGGATCTGGATATTGATTTTAGACTTTTAGACTAAAATAAACTTTTCTTTTAAAAAAGGGAGAGGTTACCCTTAATTTTGGAACACAGCTCAGGGATATTTGGAGCACTCTGTACTAAGGGTCTGGCCTCTCCAACAGTGACAGCTCAGCATCTCTACAGTGGCCACTGCTTTTGCTTCCTAAGTACATGATGTTTTGAGTAGCCTCACCTTTACATATAGATTTGCAGAACAGGAAGAAGATTCTTGAAAGGGAGGATTGTGATGAAACCGATATAAATCTCTGTTTTAAAATCTTGTACAGCCTTCTGTTTTAAAATCTTTTCTTCTGGTTGAGACATTAGTCTTTAACGTTTGAGGAACTCTGTAACTGAAGACAAACAATAAAATACCAACAAAGAGGAAATTACTAAAGGATTGTATCTATTTAAATCACTTTTATCAGTAACCCACTCTAGCCTCAGAAGGTATGAAGCTAAAGGAGAAGAGGGCCATTTAAAACCAATATATTTTTATTATGTAAATTTTTCTTTAACTTAAAAATTTATTATAATCTTAAATTCAAGGTTGTCTGATATTTAAATCAATTCATTATCTTGATGACCACATATACCAATAGATTGGAAATAGATTTCTATTTTATGATAAATCCATGAATTTGATTTTGGCCGGGGGGGAAGTTAACATAGTTATTTTATTTTAAGGCTCAATTTAGGGTGATTCTTAATCAGACAGAATCAGACTAAATAGAGATTTTCCATGCAAATGAATTTGATTCTGGCTAAATCCTATGCTAATAACAGACATTGTTTTTCTTATAAAGAATCCATAGTGTGTAGCCTAACAAAAATAAAGGTAGTTGCTACTCTCAATAAATTTATCATTAAATTATAGCTTACCATTCCTTAGTGATATGAAGCAGGAAAAGGATACTCCCAATAAAAACACTCAAGTTAATGAATTCTCCCCTCCTCCTTTTTAAAGACTCTTACAACTAAATGTGGACCTTGATGAAATTTGAGTTACAGTGAGTGGTGAGTGTTTTTTTTATTCCCCATTATGGGAAGATGTCTCCGCCACCCCCAACTCCCTTTATGCAGATGATAGCCCAGGTCTCTTGTGCTGATGACAGCAGCCTTTCTCCACAACTCTGGGAGAATATTGTCAAGGAGAGACTCAAGTAGGCAGGCCTGGAGAGGTGATCACACTCAGTCAGCTTCCTGCTTTACTTCATGAAGTATGAATGAAAAGCAAATCCTTTCATGGAAGGAGTTGAAGACTCCCCCGCTCTTGTGATTGAACTCTCATTGCGTCTACTTGCAATGAAAGTAATTAAAAGTTGTGAATAGAGCCAAATCAACATATTCTTACACATTTAATAGTTTTAGTAACTTATAGGTATTTATAAGCATCTTTTAGCAGTTTTAATTAAGACTTTTAGCACATAAAACAATTTAGAAACTATTTAACTTAATCTACAACATTATGAGATCCAATTTCCAGTTTTATGCTCTATTAACATGATTTAAAGAAATCCAGATAACTAATCCAGATAAACTAGTCTGAAGAGCAGGAAAAGTAATGGGTTATTGCTGTGGCCTTTCTGTTTACAAGGGAGATAAACCAACTGGTGATGTTCTGAGATCCATGTAGCACATGGAAGCTTGCTTTTATGCTCTGCCTTTCTTCCCTTTGTATTCCTGTGGCCAATAATGAGTTTAATATCAGCTAGTCAGAGTGTGCAGAGGTCAAGAAATAAGTTGATGTAAAATTTTAGTATCAATGATTTTGCCACTAATTTAGGAAGAAACTAAAGTTAGCAGTTGATTTCAAAGTCCAAAGCATTCTGTGTGGTCAAAACATTTTGAGACTTTTAAAATTGACTATTTAATCTCTTTTGAAAATGTAAATAATAGTTTTAATCATTCTGAATAAAAGATTTTAATAAGATATTTTTCCTTTTTCTTCATAGATCCCAATTTTGTTCGGACATTTCTTACAACATATAGATCCTTTTGTAAACCTCAAGAACTACTGAGTCTTATAATAGAAAGGTCTGTCAATTTAAAATGTTTAAATTCTTTGTTCTTTTTTTTAATGAGATTGAGCTAAGATATGGAAATATATTGAATGAGCTTTAAGTTGTCGTTCATGAATACTTTAAGAAGAAAATCTCTTGGATGACTATTTATTTTATAATATGTTAGCTTTGATTATTTAAATACAAAAATAGGCAGACTTTTACATGGAAACTCAGTATGTGAAATTTCAAATTTACAGAATTAATCAAGTTAAAGACTATAAAAATGTAGAATTTAGGCTCTGGAAATTCAAATTTTAATGATTTAAATGTTCTAAACAGAATTTTTCAAATACACCACATGTTGAGGAAAATAGAGTGAACAAGTACTGTAATCAAGAAAAGTGTTTCATGTACCCAAAGAGCAGTCAGCTTTTCAGAACTTACCCTTAAAAAGGTTTATGTTGGCTGATTTAGAGTAATTACACAAGCCAAAAATGAATATCATTCCCTTAACTTTATAATCACACTTATTTTTAGACTTTGCATGTGTTGTTTATTATGTTTCTAGTTGGTTTTATTTATATTGGCAAGTATTAATTTCTTCTTAAAAAATTAAATTAAAAAAAATTAAATTATTAGTCTTTACATTATAGAATCCTCACTTGTTTTCACTGATGTGTATATCCTTAGTATTTTTTCCAGTGCTCTCTTGATTGTGCTGACTAGTGAAAAGATTTGTAGTTTTCTGTTTGCATAATTTGATATCATTGATCTTTTCATTAGTTTGTTCTGTTTTATGTTAGGTTTGAAATTCCAGAGCCTGAGCCAACAGAAGCTGATCGCATAGCTATAGAGAATGGAGATCAGCCCTTGAGTGCAGAACTAAAAAGGTTTAGAAAAGAATATATACAGCCTGTACAACTGCGGTAAGCATTGAATAAATAACTGAAGTAAATAAGCTTTTGTTGAATTTTTGTTTCAGAGTTAAATAAGGATGTTTCCCAAGCAAGGAGGAAGTAACATGTAAAATGAATGAAGTAAAGAGGAATTATCAGAAATTACTGTATAAGTCTTAATTAACATAGAATTTTGAAAGTGGTAAGCCACTTATAAGATTAAAGTTGACCCTTGAACAACGTGGGGGTTAAGGACACTGACCCTTGGCACAGTAGAAAATCCACAGTCAGCCCTCTGAATCTGTGGTTCTGCATCCACAGATTGAACCACCTGCCTAGGGTGTAGTACTGTGGTATAGATTTAGTGGGGAAAAAAAAATCCAAGTATAAGTGGAGCCGTGCAGTTCAAACCCTGTTATTCAAGGGTCAGCTGTATTTAATTTGGTAAGAGTTACTCTGTTTTCATTTATACCACTCATTGTGATAAATGTTTATGTCCGAGTTCCCATGTAATTCGATTCTTCTTCTGTGTTAATGCCATAGAGTATTAAATGTATGTCGGCACTGGGTAGAGCACCACTTCTACGATTTTGAAAGAGATGCAGATCTTTTGCAGCGAATGGAGGAATTTATTGGAACAGTAAGAGGTATTTTTTTTTAAGTGCCTTAGTTTTATGTGTAATAAAAGTACCAATATGGTGACTACCAACTGACATCACTACTGCTCAGTGTAGTTAAGAGGTATTTGTAATAATGCCAGCATAACCAACTGGAAAAGTTAAAAATTTTTGCCAGTTTTGACCTACAAATTGTTTAATAATCATACTGTTGATCCAATGAATTTTCATTTAGTAGATCAACTTACTGATATTTTGGAATTGGATAGAAAAAGTCTCAGTTTATGCTGTCTTAACATATCTGAAAATATGTGTCCCAAAGGACAATTAGGAACTGTTGTGCCATTATAACACCACGATGGAGGTTGACTGGGACACAATTAGGTGAATAGTGCATAACATATCAGAGAGGCAGTAGAGCATACTGAACCTGAGAGCTGAGAAACAAGAGTTCTCTTCCAAACACTGCCACTCATTAGATAAATGACTCTGGCAAAATCATTTTGATTCTTTAGAGTTCAGTTTCCTTTTCAGTAACATGAGGAGCTAGGCTTGATGATCTCCAGTTCCCCTTCTAGTTTTAAAGATACTTTGATTGTATAGGTCTAAGGATGTCCTAGACAAACTTGTTTCTATTTCCATCATACACTTTAAATGAGAATCAAAAAATAAAGGGTTAAATAATAGTACTTTCATGCATAGTACAGAACGAAGCCACATCAAAAGCTCACACAAAATGAAGGAGCCCTCTGCACTGTTTGGTTTATAAAATGCAAAGTTTGTTAGATTAACAGCTAATGTTTTATGTTCTATCATTATAAATCTTATTTGTGCAAGATATATCTTTTTTGGAGAGGATTATAAAATAATATTTTGAACTGAAGTTTAGAACAATAGAGGTGAAAAGTTTCTACAAATAAATTACTTTCTCTTATTTAAAAAGGATATGAAAGAATATATACCAAACTATTAACAGTGGTTATCCACTTGAAGAAAACTGAGATTGGGATAGGGAAACGGTAAAAGGGAACTTCATTTTTTAATTTTGATCATTTGAACTTTTTATAGCAAAGATATATTCAGGTATCACTTAACGATTTTAAACTATTTTTTAAAAATAAAATATTGACTAAAATGTTTAAACATTATTTTTAATGTAATGTTATTTCAGGTAAAGCAATGAAAAAGTGGGTTGAATCCATCACTAAAATAATCCAAAGGAAAAAAATTGCAAGAGACAATGGACCAGGTCATAATATTACATTTCAGAGTTCACCCCCTACAGTTGAGTGGCATATAAGCAGACCTGGGCACATAGAGACTTTTGACCTGCTCACCTTACACCCAATAGAAATTGCTCGACAACTCACTTTACTTGAATCAGATCTATATCGGTATGTAATTTGATGTTCAAGCTGAAAAATCCTTTCAAATGAGTTAACTTTTAAAATGAAATGCTGATTCCTGCCATGTAGGATTGTTATAAGACATAAATGAGATAGTACATGAAGTGTCTTGTAATAAGGCCTGATGTATGGAAGGCTCCTCTTTCACTCCCTCCTCCTCTTTGCTCTATCTGGATTTACAGCCTCTTTCTGCAGTCACCCCTAGTTGGTAAAGTTAAGTTCAGATCCTGGCTTTACCAATTGTTGGCTTGGTATCCTTGGGCAACTTTAACCTTCTGGTGTAACTTTTATCCCTCTGCTGCTTAGTTTCCTCAAGAGTAAAATGGGGCTAATGATGGTACCTACTCCTGGAGCTGTTGTGCAAGGTTTAAAATAGTCCATATATTTACAGCATGTAGCACATTGCCCAGCACAGAGTAAGGGCTACTGCCATTGTCATTGAGAACTTAAGTCATTGCCATTTAGCCTTTTATAGTTTTCCTACATTGATATAATTACTATCTCAAAAAAATGTCTGTTTCTAGTTTTAAATTTGGACTATTTAGATTTCAAACTATTTAATTTTGTAAAAACTAAATGAAAAAAGGAACTAAATTTATAGATCTCCCACCAAAAATCATCACTGTTCCCAAAATCAGTGTTAGAATGTATTTTATTTCTTTCCCAGTACCCTTCCCAGGAGGGTTTTTTTCCCCCTCCTTTAGGAGGGGAAAAAAAAAAAAAGATTTATGAATGCAGTGATTACTATACCCTCATTGGACTGATTATTATAACATTATCATTTATTTAAAAGTATTATCCCAAACTACTTTCTCACCCTAATTTGTTAGATAATATTTATAAGTGCTGGGAAAGATACTATGAAGAAATCCCAACCTTGCCCAAAGCAAAATGCTACTATAAAGCAGTAAAAATAAAAGTACACAGGTACATGCATACAAAGTTTTTTTAAATCTATAGAAAACGATGCAAAATTATAATGTTTTTGTTCTTGTTTTCATAAACCTTTTATCTCATTTACTTAATAAAACTGTATACTAGAGGGAAAAGTATCACATAGAATTATGTCTTGATGATTTTAGAGCTGTACAGCCATCAGAATTAGTTGGAAGTGTGTGGACAAAGGAAGACAAAGAAATTAATTCTCCTAATCTTCTGAAAATGATCCGGCATACCACTAATCTCACTCTGTGGTTTGAGAAGTAAGTATTACTGATCTTCTTACATTTCATAGCAGTTATGTTATAAATTTCACTGCAATTCTATTTGTCTCATGTCTTTTTTGTTGTTCCTCTGTTCCTCCTTTTTTTTTGCACTGAGTGAATAATTTTCTAATGCAGCATTTTAAGTTACTTTATTAATGATTGTTTTTAGGTTTGCCACATACATCATAACAGAATTAGCTTCAGATTTATACCAGAATTCTAGTGATACGTAGAAATGTTACTCCTCTGTGGCTCTATTCACTCCCTCCCTTTTGTGGTATTGTACTATATATTACATATAATTAACGATGTAGATCTAACAATACATTGTTATAATTATTGCTTTACTACCATTTGCCATTATTTTCTTAGCCTGTTACAGCTTTGCTCTCACCCACTCTTTGTGTAGTTATTGGCAATGTATTTCACATACATTACATTTCTCTATGTTATAGGCCCAACAATACATTACATACACATTATTTTATACAATTGCTTTTTAAATCAGTTAAGAAAAGCAATAAGGAAAAAAATAGGCATTTATAGTCTTTTTTATAATCATATAATTACCTTTACCAGTGCTGTTTGTGTGGATTCATATTACCATCTGGGGTCACTTGCTTTCAGCTTGAAGAACTTGCGGTACAATTTCTTGTATGGTGGGTCTGCTAGCAACAAATTCTCTTAGTTTTTGTTTATATGGGAAGGTCTTTATTTTGCCTTCATTTTTTAAACAATACCTCTGTCTTTAAGTTTAACTATTTTTTTCTTCTGTCAGTTCAAATGGACTATTGAGTCCCTCTAGTAAAATTTTTATTTTAACTATTGTACTTTTCAAATCCAGAGTTTCCATTTGGCTTCTTTTATAATTCCTGTGTCTTTTAGGATACTCTCTATTGGTGCACATTGTAATCATACCCCCCTTTTACTTTTTAAATATACTTTCCTTTAGTTCTGTGAACAAATTCAGAATGGCTACTTTGAAATCTTTTTTTGTTAAATCTGACATATCACGTCTGTCTTGCAGGCAGTTTACTGTTGCCTGTGTTTTCCCCCAGTGAAGCCTGACATTTTAGAGGTCAGAGGGGTAGGGAGCCCTGTGTTCTTGGCTGTCTGGGCTAACTGCCCCCCACCCTACCGACCCCACGAGGTTCTCTGAGGAATGAGGGTAGAGGAAGTCTTGGTTCAGATACTACAAACTCTTGCCTCTCTTACTGAATTGTTGTACATTTTCCTGAATAGATGTTTCTCTGTCTTTTTTTTAATTAATTATTTGTTTGTTCGTTTATTTATTTATTTATTTTTGGCTGCATTGGGTCTTCATTGCTGCACGCAGACTTTCTCTAGCTGCAGCGAACGGGGGCTACTCTTCATTGCGGTGGCTTCTCTTGTTGTGGAACATGGGCTCTAGGCACGCAAGCTTCATTAGTTGTGGCACGTGGGCTCAGTAGTTGTGGCTCACGGGCTCTAGAGCACAGGCTCAGTAGCTGTGGTGCACGGGCTTAGTTGCTCTGCGGCATGTGGGATCTTCCCGGACCAGGGATCGAACCCATGTTCCCTGCATTGGCAGGCGGATTCTTAACCGCTGCACCACCAGAGAAGTCCGAGTAGATGTTTCTTTATTTGCCATTTGCTCTTAGGGCCATTTCCAGAGACTGCTAGAACTTTATATATATAATTATATATATAATTTTCACCAGTTTCCCTGAGGAGTAAGTAAACAGAACTTCTTACACTGTCATGTCAAAAGTCCAGAATCTCAATACAATTTAATAATTGGAGCCACATATTAGAGTTTTATGTATTGGCCATATTTTTTATGATCTTGACCCATATTTTATAAGGGTGATATGAAGTTGCCACAGATCATATTGGCATTATCAGAACACAATACCAGTGACATAAAGGAATGACTGGAATATGAGCTAGAGTGTGGATAAAGACCAGAAAGCAATTCCTAATGAGAAATAAGTCATCTGAAAGTTAGGACTTCCTTCTATTTATGTTATTACTTCTTAGCCTCTAAAAAGTAAAACTTTGGAATTTGCCCGCTAACTGTTGCTTCCTGATTTCTTCTTTATCAAGTCAAATAACTACACTTCAGTTGCAGAAGCACTTTGCCATCATAATAATTAAAAGTTATGTCTATAAAGAGGAAACATAACTCATAAGACATACAGACCATTTTCATTTCTGTCCTATTTTTTAATAGATTACTGAGAAGGCGGCCATTTCCTAACCTTTTTCCTTTCTCTTTTTGCTTTTTTTAATTGTGGTAAGATTTTTTTCAGTGTACAAATACAGTATTATTATCTATAGGCATCATGTGCAGCAGATCTCTAGAATTTATTTATCTTGTGTAAATAAGTGCTAATCAACACGAACATTTATACATGTTGATTAGCAACTCCCCATTTCCCCCTCCCCCAGCCCCTGGCAACCATCATTTTGTTCTTTGCTTCTATGAGTCTATTTTAGATACCTCATATATGTAGAATCATGCAGTATTTGTCCTTCTATGACTGGCTTATTTCACTTAGCATAATGTCCTCAGTGTTCATCCATGTTGTCACATATTGCAAGATTTCCTTCTTTTTTGACTGAATAATATTCCATGATACATATATTTCTCATTTTCTTTATCCTTTCATTTGTAGATGGACATTTAGGTTGTTTCCACATTTGGCTCTTGTGAATAGTGCTGCAATGAACATGGGAGTGCTAATATCTCTTTGAGATTACAGTACTTTTGGATAAATACCTAGAAGTAGGATTGCTGATCGTATGATAGTTCATTTTTAATTTTTTTTGAGGAGCCTCCATACTGTTTTCCATAGTGGCTACATCATTTTGCATTCTCACCATTAACATTGTACAAGGGTTCCAGTTTCTGCCTTTTCAGTGGAAGAGGTTCTTGTTCATTTGCCACAGTGGTTTTTTAGCCATAGATGTGCATTAGAATTGAAGTCACTTCCGGATAAATCATCCCAGACTTACCTGGTTTTTATAAAAGCTCCACAGGTGATCTCATTGTGTACACCTAGTTAATATCAACTGAGTTTAAAAAAAAAATGTAAACATATTATACTTGTATCATACCTTTTAAAATGTCTAGATAATTAGTTAGCTGGTATATGATTTGTAGACATCTGACACTTTAATGCATAAACATGTTTAATTTGATAAGGCAGATTTATTTTGATAGTTTTGCAGTGTTTTTTTTTTTCAGTGTTAGCCTCACCAGAGAATAGTGTAATCCACAACTTTACATTTTTGTTAATGTTTAATATTGATTTATATTTATTTTTTCCATATGTGTATTTTATTTTTTCTTAGATTGAGTTGTTTACTATCACATTATTGAAAACCAAGTTTAAAATATTTTCTTTACTGATAAGTGATTAGTAAATAAAAATTTTTCTCAAATACTAGAAATAGAGAGTAAATGCTCACTGAGGAATTCTTTTTTGAGCATAGCTTACTTTTAGCTATTTACTTGGATATATATGTACTTTCCAAGGATTCTTGGTATTTAAATGTAAAGAGCTTTTGTTTTCATTGACTTTTTTATTCTTTCTAAGTAATTAAAAATTTTTTATTCTGAATGGTGGTAAAATACTTTCATTCACTTTTTAACATTATAGTGCTTATCTAAAGAGCTGTTCTTAGAAATGTAGGTAATTATTTCTGTATGTCAAAGAAAGAAATTAAGCATTAATCACTAAAATCTTACAATTAGATGAAGAATAAGAGGCAGAAAATTCTTAAATTTGAGAATAATTTCCCTAGAACACACCCACATCCTAAAGACCAGCATACATTCAACAAGATGATAGACTGATCAGAGAACTCCAATACTGAGAGAGAATGCACCAAATATAATAGGAAGAATGACTGACCGGTTGACTGTATCAGTCTGGAAAACAGTGACAAGCAGCATGCCTGACTGAAGGCATTGCCTTCTCTTCCATTCACCTACTATTTACCTGCCATTCTGAATACGTATTCTCTACTGTTACACTATAGCTGCCCTCCATTCCATTTTGTTTGCTAAATTCTTTAAATCATATCTTCGTTGGGAAAACTCCAAATTTTTTAATTCACTTTTTGTCTTTGATTCCCAGATGTATTGTAGAAACTGAAAACTTAGAAGAAAGAGTAGCTGTGGTGAGTCGAATAATTGAGATTCTGCAAGTCTTTCAAGAGCTGAACAACTTCAATGGTGTCCTTGAGGTTGTCAGTGCTATGAACTCATCACCTGTATACAGACTAGACCACACGTTTGAGGTAGGTTTGCTTATCTAAAGGTGTTTTTTCCATTCCCTGTTCCTAGGAATCAGGATGTTAACAATTATGACCTTTAATTTTTACATGCCTCATCTATCTTTTCAGTAACAGCTGAAATGATGGAATTACCTAAATTTTGTATTGAATTGGTTGCTCTTTGTAAATTAGGCAGTGTCATTAAAATGTATTCACAGGTCCTAGTCTAAGTTAGAAGAATAAAAAGATTTCAACACCTTATTTGTAATATAATGTACAACTAAATGCTCACATACTTGTTTGAGGAATGGCAAGATAAGATAGATTTCTCACACACACACACTTTTTCTTTACGTTTGTACTAGGGTCTATGAAGATAGTCTCTTTGAAGCAGTATTATCATTCTTAGAATCAAACTGATACTGTTGTGTTTGGGCTTTACTCTAAGCCTGGCATTTTTTGGCAAAACCTGTGATTCCCTTTGTAAACTTATATTCCCTAAACATTATTTTTTTTATTGTAGCAAATACCAAGTCGCCAAAAGAAAATTTTAGAAGAAGCTCATGAACTAAGTGAAGATCACTATAAGAAATATTTGGCAAAACTCAGGTCTATTAATCCACCATGTGTGCCTTTCTTTGGTGAGCATTTCTTCTTAAATCTTTATCATGTTTCTGGATAAAACAACAGTTATTTCATTAAATGACTGAGTAAACACATGTCTAATATACCAGCAGAAAGTACTTAACAAATATTTAGCACCTGAATCTCCTTAGAATTTTTCTCTATGAGGACCTTTTTAAGATGAAGCCAAATATGTACATTCCACTTTTTATTTCCATATTGTGCAGCCATTCAATATTGTATAGTGCTTACTTCTGTTTTAATATTCATAGAAATCTTTTTATTGACTTTTAGTAAACCAAACACTCCACACAAGAGGCATGGCCATATTTACCCATACTTGATAATCATGCTGCTTATAAACAGTCTCACATGGCTAAAAACCATAGTGCATGTGCCTTTGGGCCCACACCTTCTACACATCAAAATTTTACCTATTCTTTTTTCCTTCCTTTTTGCACCAGAGTAAGGTAGTGCCTTTTCTTTCTTTTAAGACTGAAACCTACCATCTGAATCTTCTCCCTTTCTGTAGGTTCCTCTATCTTATTCCATCATTTATTTCCTGTATTTTATTTATTTAACGTCTTTATTGGAGTATAATTGCTTTACAGTGGTGTGTTAGTTTCTGCTTTATAACAAAGTGAATCAGCTCTACATACACATATATCCCCATATTCCCTCCCTCTTGCGTCTCCCTCCCTCCCACCCTCCCTATCCCACCCCTCTAAGTGGTCACAGAGCACCGAGCTGATCTCCCTGTGCTATGTGGCTGCTTCCCACTAGCTATCTGGGTAGTATTTGGTAGTATATATAAGTCCATGCCACCCTCTCACTTCGTCCCAGCTTATTTCCTGTTATTTTATATCTTCAGTATCTCTTTCACACTGGTTTGTTTTCTCTGCTAGTATATATGCTCTCATGATTCTTCCTCTAAATACTTAAAAAAATTATGACCTCAATTACACATCTGGTGTTTAGTCTTTTTAGTATGTGGTGTATTTTCTTCTAGCCTTTTCCTCATCCCTATTTATATATTTTCTATATAGCTTTAAGTTATACTGCATGTAACATTGTTATGTCCTGATAGTTTTTCAATTGACATTTTGGTTCAGGCTTTATAACCAACCAGTTTTGTACATATACATATTGTATATAGTTGTAATTGTGTGACAGGTACACATTGTTCACTTTTTTCACTTACCATATCCTAGATATATTGTTGTGTTTTATTAGTCTTCATAATTACCATTTCTAATGGCTACAAGATATTCTTTAAAGTTGGTATGACAGTTTATTTAACTGTTACCCTATGACCTGACGCATATGTTGTTTCCAGCTTTTTTGCTTTCCTAAATAATGTTATAATGAATATCTTCATATTTATACCTTTTTTATGTATTTGACAATATTTTCTTGAGCTAGCTAGCCAATCTAACTAGATAATTTATATCTAGCTGGATATTTCTTGAGCTAGATATTTTACCAGTCTGCCTTTTAGTTGTTATTCTTTGAAATACAGTATTTTTAAAATTCTATAATCTGTCCATTTTTCCCATTATGATTTCTATTGTTTCTGACTGTAGAAAGTTCTTCCAGTCTAGTAACTTAACATTCAGTCATATTTTCTCCTAGCTTTATGATTTGACTTTTAAAATTATATTTAACTCTTCAATCAAATTGAAGTCTCTTTTAGATATCATATGAAATATTCAAATTTGTTTCTCCACCAGATTGTTTATATGTTGACCCATGTTTATTGAATAAGTCTTCTTCATCCCCATTTATATATGGTACCTCCTTCTTTAAAAGTATTGTTTCCCATTAACTTCATTTTATTTTATTTTAATTTTATTGGAGTACAGTTGATTTACAATGTTATATTAGTTACAGGTGTACAGCAAAGTGATTCAGTTATACCTATACATATATTAATTCTTTTTTAGATTCTTTTCTCATATAGGTTATCACAGAATATTGAGTAGAGTTCCCTATGCTATACAGTAGGTCCTTATTGGTTATCTGTCATATATAGTAGTGTGTGTGTGTTTATCTCAAGCTTCTGATTTATCCCTCCCCCCAACATTTCCCCTTTGGTAACCATAAGTTTGTTTGCGATTTCTGTAAATCTGTTTCTGTTTTGTAAATAAGTTCATTTGTATCTTTTTTTAAATTAGATTCCACATGTGAGTGATATCATATATTTGTCTTTCTCTGTCTAACTTCACTTAGTATGATAATCTCTAGGTTCATCCCATTAACTTCTTATGCTAGTGCCCCAGTCTTAATGATTGGCACTTTATAATCAGTGATTCTCAACCAGGGCAATTTTTGTCCCCCAAGGAACATTCAGCAATGTCTAGAGGCATTTTTTGTTGTTCGAGTTGGGGAGTGCTAGAGGCCTCTAGTCAGTAGGGGACAGGAATATTGCTAACAGCCTGCAGTGCACAGGACAGCCCGCACAACAAAGAAATATCCAGTTTAAGAGGTCAGTAGTGCCAAGGGTAAGAAATCCTGCTTTAGGGACTTCCCTGGCGGTCTAGTGGTTAGGACTTGGCACTTTCACGGCCGTGGGCCGGGGTTCGATCCCTGGTCGGGGAGCTAAGATCTCACAAGCCACATAGCTCAGCCACAAAAAAGAAAGAAAGAAAGAGAGAGAGAGAGAGAGAAATCCTGCTTTATATTTATAATATTTTCATGTATAATAAGATTGGTTTGTTGATGTTTCTTCAGTATTTTCTTTGCCAGTTTTGTCTCTTTATTTTTCCAAATGAACTGGGGAGGGGGAGTGATTCCCCAAAATACAGTTGGAATGATCTATCAATTAATTTGGAAAGAACATTTATGATAATTAGCTTTTTCCTAGGTATTTTTGATCGTGAATGGTATTCATTTTTTAATAGTCAATTTCCCTTAATTCCAAGAATTATTAATTTCCTGGGATTTTCTAGATATTTAATCATGTCTACCGATAACAATAGTGTCTCTTCTTTTGATTTTATTTCTGTGTTAGGCCTTACAGCATTAGTCACAACTTCCCAAACAAAGGTTAAACAGTGGGCTTCCCTGGTGGCGCAGTGGTTGCGAGTCCGCCTGCCGATGCAGGGGACAACGGGTTCGTGCCCCAGTCTGGGAAGATCCCACGTGCCACGGAGCGGCTGGGCCCGTGAGCCATGGCCGCTGAACCTGTGTGTCCGGAGCCTGTGCTCCGCAATGGGAGAGGCCACAACAGTGAGAGGCCCGCGTACCGCAAAAAAAAAAAAAAAAAAAAAAAAAGGTTAAACAGTAATAAAAAGAAGAAGTTCTGTTTTCATCTCTGTTTCAGCAGGGATAGGTATAATTTTGCTATTTGCTTGATTCCATGCTATTTATTATGTTAAGACAATTTCTTTGCATAGTTATCTTCTGTGTTTTTGTTGGCAGTATACATTTACCTTTATAGTTTGCTGTCTTAGAGCAAAATGATTTTTCTTATTTAGCAAATTAAAATTATAGGTTTGCTAATATTGAACCTTTCTGTTAACCAACATTAAGTCTTTTATATTCATGGTGGATTAGTCTTTTAAATATACAAATGAATTCTATTCATTATCATTTTATTCAGGATTTTTGCATCCATCTTTATAAGTGAGATTGGTTTGTGGTTTTTCTTCTTGTCCTATATTTATCAGCTTTTGTTATTATGGTTATATTTACCTTGTAACATGAGTTAAGCAGCTTTCCATCTTATTCTATTCCAGAATATCATGAAATGATCTAGCCTTTAAACTTTGAAATATTCCAACAGAAAAACCATCTGGGCCTAGAATCTTTTGTAGTATGTAATTCTATAATAACATTTTCATTTCTTCCTTAATTTTTTTTCTATTTCAGTTTTGTTTGCTACACAGTTGTCTCATTTCAGTATTCTAAAAGTACTAGCATTCACTCTATAAAAATGCTACTTTTAAAATTGCTCTTATTTGCAATATGTTTTTCTGTTTCTATTTTTACTTGTTTGTTTTACTGTGTTTTTCTTCCAAACAATAAAAGTTGAAACAGTTATTCTCTCTGATTTTATAGTTTTTATGTCATGTATTACTTTTTATCATTGTTAATTTATTCCGTTTTCTGAGGATTTTTCCCCCTAAATTCTTGATAAAACTGTTGAGTTCATTTCTCTTTCTGATAAAACATTGAAGTCTATGCATTTACTTTTAAGTGTAGTAACTATGGTGCCAGTTCATACAAGGGAGCCTGGGAAGGACCTCAGTCTGATGTTCATTTCATTCAACCTGTCAACAAATATTTCTTGAGTACCACTAAGTATCAGGGGCTATGTCAGGTGCTTAGAAAAAAGCGAAATATCTTAGTCACTCAGTACACTCACTGAACTTATAGTCATGCTACTCATGATATCCTATGGCCCCTGTTACACAGAGGTGAAATGAAACCACAGGGCCTGTTCACTGGACTCATGTTTGGCCCCTGCTACTCCATTATATCACCTGATTGGTGGACATTTATTCATACAAACAAACTGTATTCTCTTTCAGATCTCTATGAACTAACGTAATTGATTTTTGTTAACATGTTGTTAAGAGAAAAAAGGAAATTTCAGACCTGTATTTAGAGTAGTATTCCATTGTGTTTTAAAGTGAGCCATATGATTTAGTGAGTGATTGCAAACATGTAGGTGGTTTAATAGGTGCAGACAGCCTGCCTGCCAGCCTTCCTACCCATTTCTGCATATCTTCCTGATTATTAAGTCTCTGGTCTGTTCTGCTGCTCTAGGAGATTTTTGCTATTTCCAAGCTAAAGGTTAGCCAGGTAGCCTTTCATGGTTCTGACCCAGTAGGTAGGTATTATTGCTGCTGCTTAGTTCCATTTCATCTATATGGTCAATTGTAGAAACTTCTTCTAGATTCTTATCCTTAATTCTGGATACTGGATTTTTTTCCCGTCTATAGGAGGCTCAGGGGTAGTATCTGACACTTCTACTTTCTCTATCATCTTAGCAGAATTCTTACTCAGATTTTTTTGCTGGCACTGCACTATTTACAGAATAATAAAAGTCAGAAAATTTCTCCTTCCAAGGCTATGCCAGGCTACTGGTCTATTTCCCAATTTTTCTCCATACACTACAAGGTTCTACTCATAGGTAGAATGAATATGTATAGGCAAACTAACATTTCCTCTCAGGTAAAAGGATGTAGATTTCTACCTCAACCAAGTCTCACCTCTCTGCACAAAACTCCAAGCCTGTAACATCAGCTTTGCTCTTTTCCTTTCACACTGCTCTAATTTTGTGTTCTCCTTCTGTTTCTTGTCAGTTTGTTCCATCTCCACTCTTGCTCTCCTGCCATTTTAGAATTGACTGTATGTCTCTTGTATCCCGGTCTAGTCTGCAAATGCTTTCTTTTCTATTCTGAAATAGTGTGCTGC
The DNA here is from genome assembly GCF_005190385.1 of Monodon monoceros. Lineage (NCBI taxonomy): Eukaryota > Metazoa > Chordata > Mammalia > Artiodactyla > Monodontidae > Monodon > Monodon monoceros. Next base: position 57,361,471 of record NW_021703775.1, read on the forward strand.
TTTTATTCATTCAGAAATATCTGTCGAATGCCTGTATGTGTCAGGCCCAGGGCTAGGTGTTGAGAATAGAGAGACAAGTAAAACATAGTGTTATCCTCAATAAGCTCCCTTGAAAGAGCAGAAAAATATAGTGCTATGTAGTAAATATAACACTGTATTGTAGAAACGTGTAAATCAAAGTATGAACAGAGTGCTCTGTGAACCCTGAGCAGCCACTTTTCCCGAAAAGCTTGGGAAGGGTGTCAGCAAAGAGGTGAAACCTCATCCCTCTTCATCATTTGTCATAATGCTCTGCTTTTCCTCTCCCTAGAACAGCTGTCCCTAGAGCAGGGTATGTAAAATGACCTTTTTTAAAAAAATTAAACTTTAACAGTTTATAATATTCACATCTATGTACATATTTGCACTACATTTTTTATTATACATATACACAGAGAGAGAGAGAGAGTGCATGCTTAAACATTTTTTTACTAATGTAGTTTATGATCAACAAAGTTTGAACAGCACCTCTTTAATTATTTGTTCTCCTTTTAACTAGCCGTTAATTTGTCATAAAATAATCCCAGATTCTATCCTGAACTCTCCCAAAATGCTACTTGTAAGCATTTTCACAACTTCTTTCAAGTATACTTTTAACACCTACAATATCCCACAATTTATTATCCCCATGTTCCCCAGGTCAGTCATTACACCACCACCCAGTCAGTCCCTCAGGCACAAAGGTGAGAGTCTTCCTTCCCGCTGTGCCTACCCTCTGCCCAAACCACTTAATCAGTTCTTGTGGCATTTACCTCTTAGATATTTATGCACTCCACTCTATGCCTGTGGGCCCTAAGGTAGCCCTCATCATCTCACCAAGATGACTTTTACTCTGTTAACTGAGCTTCCTGCTTCTAGTCTTAACTCCTTCTAACCCATCTAGCGTCACAGTACAACCAGAATAATCATTCTAGAATGTAAAGATGCTGATAGTCTCCTAATTACCTACTGGATACAAGCTAAGCTCTTTTAAAAAGGCTCTTTGTGACCCTGTACGGGTGCTACTACCCACAAACTCTTCATAGTTGGGCCATCAATTTGTGGCCAATATGGAAGGTTAATTTTGGCTCCCATTGAATATGTGTACTGTCACGGACGTTTGTCAGACTGAACATTGAACTAAGTGGGTCATGCAACTTAGTGTAGAGGAGAATATAACCGACTGCAAGTAAAAAAGCCAGTGACAGGCAGATGTGGAAAATAAAAGAGCCTGTGCTTACTAGAACACATGGTCAATTTGTCTTATGAATATATAATCAAGAGTAGCCTAGGTGCTGAGAAATAGCCAAGTAATTAATACACTGAATAACTGGATGCTTTCTAGAACCAAACAGGCATTGATGTCTATCATGTTTCATTATTGCTAACTGTTCACTATTGATTTTGAGTTATTTAATCTTGCCAAGAACGTAGCCAAATATTCTCGTATCTAAAAGTTTGCGTCGGGAATTCCCTGGTGGTCCAGTGGTTGGGACTTAGCACTCTCACTGCCGAGGGCCTGGGTTTGATCCCTGGTCGGGGAACTGAAATCCCACAAACAGTGCAGTGCAGCCAAAAAAAACCAAACGTTTGCCTCTACCACAAAACCATTTAGAACCACTAATCTGTGATTAGAACTGAAGTGCCTGTTGCTTTGTTCATCCCTCTCCTCATCCAGTGACTAACCTGCAGTGATGGAGAAGGGATTAGAACTACTGATTCCTTGCCTCTGCCTATCCTCATTTCCTGCCACTCTTCCTCCACCCCACAGACCAAACCCCTAAAGGCTAGCCATTTCTGAGTATGCCTCCAAGCTTCACAAAAACCAGTGCCTTCAAACACGTGGCTGCTTTGCTTAGAATGCCCCTCTATCTTATTCTGCTTATTAAACTTCTATTCATTTTTTGAGACTTACTTTAAGCATATTTTAATCTGTGATGCTTCTGCTACTCCCAACAGCTCAAGGCAGAGTTAGGCACATCGTGTTTGTGCTCTCATAGCATCTTATGCATTAGTACTAATTAATATAGCACTTACCAAATGGTACTGTAGTAGCCCACATTCAACACTCTGAACTCCTTGAAGTCAGGAACTGTGTGTCTTGTTCATCTTTGTATCTGCAGTTCCTAATGCAGTGCTTGGCGTACAGCAGAGACTCAGCAAATGTGTACTGAGCAAATGAACTCAGATATTCACACTTTTTTTTTCCCTAAAGCATCATAGTCAGTACTTAAGAGGAAAAGGCAGAAATAGGATAGGGCAAGAATAGCAACAACAGTATCAACAATCCCAACCACAGCTAATTAAGCATCTACTTTTGTCAGGCCCCATTCTAAGCCTGTACATAAATTTACTCATTTATTTCTCACAGCAACCCTGCTGTCCTCATTTTAGAGATGAGCAAACCAAGGATAAGCAACTTGCACAAGATCACAAGAGGAGAAGGCCTCAGAGCTGGCTCCAGAACCTTTATGCTAGAACAGAAAGGAACTAAAATGCCTGCTATTTTGTTCATTCTCCTCCTCATCCAGTGCACAAACTGCAGTGGTGGGGAAACAGGAGCTCCCTTACCAGGCTGACATAATTCTAGAAGTACTGAAGACCAGAATATACATAAATCACATGCAGTCCTGTGTTTGATAGGCTTGCACATCCGCCCACATTTTCACGAGTCAGCCTATCCAAACAGTACTACCTCTGAATTACAAAGCCTAACGACCTCTTGGGGGCCTCAGGAGCTGAGTAAGCAGAAAATATGATCCTCTAAATTTGACGTTTTCCTGTTTTGCCAAAAATATGTGTTAATAGTGATGGGTTATTCTTAAAGTTCCTTTAACAAAACCATGACTTAATGTTAAATAACATATGGGTGTGGGGGGTGGGAAATTGGTTATTGCTCCTGAAAATCTATTAATTTTGTTAAACTTGGTCTCCCTTTTTCCTGGGTATTTATAGAACTTAAGCCACAGAAGAATTTGATACTTATAAAAATCTTTCTTTGATATTTACTTAGCTTGTTGTTTTTCATAGAATGGAAATTTGTGCCTTAATTCTTTGGTTATGATGGTTGAGATGGTACAGTGTAATATACCTGTAATTACTGAGAAAGAAAAAAACTAGCCTTTTCCATTTTTATCCTTGAAATAATTTATTATCTCTTCTAGGAATTTATCTAACTAATATCTTGAAAACAGAAGAAGGCAACCCTGAGGTCCTAAAAAGGCATGGAAAAGAGCTTATAAACTTTAGCAAAAGGAGGAAAGTAGCAGAAATAACAGGCGAGATCCAGCAGTACCAAAATCAGCCTTATTGTTTACGAGTAGAATCAGATATCAAAGTAAGTTGAATTATTTGAGGACACATATTTCTGATTAAGTTTATAACCACCTGATAAGAGGCAGGTTTATTGCGGAGAAAAAGGAAAATAAAACTTAAATAATTCCAATTTTCTTACGTTAAATGTTTTCTTAAATTATTTTCATGAACTTTAAACTGAATTTAAATTATTTAATATTAATAATTGTTTTTCTTGGCATCTATTTTAGAGGTTCTTTGAAAACTTGAATCCAATGGGAAATAGTATGGAAAAAGAATTTACAGATTATCTTTTCAACAAATCCCTAGAAATAGAACCACGAAACCCTAAGCCTCTCCCAAGATTTGTAAGCATTCATACATTTATATTTCTTTTACATTTATATATTTTTTACAGTTGTCATCTATATCTGGTGGTTTATAGTTTTCTATAAAGGCATTTAGAGATGACGTGCACATGTAATGGATAAAAATAGTGAATAAATGCTTAATAAATATGCTCAGGATTATTCCACTTAGTTCCAGGTAAATGGGCACTAATATTAATGTGAATAAATCCTAATATGATAGATGAAGAAGTTGGGCAAATATGGCCAACTTAACAAAAAATGTTATTCGGTATTTATGTTAAGGGCAGGAAATCTGATAATTTATACTAATTCACTTTTAATAAATATATGTACTTATATAAGTACTTTTTATGAGAACTTTTAACCTTGAATCATTAGCCATAAAAATAACAGGCTTGGCTAAAGATACTTTTTTGGGGGTGAAATAAAGTTTCCATTCTTTCTTATTACTAGTAACTGCCTGGCCAAGTTGTATGTACAGTATCATCATCTCACTGTTCTGAATATAATCTCTCTTATTCATAAGAAAGTCAAGAATCAAGAAGTAAACATAAATGGCTTCTAAGTAACCAAGATAAATCTCATAATGTCTGTGAACCAAAGCTTATGAAATTATGTCACAAGAAAACTTCTCAAGGCCTAAAACAGTTTTTTAAAAGATGGATTAAAAACAGCAAATTGGAAATAGCTATATAGTCTGCTCCAATGAGACACACTGATATCATTGCGAAATGATCACTCTGTAAGAAAAAAAATGCCATAAAACTAACATAAACAGATGAAAACTCAAGCAGTTTAATGCATTTGTAAATAGCTCAAATGATCCTGATGGCATCCCTAATAATTTAGATAGCCAAGGCTTTATGGAAATGGGGTGTTAACTCTTCAACTTGGACACTTTGATTTGAATCATTATGTCACTTCTTTATTAGTGCTTTGTGGTTTTACTAGATACTAATCGAATTTTACCAAGCATTTATAGAAGAACCTTCTTTTCCATTATGGTGTTGTAAGTGTTGTGTTTCTTTTGATATGTCTACAGCCAAAAAAATATAGCTATCCCCTAAAATCTCCTGGTGTTCGTCCATCAAACCCAAGACCAGGTACTATGAGACATCCCACACCTCTGCAGCAAGAGCCAAGGAAAATTAGTTATAGTAGGATCCCTGAAAGTGAAACAGAAAGTACAGCATCTGCACCAAATTCTCCAAGAACACCGTTAACACCTCCTCCTGCTTCTGGTGCTTCTAGTACCACAGATGTTTGCAGCGTATTTGATTCTGATCATTCAAGCCCTTTTCACTCAAGTAGGTGCTCAAGTTTTAAGTGCTTTAAGTAATTGTTAGTGTTATATGTGCTAGAGGTAAAAAGGAATCTGTATATATATATTTTTTGTAAATTTGTAGGTAAATCAAATACCATTTCAAAAGCTATTATTATAGAAATATAAAATAAATTCTAAACTCCAGCAGTTTATCTGTTAGAACAACCCTCTTTAAATGTATTATACTTTACAGATAGGCCTGATGATGAAATTGGTAATTGAAAGCTCATTCGAGCATTTGTTTTCAATTGGTGAATTTAAAATGCATCTCTAACTTCTGGAGGAAACAAAGATAACTCCTAAAATCTGCATGGAATGTCAATCTGATTGCTGCCTCCAAAATTATATTTGAATACTGCTCAGTACCTGGTTCCTTTCCAACCAAACTCTGTAGTTTCTAATTTTGCAATGTATCAAATTCAAACTCCTACTTAACCCTTTTTCAGTCTACACCATCCAGCAGGTGGTATATAGCACCGGCTAATACACTCCTATGCTTTCAAGCCCAGCCATACAAATCTCACCGCCTGCATACTGTTGCTCATCCCTTTCCTAGTTTTAAATCAGTGCTGTCCAATAGAAATATAATGTGAACCACATGTGTAACTTTAAATGATCTTTAGCCACATTTTAAAAAAGCAAAAAGAATTAGGTGAAATTAATTTTAGTAATATATTTTATTTAACCCAGCATATGCAGAATGTTGTCATTTCAATATGAAATCAGTATAAAAATTTACTGAGAGACTTTACAATCTCTTTTTTGGTTCTAAATCTTCAAAATGCAGTATATGTTTTACACTTATAGCACATCTCAATTTGGACTAGCCACATTCAAATGCTTAATAACCACATGTGGCTAATGGGTGCCAAACTGTACAGCCCAGCCCTAGCCCTTTGAAGAGGCTACCTTTTATATCTAGAGCACCATGCTTCCATTAATTTTTTAATCAATTTCATGTGGAGCTTTAAATCTCTACTAAGAACCCACAACCTTTTTTCATTTGCTCATTATCAAATCAGAGTTTGAATTCAGTCGGCTTTAACCCTCTCACAACCATTTCCACATGCTCTTCCCATTGGCTGTCCTAGCTCAGTGTACAGTTCAAGTTCTGCCCTAATATTTGATGTTATAGAATCCAATAGTGAGAGGCAGCATGACATTATTATTCGGGAGGAGGTTGAGAAGCACTGACGTAGGAGTTAGGAATCCTAGTTTGTCATCCCAGTCTGCTAGTGAGCTTTCTGATTTTCGATAAAATACTTTTTCTGTGCCTTCTGGGGATTAAACTAGATTTTTAAGATTTCTTCCAACTCAGAGAATCTAACTTAAAAAAAAAATTATTTTTTGGAGGTATATTATTTTGAGATTTGGTCCAGAATCCCGTTTATTTATTCCCGTGTTGTATATATATTTGTAGTTACCCAGCAGTTTGTCTTATCATTTTATCACCTAAAGTGTATTTGTTTTAAGAATTGCCACACCTTGGCCTTGTTTGGCTACTGAGGATTATGAAGTCATGTTATGCACACAGTAGGCTATCAGATATTTTTTATAAGTTCAAATAAACACCAGGTTAAAAAAAATTCCCATTTATTTTCCCCAATTCGCCAACCTCCTAAATTAAGTAATAAAGTAAAAGCAGCACTTTTCACAGTATACCTGACTTAAAATCCTTGTTTATTATGACCCATTTAACTGTTTGAAGGGTGTTTTTCCAAGAGCAGTTGGCTGTGATCTATATTATAAAGATTCCCATGAGTGAATTATTGAAATCACATGAAGGCCATCAATTGCAAATTCTGTTTCTCTTAGTTTAAGTAGCTAAAAATGGAAGATGTAGAAAAACAGGAGATAAGTCTACTACATTCCCTACTAGTGCTAAATCTTTAAATTATTAGTCAAACAGGGAAAAGGGAATCATTTTGGAATGCAGCGCTCTGGATCAGTGCTTTGTCATATGTGACAGTGGAAGAATATTAACTAAAAATAGCTAGACAAGTGGAGAAACCTTAGGCTTTGTAATCTTAGCCTTGAAGATTTTTTCCGTTTCTCTTCCTTTGTGAAAAAGCAAGCCCCTATTACTACTCCCTCTGTTCTTAGTAAAAATTGAAAATAACTGATTTTGAAATTAAGTAAGCCAGTATAATATAAAACCATCTGTATGCTCAGTTAGTCCCTTACTTAAAGTTCTTTAGTGGTCTATGTATATTAAAGGTCCTCATCTGCTTTTGACCCCACTCTGCTTAACAGATCTGCTAGTGTTATGGGGTTGGGGGGGGCGGGGTAGATCACCAGCACGTCCAGCCTGGTACTCACTGTGTTGCCACTAGAGTGAATACCTACTTCCTTGCTTCCCTCAGGGCCTGGCAGGAAAGAGCTGCTGTACCTACATTCTTAAGTCATCTGAACATATTCCACTCCATACAATGAGGCAAAAAGTTCCATTGCTTACGTTTTTTAAAAGGCAGAGTTTGACTAGAATTTTTGATCAGTTATAATAGTTCTTTTTTTGCTTCTTATAGTTTTTTTTCCAAAAATAACTTACTTTAAAAACAAAGATTAATTTTTTCAGCCAGTATCTGTTGCATATCTCATTTCTTGCTAAGCAGTGACACACCTTCTCTGTTAGGGCTTGCAATCTTACTGAGATGTTAAAAAAATAATCATAGTACAAAGAAAATCACAGTTACATGCTTAACCATTGTTAAGTGCTTGATTCTGTTTGTACCATGATTTTTTTCATCTCTCAGTAAGATAGGCTTCACCAGAGAAGATGTGTAAGTGCTAATTTATTAGCAAAATGCTAAATGAGTGGCAAAGACATTAATGCTGTAGAAGTTTACACAAAGATGACCACAGAGTAGGCAAGAATGGTCACGGAAAGCTTTGTGGTGAAGACAGAGAGGGAAGGAAACTGGCCACCTACCTACTGCTGCTACATACATCCTCACGTTCAGAACCCTGCTCCACACCTTACCCTGACCAGGTCCACCTCTGAGGTGATGATGACAGTGGCCGGGAAAAGGGGAGAGACCACCCAGCTTTGCATCTCTGGCTATAGCATGGAGGGAGGAGGATGAAGTGCTCTTGGTACCTTCCTGTTTGAAGGTTGCCTGGTCATAAAAGGAAGCCATAGGTCTGGCCTGGTCTGTGGGCTGCAGATGAGCTTTAGCCCCATCCCTTAGTAGGGAAAGCTTTAACAAGAAAAAATGTATTCCAAGCATTTGAAGCTGGAATGCAAGGCTTTTCTTCATAGAAGATTATTATAAGTGATTAGTTTCTGATTTCATACACTTGCATTTAACAGGCTGTTGTGAGTTTAAGAAGTTATTCATGATTTATATAATTTTTTTCTATAGGAAAATGCTTATTCCTATTCCAAGAATGACTCAATTATAAATTGGAGATTATCTTCAACAGTGGTTTCAACCCTGGTTGGACATTACAGTCCCCTGGGGAGCTTTAAAAAATACCTATATGTCCAGCCCACGCTTGAGTTACACTGGCATTGGCACGTGGGCATCAGTATTTTTTAAAAGCTCCCTAGCAGGGTCTAATGTGCAGCCACGATGGAGAACCACTGATCTTTTGTCTGGGGTTTGTATTTAACAAATTGATACTACTTTTTGATTAATTGGTTTTCACTCCTAAGTCATTATCAATAAATTTGTTCAGTACCTAGCTGACAAGAATTCCTAGTATATATTTCTTGATATATATACTGTTTAATTCTGAGAGTTTTTAAATAGCATTTTCCAGGCAGTAAGACCAAGCAATTAGTTTGAAGTGACAAATCAGAAAAGTGCCCCAAGTTTACACATGAATCTAAGCCTGTGCTATATATAAATATGATCAAAGCCAAGTCTGCATCTGCGTGCACAAGTGTGTATGCATAGGTGTAATCATTCTTTCTAAAAGCCGGCAGTTGGTAACTGTCATGAGCTTTGTCTTTTGATTTTATTCCTGTATTGTACTAAGTATACGACCATGTTCTTGAGGCTTATCTCCAGAAGGCATATTTATTTCCTTTCCAAGAAAACTGGAAAATACATAAGTAGTAAACACTAAAGCAGATTACCCCCTTTAACCCCTATTATGTTAGTGAAGAGAATCTGATTTTTAGTAAACAGAATCTTTGACACAGTAGCAGAATTATTTAATATCAAAGTGTAAAAATGAATTTTAATCTTTTGAGAGCTAACTTATTAGAATTAGCTGGATTGCTACCCTTAGTAACCAGAGCCTCCAAATAAATATCAGTACATATGGAAAGGAGGTAATAGGATAGATTATTTGAAATTGGAGCTGTCTGGGAAATAAGAACACTGTATCTGTATAAGCAATCAAATTAATAATTCCGCCCACTGAACCTAGGACGTTAAATTATCCTCATTCTGAGCAAAGAAGCTAGAAAAACAACAGCCCTAATTATTTGAGTTATTGCCTATTGTGCAAAAATGAGAGAAACCTGAAGTTTTAAAAATCAGCTCAGTCTAGTGCTATAGGTATTGCTTTAGTCTCTTGGATATCATCTGTTCAATATGTTGGTAATATGAGGCAGTGTAACCTAAACACCTATATCGATTTAGAAGCAGTATAGATCTTCTAGCCTTTGTCTCAGTTTTTCTACTTTAATGCTCTTGGGGCTAGTGTTGTTGAAATTAGACATTCAAAAATTATCAGAGTTTCCTATATAAAATCTGTCTAAGCGCCAAAACTGTTTAATGATTTTTTTTAAGTGTTTAAAAATATAGAAGGAAAAAAAGCTATATCACTTTGAAGCTTGTTTGTAATATCCAAAGCTGTGGTTATTTTGTGATGAACATATGCCCCAAGAACATTTCCAAAACTTTATAATAATTATAGTAGTAAGAAATTTCCTTTTATGTTTTAATATTTGTAACATAAATTTATTATTTACTACTTACTTTCACAAGTTTGGTTTTTCAAAATAATCCTTAGTAAATGACATATTTCTGTAGGTCCAGCTGAATTCTTTGCTCACATTGGGTTTATACATTTTTTGAAAGTCTTCCTCTAATATACAGGATATTGTATATAGTTTTCTCATGAATGCTTTTCATTTAATTATTATGGCATCAAGTAGTGAATCTAAAAGGAATCTGGAAAATTCCCAATATTAATGCAGTTTAGTTCTTTATCTTTCTCAAAAGTAAGTAGTAATGAGCTTTTGCTAAACTGTTCTACCATTCTTTAAAACTAGAATGACAAAAATAACATTTCTATCATAAATAAATTTTTACAGATGAGTTTGAATATATCAATGAAAGAAAAAATATATACTTTTTCTTGTTTCCTTTCACAGGCAGCGATACCGTCTTTATCCAAGTTACACTGCCCCATGGCCCAAGTTAGTATATTTGGTTTAAGACTCATAATTTTCGCTTTGGCTTTAAAGATTAAACCAAATGTAACCTTTCCTGCTAAAACTCGTCTTGGGTCTGGCAGTATTGGTACCTTGCTTTGCAGCATCTTAGAAGTGAGGCCTTCACTTGTGCTATCTTTTGACCATAAATGATTTGCTTAAACTTACATATTTTTCATGCTTTTTGTAAAATCTTTTTTTCTCTTTTGAAAGAACATTATTATATGGGTGGCTTCCACATTTAACCACTTCTCATTTCCAACTCTGGAGTTCTAAACATATTTTAATGCTCAACTTTTAAAAAAAAAAGCAAGAGCATGCATGCGCATATGAGAATGTTGGCAGCTACGTGCAGTGTCTAAGTCACTTAGCCTGGGAACAGCACAGATTGTAGGCAAATGACTATTATTTGACTTTAGAACAGCTATCTTATCATTGTACCTATCTGTATTATATAATCTAAATATTCATCACTGATAAGCAAAATAAAGTTCCAATGTAGGTATTTGCTTTTAATTTTAAAGTAAACTAACAATTCACCAAACTGTTTCATAAATTTTAAGCTAATAGATTGTTTTTTGTTGTTCTTCATACAAATGATTTCAGAATGTGTACAATGGAAAATATTCTTAAAGCTAAATTAACTTACATAGTCTCTTAAGAAAAAAGGTAGGTGATCAAAATGTTGTTCATTTAAATAATATCAATACACAAATTACTCTTTTTAAGTTCTATATTGTTATAACATTTAATTGGCAAAATAAAAACTGTCAATGTTTAAAGGAGAAAAAGAACCTGCCAAATATAATTTTGAACGACCATTTAAGTGTTTTTTCATAATCTTTTTCATTGTGCTGATAAACTAGTTAACAAATTACATAAATGTTTTTCAAAGTGTAATTATTTATATGCTTATATTAAGTCCTTGTCATTATAAATGTCTGTAAGATATGTTACAGTTAGAGGCTTTACTTACCTTTTTGGTGCCAGCTTATCAACTTACTCCTAAATCAGGTTCACCAGATTCTAGTGTAATTTCTGTTTTTATTATCAGCACACTGCCTCAGTCATCTTAAATACCTCCATCACAATGAAAATTTTTGGATTAGAGTATGATGAACCTGACTTTGCTTCCCTGCCAAGGAGAACAATATCTAAGCACACTGAGGAGAGACCCCTCCCCGAGGCACTAGATTCTCTCCCTGGCATCCTTTGAGGGGATTGCTGGGAGAGACATTGGAGAGAGAGGTTAAGATCAGAAACTATCCCCAAGGACTATCCAGTGAAGGCAAGAAAATTCTGTACTAATAAAGTCAGAGGAAAAAATGAGCCCATCAAAAAAGCTTAACAGAAATTACCATTCCAAAGGTTTTTAATAGTGCTGTCTCTTCCAGAAATCTGAGACTCAGATCCAAATTAAAAATTCCAGTAATAGATTAACAGTAGGAATGTTATTTTGTTCAAGAAACATAATAACAGAATATCTTAGGCAGCTTTTTTTCTGAAAATTCTGCTAAGAAATTTCTGCATGCTTTTATAGCAGTTTGCTTTAATAAAGGAAATACTATTGGTTGTTGATTTATTGAACTGCTTTTGATACTTCTGTACATTTCTTTTAATAAATATAAGCAGTTTCCAAGTCTTTTCAGGATTGATAGATGAAATAAAATTCCTGTGAACTTTTCAAAAAATTTAACATCCTACAGGATCTGCTTCAGTATCATCTATAAGTTTAACCAAGAGCACTGATGAAGTGCCTGTCCCCCCTCCTGTTCCTCCACGAAGACGACCAGAATCTGCCCCAGCGGAATCTTCGCCATCTAAGGTAAAGTAGAAAACCTTGTTATCTGGAAACTGGAATCATTACAGTTACATTATAATCAATTGCTTGTGTCTGGTTTAGTTCTAACTGAATTAGGTTAATACTCAGAGTATTTGGGCTTAATAGAGTTTAAACAAGGATTAAGTATGGATTTACGATGCAGTAATGTTTATTTCCTTTCTTCTGAAAGCAGTTTTTTGGTAGGTTTTCAAAACCCTTGTAAATCTAAATTATGGGTACTGTCAAGAAAAAAGTTTAACCTATAATGTAAGAGTAATGCAGTCTCAAGCAGTTCTTTAAAAGATACAAGAGAGAGAGAAGGAAAGAGGTCTGAAGCTTTATATGAAAGCACATTTTAAATGAAATGGTATCTTAGTGCTAAATATTACCTATCTGAACCCTTAATAGGTGAATGTGGCATGCTTAAATAAGTGGGATTTTCATGAAAATTCTGGGTCAAAAGAGACCTTAAAGGCTCATAATAGCTATTTTTTCTACCTCTTGGAATTTCTTTCTTTGCCAGTTGTTAACATGATTCAGTGTTCTCAGTGTCCAGAGAGCAGAGCACCTGGGCAAGTCAAGACACTCTTTGCAGAATATCATGAAATGTTAATATAGTAAGTTTAAAATTGTAAAGTTGACAGGTAATTTATGTTAAATGGAAATGATCTTATATTAGATTCAATAATAGGTAAGCAGTAGCAAATAACAAAATTTTGAGAAAAATAAAAACTTAACACTGAGGGAAAAATAATTTTAATGAATGAACTGCCGTAACCTCCAATTTTTAAAACATGGCAAAACGACCTGATCCACATCTAGGGTTCTTCCAATAGCATATTTGAAAACCCCAGCTTAATTTTTAATATATTCATGGTGCTACATAAATTAAATTATTAATAAATGTCTTTTTTTTTCCCCGTTTACGTTAGATCATGTCTAAGCATTTGGACAGCCCCCCAGCAATTCCTCCTAGGCAACCCACATCAAAAGCCTATTCACCACGATATTCAGTATCAGACCGGACCTCTATATCAGATCCTCCTGAAAGCCCTCCCTTATTACCTCCACGAGAACCCGTGAGGACACCTGATGTTTTCTCAAGCTCACCACTACATCTCCAACCTCCCCCTTTGGGCAAAAAAAGTGACCATAGTAATGCCTTCTTCCCAAACAGCCCTTCCCCCTTTACACCACCTCCTCCTCAAACACCTTCTCCTCACGGCACAAGAAGGCATCTGCCATCACCACCATTGACACAAGAAGTGGACCTTCATTCCATTGCTGGGCCGCCTGTTCCTCCACGACAAAGCACTTCTCAACATATCCCTAAACTCCCTCCAAAAACTTACAAAAGGGAGCATACACACCCATCCATGCACAGAGATGGACCACCACTGTTGGAGAATGCTCATTCTTCCTGAGTTCCTCTATACCAGGATGTACATTTTCCTGGCCCCAAATCCATTGCTGGCGATGGATGCACTGAACGTGCCAGCACTGAGGAGTTAAAATGAGAACTCCAAACACTAACGACTCTACTTCAAGATGCAGTATAAGACAATGAATTTTAACCTAGATGTAATTATAAAGTGAAAATGGTGTTCGTTTAGAATATGGAAAGACCGATCTAGAGGAAGTGGACAACTGATTGCACCTGAAAATCAAGTAAAGGGAACTTTCTCCAGCCAGTAGGCAGGAGTCCTCTTTTTGTGAAGTGATCTTTATCATTAAAGGGATGAAAAACACAGTCTAGTGTCCAGCAGGCCCACATGATGACAGTTTTTGTAATTCAAAATATTATGCACTTTTTAAAAAGAAATCTTAAACAGGGATCTTCAAATCCTCCTTTGTTTTCCTTTGCTTTTGTTTGTCCTACTTTAGAATATTTTCTTAAAAATCATTCAGAGGACTGTGAGGAAAGGCTGTGGTACCTGACCTTGTTGGAATCAAGGCCCAGCACTGTACTACAGTCCTGTTTACAGATTATTACAGTGAATTGAATGGGTACCAAGGCTTCACCAAAGAGGTACTTTTTTTTTTTTTTTTTTAAGAATAATTATACCGATTTTAAGAGCATTCCCCTACCCACCCTCCCTACACAAACAAAATGTGGTGGTGTTGCCTTCAAACAAGAGAAGTTTTGTGTCATTAACAATGACAGAAGAACTTTTAAAACAATGTAACTGTCAAGTATATGATTTACATTTAGGAGACTGTTAATCTATGCTAGATTGTCATTTTCCCCCCTTTTCCCACAAAAGTTTGCTGGTAATCCATGTCATGGCTTGTAGCTGTCCCTCTAACCATACTATGGAAATGCAGTCACCCAGTGTGAAAGGAGTACTTGCTGGGCATCGCTGACACCGTTCATGTTTTACTAATAGTTGAGTGATCAGCATATCTAGAATTACCTTGCATTGCCTAAATCATGTGTATATAGTGAATGTTATATAATATACCTGGCAGGTCTGTTTTAATTTAATTGAATAAAGATACAAATACTTTGTTTGGCTGGCATATATTAAATTATTATATGAGAAAATGGTTGATTCTTATTTCTTTCAGTTGAAACACACAAACACTAAGCATAAAAGCACGTATTGTGGTACGCCTTGGTTTCTAGTTCTGGATGTATGTATTCATCTTAAAGAATGATCTAAAGTTGCAGTTTGGCATGTAGGAAAATATTTGGTTAGAATAGGATGGGTATCTTTTAAGCGGAGCTTTGTAAGGTTTTTAATTTCCTAGGTAACATGTATAAAGTCTGTTAAAGTTTATATTAAACATTCTACCTTGCTTGAGGTCTTTGCTCTTTCGGAACTATTCGTAATAGAACATCTACCTACATCATTAATATCATAATATGGATTATTCATTAAGCCTATGTACTGATCTTCTGAGTCTAACAAATACTGTGATTGAAATGCATGCAACTTGTTGAAGAGAAAAAGTGTTATTAATCTCCACTATAGTATCTGTGAAGTGTGCAGTATTCCATCCTTAGAGAGTCATCAGTTTATCAGTATATGCATGTGTCCTCTGAATAATGAAGCAACATTTCAGCAATTCTGTTAACGATGCCATTAGAGACATTTTTAGAAGTGCTGCATCATGGTGGAAACCTAGTACTTTAATAATTTTCTGTGATATTTATTAGAGCATTAAATGTACATCACAGTAGTACAATATATAGTCCTTTAAGACCAGAGTGTTGGTTGCATCATCATTTAGCAGTCCATCCTGTCATATACTTTATTTATTTGTTAGAGTTGAATCATTTTTTTCTAATATTTGTACCATTCCTATTATGGTAGCCACTTTTCTCTTTGTAAAATGTCTCCTTTTAAAAGTCTCCCCCCAAATTAATTTCAAATCTCCTCTTGTATGCAGAGTGTCCATAAGACCATTCATTCAACAAGTATTTATCTAAGCCTACTTACTAGTGCTGCTACAATTAATCATAATACACATTCCAGAATTTCCATGACTTTTTATTAGACCAGCCACATCGTCCCTAGGATTTCCCTTTATATGTCTTACGCACACTTCTCTTTTTAATTACCCCACCCCCACTCCAAATGAGAACCTGAGAAAAGTCCCATTGGAGCCCATTCAGTATCTCTCTGGCCAGTGTGTTAGCCTTCAACAAGGTAATGACCTCTTTTCAACCTGCCTGATAGTATAAAGAAAAAAAACTCAGATTTGAAGTTCTAATCATACTTCTCCCAAAGGGAAGCACTCTTCTACCCTCGTGGTTCTAGGCGACCGCTTCACTGTGCATCAGCTTTACATGCATTGTGGACAGAGGATATTTTTATTCTGAAGTGTAAAATTTGGGTAAAAATATTTTCTGCAGTGGTAACTGATTAGAAAAATTCCAGTTGGATGCCCTTCAATGGAGTTGAGAAAACTGTATCCTTGCCTTCTTCACATGTGAAACATTAACTAGCTGGCAAACTTATTCTTTGTAGTAACTAAAATTTCCAGGGACAGGCAGTGGCTGAGAAGACAAATGCATCACCACAAAATTCTGCTTTTGAATTCAGGACATTACAAGACAGTCAGTGCAGCGTGACTTTTCCTAAATCACCTTCCAAAATATGGAACGTTTCTCTTAGAAATGTAAGTGCTCTTAGATGTTTCATTTTCTTTGGATCACAAAATGAAGAAAATATTTCAAGGTTGAATTTACCTAAATGGGCTGATAACCAATATAATAGAAAGGGAGGCTTTTCACATCTAAGTACTTTTAAAAACAGGAAAAGATAAGTATATGTTTCTAAATTTATTGAAAGACAGGTTAATTACTCTTCCCAGATCTCCAAATGTGTTTTAAGACTACAAATTATGAGGAAATGTACAAAGGTCAAAAGTTTGCTTAATTAAAGGTTGTTGGGTATCAAATTATGTGTTTAGCAGGTTACTGTGCTCTAACAACTCAAGAATGTTTTAATGTATCTGAATTTAGCAAGGAGCATGCCACGCTAATTATACTCCAATTAACAGAACAGTGTAGTGAACTAGTACTATTTCAGTTGGAGGCTATATTATGGTTCTAAATTCCTTAATGTGTTTTTTCTGTACATCAAAAATTAGGCAAACCAAAAATTAGTTGGTATCTATGATCACAATCTTGTCTTAATTCTCAAATTTAGCTCACATTAGTCATGTACCTCATCATTTGTCTTTTCATGACAGCTTAAATTCAGAGTTTTAAGTGGCTCAGCAAAACAGATAATGGAAATGGGAGGTGTCTCAATTTATTAGTGTTATACATATTGAGGAAAACCTTTTTTTTTCCCTCCAGATTCAGAAAGAAAAATTTAACCATTTATTTCTCGGTATTCTGCTGCTCTAGGTAGGTTCACTTATTCTTTTAACCTATATTGTATGACTGTCGTACAAGTGTAGGTCCTGTTGTGTTGCACATAAATCTTTACCAGTAAAATAAGCATCACAGGGTTAATACCAGTTTGTCTGAAAGAATTATGCAGTAAAATTATTTATAAGGGAAAGTGATGACTTAGTTTATTTATTCAGTATTTTTCTTTTGAAACATCTCATTACTTTTAAAATCATTTCAAAATTCCTTATACATGAGCCAATGAAATATTTTGAGCGCTAGTTAAGAAAAGCATGAAGTCTATGATAAATCTAAACAAAAGCACTTGTAACTTGTTTTGTAAATTTCATGCCTTATTTTCCATTTTTGACACCATAAAGTGCATTTTCTGTCAACTGTGAGCAAACTTCCCTTTTGCCTTTAATGAAAATAGTGCATTAAGTAGCCAATTGCTGCAAAATTATAAAGCAAATTAGCTAAAGGTGGATCACATTGGACTACCACTCAAACAAGATGCATAGTGGATGGAAGTCACATGTGGTGTGGCTTTATAGGGAGAGTGCACCTGTGCCAGATGCATGCCACTTTCCGTAGCTGCCAAATGTGCCTTTAATTAAGAACATCTCTGATTTTTTTCTTCAGATCAAGTCAGCATTTGGGGGCGGGATCAGGGCAGGGGACTTTGGGGTGCAAATATCTGGTGAAACCCACCAGAGAAGAAGCCTTTGTTTGTCAAAGTGACACGAATAACTTCAGTTGAAACGTGTTTATGTATATATATGTGTATTTGCCTTTGTTTAGTAGCACGGTTATTTGCTAAAATAATTGTCCAAAAAATTGCTCTGTCAGTCTTACTCTGATGTAAAAACAAAGTTTGGTCTATACATCTAATATGGCCTTTGTACCTAACCATGTTCGTAGGTAATCTTTGTACTCTGTGTGCAGCAGTATTTGGTTTGCATTTAAAGTGAAAATAACGGCTGTTATTTTTCTGGCATTACTAAGATAAACCGAAAAATAATAAAAAAAAAATGCCTTACATAGCCCACAAGTGTATTATTTTTGCATGTATTTATTTTAGGAGGCAGTATTTTAATGTCATTAGTGATTCTCATTTTAGCTCATACTTTCCATAGAAATAGTTTGCTCTTAATCATGGTCTTGCTTTGGAGGCGCTTTTTCCTGTATCACAGTATTATAAAAGAAGTTGAACACTTCCTTCTGTATCAAGCTCTATGATTGTAGTGAGTGGGAGGCCCTTGGGATGAAAATTAGTACTTTAGTGACCTTGGGTGTCACCTGGATGAAGCTGCAGGGGAGGGCTGAGGCATTTGTATTCCATAAAAGAAGTTTTAAGATACCACAGTTCCTCAAAAGGCAGGTTTTGCTGAGACCTGCTGGAACATGGCAGCCTGACATTCAGCAGTTCTTTCTAGGCTTGGCATAAAAAGATACAGCTTACAGTTGTACACTGTAAAGAAATATGCAAATATGAGGTCATTCATGGTGAACTACAGAACGTGAAAACTAATGAATCCTTAAGAGATCTAATACCCTTATTTTAAAATTGAAGTAAGTGACATGACTTAGCCAACATCATGTGACAGTCAGTGATTGAGACCACTGACTCAACTTTGATTCCTGGTATTTGGAGGACTGCTTTCAGGAATAGTCAAAATTCATTGTTTTGGTTTTTTTTTTCACCCCTGGTTTAAAGACACAAAATCATCAGTTTGTACAAATTCCATTTGTAGGCCACTGTGAAATCCAAGTATGTATTATTGAGTATATTCTAGATAATCAATTTAAAAGCTATAGGAAAATAACAATATTGATTAGTCAGACCTGATTCCAAATTTGCTCTTAAAACATCACTTCTTTTCAATTTTAACCAGGTGGTTTGTTTTTTTACTTATTTTAGTCACTAGCTCATCACAGATTCAGGGCACTTAAGACTCTAGGGTTCAGCCACCAGCAGAGCCTACCTTTTTGCAGATAGATGCATGTAGCAAGGAGGGCTTTGATAGAGTACAATTCCCAAAAAGCAGTTTATAGCCATTCTACTATTTTAGGTCTCTTGATTCTTATTGGAGGCAAGAAGAAAACTACAGCCCATTTTTAGAAGCTGGTTTCTGTACCTTCATGACTAATCTAGAAAAGGAAAAATTGTGGTGGTGGAGTACAACAAGCAGGTGCTTTGGAATCAAATCTCTGTTCACATTCTGGTTCCGTGACTTACTAGATGTGTGACTTTGGAGAAGTTATTTAAATAATCTGAGTCTGTGTTTCTTCATCAATATTTGAGGTCAACAGATCTACTCTTTGGGACTGTTGTGAGGTGTAAAGGGTAGTATGTATAAAACCCAATGCCTTTCACAGAGTGAGTACTTAATAGTAACAAAAGATATGAGGGATATATTTTCAGAGTTTGCCTGCTTTTAGATATCTTTTAAGAGGTTGATGGTTCATCCTGAAGTTCCCATAATTTGATTCTTTACCATACAGCTTCCTTTGATGTTTACACTTAAATTGGTTTTGAGTGACCTTAGTTATAAGCATTTGTTAAGGGCCCATCTGACTATTCAACAAATATTTATTGTTTCAAGTACAGTTTTGATGTTAGGAATATAGCAATGAACAAAACAGACAAAAATCCGTATCGTGGGATTAATAATCTAGTGAGGAAATGTAGACAATAAGTAATAAGAACAAATAGATATATGTTAGAATGTTGTAACTGCTATGAACAAAAAAGCAGGCAGGACAAGGTGACTGGGAATGTAGGGGCAGGGGAAGTGAAACCTAACCAGGATGGTGAGAGTCAGCCTCATGGAGAAGGGGACATACGAGTAAAGACTTGAAGGAGGTGCAGGAATGAGACATGCAAGTATCTAGGAAAAGAATATGTGAAGTCACAGGGAACAGTCAATTCAAAAGCCCAGAGGCAGGAGCGTATACTTAATATATCTGAGGAATAGCGAAGCTACTGGTCTGGAGAGGAATGACTGAGTGAGCAGGCGGTGCCGTCAGAGGTTTAATGGGTCCAGATCACTTCTAATGACCTTAGCTTCTGTTTGAGAGAAATAGAGCCCTTAGAGGGTTTGAGCAGAGAAGTGACATGATCTGATTTACATTTTAACATGATCACTCTGGCTGCAGTGTTCAGAATAATTAGGGGTTAAGAGTGGGACTAGGGAAGCTGGTCCAATAGAAGGCAGATTGGCCAGGGTGACAGCAGAGGAGGTGGTGAGAAGAGGTCACTGATAGACTGGATGTTGGGTTTAACAGAATTGTCAAGGATAACTTCCAGATTAGCGGCCTGAGCAACTGGAAGGACAAAGTTACCATTAATGGAGGTGGGGAAGATTTGGTTGAAGCAAGCTTGGACATGATAAGTTCAATAAATATATAAGACACCTGAGAGGTGCCAAGGAGGCAGCTGGAGATGTGAGTCTGGAGTTTGGGAGAGAGTTAGGGGTTCAAGATACAAAATTGGGAGTCACTTTCGTAAAGATCATATTTTAAAGCCAGCAGTCCAGATAAGATCACCAAAGAAATGAGTACAGCCTGGAAAAAAAAGAGATCTAAGCAAAGAGCCCTGGGGCTTTGTAACCTTAAAAGGAGGAGAGAGCCGCCTCACTCCTGAACAAGTAGACCAGGAAGGAATGAAGGAGAAAACGAGCAGCCTGTTGCATCCTTGAGGCCTAGTGAAGAAATTACTGCTATTTCCGAAGAAGGAAGTGATCAGTGCCTCAAATGCTATTTGATGGGGGAGTAAAACAACTAAGAATGGACCATTCATTTAGCAAGGGTGAAAATCACCAATGCCCTTGACAAGAGTAGTCAGGGGAGTGCTGTGGGTGGAGTGAGTTTAATGAGGAATGGGAGGAGAGACGCGGAGCAGTTTGGTCTTTCAGGTTTTACATAAAAGGAAGCCGTGAACTGAGACAGAGTTAGAACCTTCAAGAGAAGGTTTCTTTTGCTTAAAATGAAAGAAATAAGAGCCTGTTTGTATGCTGAAGGGTTTGCACCAGTTGAAAAGGAAAATGTGATGATGAGAAGAGGGGATGCAATCTAGTGTGAAGTGGAAACAACACACTTAGAAACACAGATGGGATCCACAGCAGTCCTTTCCGTTAGATCCCACAATCTTCAGATGAACAGGTTTATGTACATGAGGAGGAAACACAACACATTCATTCTTCTTGCTAAGAATTAGAGCACTGAATGCTGCTATCTCTGGAGGCAATGAGGCAAGAAGAAGGAATAAAAACATCTCTATAGATATTTAATAAGTTTGATAACATTAAAGATTGTACACTAAGCTCTTTGAAAGCAACAATAAATTTTGGAAAATAAGTTATTTGGTTTAGGTACAAAAATATTGACTATTTTGAATGTCTGACAATTTTCCAAAACAATATTTTCTGCACTGCTTACAGCACATCCTTATGTTCTTGTGTTTAAAACTTAGTGTCACACATCAATTTCTAATTTTTTCCCTTAAAATATAGAGGTGTCTCTCCATCAATTTTCTCAACCTTTTTTAAACCTGTTTCCCTTTTTGAAAAACTCTCTCTCACCCGTTTTTCTGTCAGCCTCTCCCTACCATGTGAGATCCACTGGCCTCTCTGCATAGATATTCGGATGCTCACAGGCTGAGTGGGGCATGCACAGCTTTAACTTAAATCAGCTCTCAGGATATGAGAGTCCCAAGTGTCCCCAGAGCACTACTGTTTTAGGCTCAGGAAGAAAGTTATTTATGGTGATATCTCAAGAGAAAGTCTAGTCTGAAAACTAGACTTAATCTTATTATACAACTTAATGTTAAGACATTCATTTTATCATGTTTCTAAGTGCATGCAATTGATTATGTAGAATATACAGTCAATTTTACCACTTTATTATAAAAAACACTGATCATGTATATATGTATATTTTTAATCAAAATCTTACTATATATAATAGTAAAGGTCACAGATGGTAAATTAAATAATTCAAAAAGAATCATTTGGGTTTTCATGAACTATCAGTTTTCTGTAACCCAGGGTAAGTATAATCCTTTATTCTGTCCTAAAATTCAATCTATGTTTAGAATCTGAGTGCTGTGGTTTATATGCTAAATCATTCAATTTATTGGTCTAAGAAGTAGTGGCTTTAAAATTTCAGTGGGCCGGGCTTCCCTGGTGGGGCAGTGGTTGAGAGTCCGCCTGCCGATGCAGGGGACGTGGGTTCGTGCCCCGGTCCGGGAAGATTCCACATGCCGCAGAGCAGCTAGACCCGTGAGCCATGGCCGCTGAGCCTGCGCGTCCGGAGCCTGTGCTCCGCAACGGGAGAGGCCACAACAGTGAGAGGCCCGCGTACCGCAAAAAAAAAAAAAAAAATTTCAGTGGGCCAAAGAATCACCTGAGCGCATTTAAAATGCCCCACTCTGAAATATTCCAGTAGAGTGGGACTGAAATAGTACCCAGGAATCTGCATTTTTACAAGTGCCCTCATAGGGAAGATAGTATATTAGTACAGACTTGAAGGAGGTGAGAGAATATGACAGACACGAGGTGCTATAGAAACACTGTTCAAAGGGTTTTCCCTGAGCAAGAAAGAGGCTTTATAATTTCAAGCAAACTATGTCATATGATGAAATACCCCACCACATGGAACCCCAGAGTGTTCGTCCGTAAATCCCCAGCTCTCCAAGGTCCCAGTTCTGGCATCAGAAAAGCAGGACAATCCTTGCTTGGGGTTCCATACAGACCCCACAGGAACACAGAAGGGACCTGTGGCCACTGCCAGCCTGTGCAGAAATAGCCCCTTCATCTTTTGGTGGAATGCTTCTCTCTGCTTATTCACTCAAACACTTCCAGGAGCTGTCTGTGCTCTCCTTCTCTGGAAGGACTGGAGGCAACAGATTTTATCAATTGCCAAAAGCTCTTTCCCACCCTGACTTCATCCCTAATGCAACATTACATTAAATATCATTACATATCCTATCTCCTCTGTCAATTTACAGTACTACCTAGAAAGATTATGAAATGGGTCAGTACAGCACAGAAAAGAGTAGCAAACTTTTTTATTTTTAATGGAGAGATGTTTTCTAATGCTAGATGCTATGACAGTGGCAGTGGTGCCTTTACCGGCTTCTGAAGACAACTGTATTTTATTTCCTTTGCGATTGATAGTTTTCTTTAAAAAAAAGAAAAATGAAAGGCAGGAAAGTGAAGTGACAACCCTGAAACTCTTTGGCAAATTATGAGTAGAAATTAATTTCTGTGGCCTCTATATTTTAGAGCACCAACATTAACGTTGGCATCAACCACTTACTAAGCACCTAGAATTCTAGAGGTGGAAAGAATTTCAAAAGATATGGTACAGCTCCTGCCCTTGCAGAGACTTACATTGTTGTTGGGAAGACAAGACACACAGATCAAAAGATAGACAAGTTACACCACTAGAGGCCACGGAAACACGAGGAGGCTTAAACTGGGTCTTGAACATTAGCAGAGAGGAAGGAGGCCAGAATAAAGACATGAAGCCAGAGTGAGCCTGAGCAAGGTGCGTGGCTTGCCAGGAAACAGTAACAGCCCAGCTTAGCTGAGGTACAGTAGTTCAGTAGCACTGCAAAGAGGGAGCTGGTAGCCAGAGAGAAAACCTGGAGCTGCACTGGAGAGAGAGAGCCTTGAATGTCAAGTCAAAGAGTTTGGAATTTGACTACAGACAAATAAGAACAGTCAAAGAGTTTCACACAAAGCAATATTTGGGAATATTCACATGTTAAGAGATGTGTGGGATTGATGGGGGCAGTTAGAAAGCTACCAGAAAAAAATCCAGATATCAGATGATAGAGACCCAGAGAGTAGCAGCATTAATTATTACTAGTTTTATAGGCTACTTTCCTAAAATATTACTAAATTGAGTTGTGCTACAGATGTAGCATCAAGATTTTTCAAAGGGTGTTATCAAAATGAAACTTTGGGATGTATGTGAATATTTTTGAAACCATCCCAGTAATTGATCATTTTTATGATAAACAATATGAAGGGGAAAGAAATTTTGTTTTTTACATTTTATTTAAGAGGTTATATCTCCTGTTTCACTTTTCATGTCCAGTCAATTTCACACTATGCTTTTAAGCACTGTCCCCCAAAACATCTTTGGCCTGATAATAGAGAGAAATCTAATTTCAGAGGAGTTCATTAATTTGAAAAGCTTGGCTTCAAATATTATTGGAAACTCCAAAAAGTTGGCAGTGATCCTGTAACTGTTCCAGACTCCTACTGTTCCAAATGCTAATAGATGGGTTCCTAATTAGTCATCAGACAAGGAGAAGAAAACTTGTAACACAAGTGAAACTTCCCCTATTTTATCAAACAGTAGTCACTAGAGGAACAGCCTCTGGAGAAGTCAGCTGGAGCACCAAGATTCTGAATGAATAGTAACCTATGCCCCTAATTAGACCTGCTGAGAAATAGAGACAGATTGTTTCAACCTAATTTTTTTCTGTTATGATTCTGATGTTTGGGGCATGTCAAGGATGTGGGCCATCTTGGGCATACCTTGGGCATCTTGGAAAGAGAGTACATTTTATGACCCCATAGCCAGGCAAGGCTCATTGCAATGATTTCTCTGCCTGCACTGTAAGACCTTTCTTTACAACTTACTTCTGGAAAATAGAATAAGGTAACGCTAGCGCTAACTTTTCATTCCGACTTGGTGTTTGTAGCAACCACTGTGTATAAGCCATTGAAGTACTGATGTTGGTGACAAAATCAGTGCTTTTTCCCAGTCCATATGGTCATGAGTGTGTGTGACACTCAGGATCACTGATGGATCTTTGAATCCTCAGTACTCAATAAAACACCGACTCTGGGTTCGTTCCCATCTGCAGCACAACCTACGTGAGGGAAAATGTTTCTTTGGCCTCCCAGTTTCTAGAAAAATCACTGTTCCCTGCACTGATTTTCATAACCATAGAACAAGAGGAATACTACTCTTAAGGTTCTTTTCCTATTTGGAGATCAATATGTCTTTAAGCTTTGAACCTTCTGTGTCATGGTTTAAGCACAAATTTTCCACAACTCATATTTGCAACATGTAAAATACAATTCTATCAACTGATCCTTTGCCTTAAGGGATGTTAGGTGTTTGCCTTGGGGTTTTTGAAAGACATATGGCAAGACAGAACTGGCCCCTAACATAGTGTATATTAGCCTGAGAACACGGGGATGAATTAATACACTAAATGCCTAGGAAGCATAAAATTCACATCCATGTTAAATATGAACATGCTCAATATTATACTGGGGGAATGACCTCAAGGTGGAAGTTTCTGTTCTTACAAACGTTTATTTTCCTCCAAATTTATTGTGTTTTTCTGTAATGCTGTGAAAAGTCATTTCCCTTTTCCCAGGTGTTGTTCAAAAAGCAAGCTCTCAACCACAGACTAATCTTCATCTTTTCAATGTCTTGTATGTTGATATAGTTTCATATGTAAGTATTTATATTAGTTTTCCTCAGGGATTTATACATCAATATATATATATTCCTACACAGATATATACAAGCTTTTTATCCTCATCTTACCACTTGACAATACAACTTTAAGTATGTTTTACACAGCTGTTCCTTGGTCAAGGTCATTTGCAAGAGCAAGTCGGTTTCTGAAGAAATCTTGTTTGGTGGGTGAAGGATCCATTGAGGGGTTCTCATTAGTTTTTTCCCTGTATTCTGATCCACTGGACCTAAAATCTCAGCACACAGATAAAGTACAGGTTGATTTGGTTTTAATTGTTTTCAAATATTTTATCTATCCAAATTGTTTTGCAATTGTAAAACAGTTGCCTCCTAGATCTGGAATAATTTTTAACTTCCCCTGAATTTCATGACTCAGGACATGTGTAACTAAGATTTGCAGTGAACATAAAGAATTTACCTTTCTAATGCTTTATGGGGACAGTTGTGACAGTTGTGTATGTCAGTGTAAGAAACTGTGTAATAACATTGTAAAAGGGGAATAAAGGCTTAGAAAATTCAATAAATCCTATTTTGATTCGATCAAGTAACTACTCCACAAATTAGCAAGGCCCTTAAATTTTAAGGGATGGAATTCATTGTTCTCAACCAAGGTTATCAAGGGCCTTTACTTAATTTGGGCATTACATTACAAACTCTTGCTTTTGCTTGTTTTCATTTTAAAATGAAAAATTTATTGAAGCCAACCACACATATATGCTACATTTGGTAGAATGCAGAAATTAGTACAGTAATCAGATTAGGGAGATTCTGTTATCTCAACCACCACATAGGAGACCAAGCCCAATCAAGAGGCAACAACTCAAAACAGTCCAATTGAGTCCCCAGTCGAGGGTGTATTCTTCCTTTCTCTTGGTTAAGCCAGTTGGGTAATCCATTCCAGCTCTGCACCTTCTCCAGTTTGTTCATGTCAGAAGTCCCTAGAGGGAGGAGGCTTTCTGGAAATAACCTCTGATAAACTAGGCTGGGGCCCTTTGGCTAGCTTAAACCCTGAGCTAAAATGAGTAAAACTAGCCCAGTGACTCAAGAAGCAATATCAAAAGACCTCATGCAAGGTGTATGACAGTGACATTTGACATGAAGTTCTTTGTCCAAAGCTCCTGCACAACTGAGCACGTTCTCCATATGCCAAGGCAGAGTCAGGCATGCTTCCACTATCCACAAAAGAAAGATAAGTTCTTTCACTATCACTGATACGCTTTGAGTGTCCTCATTGTTGCTATTAGATAAGTTAATTATGACTATCATTTACTGAATTAATGGGGCAGAGTTCAAACTCCTTTACATTATTCAAGGAAAGAAGTTGGAGCCACACAAAGGCTAAAACCCTGATGTCTGGAAGCCTGATGACTGATTAGATTTTTTTACTTTTTGCCCTGATATTTGGTATCACAGATGAAACCCTAGCTGCCTACCACACTCTCTACATCTGGTCAGTAAGGAGCACTTTTCCATTTATCCCAGTGCATATTCTCTATCCAACCCGAGTACATCTGGGTATTCATTCAATAAGATGATAGCCGAGTGGGGTGAAAGTCCTCTTCCTTTTCAGCGCAGAAGACCCCCTGGAACTCTCCCTTGAGACCACCTCCACAGGTCCCACCCTGAAGCTCCAGGCCTTCTCTCAGAACTCCCAGCTACCTCCAGTTCAGATTTTCCCTGGTTAGTACACTGCACCCAAAATGTTAGGAAGATAGATTTTTGACCACGTCCTTCTTTCCCCATATCTTCTGTTATCCAGAAGACTAAGAACGCCTAAAGTTTGGGGGGCAGGAAGTAGGAAGCAAGATTTGAATCTGGCTGGTGTTTCTTAATTGTTTTCCCACATGACAGTTTCTCATCAGAAAGTCATTGCTCAAAACTTAAAATCTTTACCTTCCGTTTCCCCTCTTAGCTATGTCTGATCTCTCCAAAACCCAACATGTCATACTTTGATGGTTCCAACATGCAACTGTTTCATGTTTACCTGGAAATGGGAAAGCTTTGATGTCACCACCAGCCCCAAGGACCACAGAAATCTTCACCAGTTGCGTTCCCATTTCTGAAACAAATGCCAAAATCGCCCTGTCTAGTTTTCAAGGTCCACAAACTCAGCTTAGTTTTTTCTTTAACTGCTCTTCTCACAAACCACCTTCTCTATGTCTGCAGGTGTGTGAATGGCTCCACAGTTCTTGATATTAACTAACAATTAACTAATGGCTAACTTGTTAATCATTTTCAAAATCCAGCATTCTACTGTAGCTATGACTAAAAGCTCATTTTTATCCTTTTAAAGATATTTTTAACTGGTTTCTTTCTAATGAAATATGGCCACCTCAACTCATGGACTCCTCCAAAGGTGTGGCTCTCAAGTAATGCATACCTAAATTACTGAGACATAAGCTGCAGAATCTAGGAGAAAGAGCTAGTATATTTGCTTTTATCCCCTTTCTCGATAAAACAGAAATGGCTTTTGAGTTCCTGGGGCCATTTTGGCTGAGTGCAGGGCAGAACTGGGAACACGTAAAGGGCCAGGCAGGCAGACGCTTGCTGGGTAAGGGTAGGATGGCACCTAGTACATTCCGACACAGCCATCCAAATAATTGACGGGAAAGAACGGACCTGTCACTAACTTTCCTTCCACTCAACTGACAGGGATGAAGAAAAATCACAAGTTGGGTGGGTCATACAAGTAGCAGTTTGCTATGGTAAGCCTTAATGTTTGTTTGGAGTGGGGGAAGGGAGGAGGGCTGGAATTAGTGCTGCAGGACCGTCTGACTTAAGAAGGGTTGGTTTTCTGATGGAAAGACTCCGCCTTGAAAGCTTTAGGAACATGCAGATGGAGAAGTAAGGGAGCTGGGGAACACCCATCCTGTCGGCCAAATCAGTTGGCCCAGGTAATCAACAGGGTGACAAATGAATGTTCATTTAATGTATATCTGTAGAGGGGTTACTATGTTCTAGGTACTAAACCTTGTAGCTAGGTTGCTCTTACATTTGGATCGTAAGCTCCTAATGACAGTACCTAGAACACTGAAGATCCTTAACTTAGTGACGGATTTCCAGTGACCTACTGAGTAACATCTGTAATCAGGTTTAAGTAAATGTTATCCTTTCAGCCATCTCCTTCAGTTTTCAAGTTATATAAGGAAGTGAAATGGTAAATGAGAGAGAACCCCAAAGTGGGTAAGAATGGAGAAAGAACTTGAGATAGGCTCTAAGGAGGTAGAGAAGAAGGTGAGGGTAAAGTTATCAATTGATTCTTTAGTAGTCCTTTGTATTGCATGGTCTGTTCCATAGCCAAGGCTGAGTAGATGCAAAGACAGCTGACAGGACACGAAGTGGATTCACTGACAATCACATGGGGCCCTGCAGAAGTGCTCTCTCTGCAGTGTGTGGTTAAGAAAATAAGAGATTCTGATGCGACTGGTAGAGGGAGGGTGCTGACTGGGAAGGAGACACTCTGAGGCATGTGAGTTACAAAGTGCTAAAGAGGAAGAAATGGGTGAGGAAACAGAATTAATCATTTGGAAGCCATATTCTTTGTCTTCCACTCCCCCCAGAGTTGAGGATAAAAAGAGAAAGCATCTACATTCCCTGCCCCTAAGCTGTTTTACGTAACCCTTTTTCCCCCATGCACACCCCCAACCAAGACTACTTATTAGCTTAAGTGCAAGATTTATATATAAAGATGAAGTAGCATCTGTCTCAGGCTTCAGGACAGTCTAGATTTAAGTTCTTGAAAGCCTCCAGATAGATCCTTGCAGAATGGAATAGTCTGCCTACCGTCCTGCTCAAAGGCAGGGGGACAAGGATTCAGTCCAGCATCAGTCTATCACATTAGGTCTGTTCCTGTCTTCTAAGAATCGTCATTGAAAATTTTTTAAATCATTTAACATTTTCCAACTTTAAGATACGCAGTCTTTATTCTGACCAATTCTGGGCAGCTCTCAGGGACACATGACCTGGCATCTACCCAGGACAAATGTGCCCGAGATAGAAACAATCAGAGCGTCATCCTTTTCCCCAAATATCTTGGGCATTTTTCAGGATTTTTTTTGTTTTATGATGTCAGCTTGACTCTCCCTTTTGAATTCTTGTGGGTAGGAGCATTCGGCCCTCCCAGCCTCAGAGGGAAGAGAACCCTTTCTCAGGTTTTCTGTTGCATCTGGCTCCATGCCTAGCTTCGTCCCGAAGCAGCATTCTGGGTGGGTGGGCCCACCAGCCAAACAAGCCCCTATGGATACAAAACGTGTGTCAGCGCAGACGGGAGTGAGCCTCCAGAGGGCCGTGGGAGAGGCAGGCAGCGAGCCCCTGATGTGACACACATGGCTTTTCTGGCGCTGGCCCCTTTGGGGCCTCTGAGGCCAGCCTCTGACGTGACTCCAGTACCCGGGATGAACCACGTCTTGAAGTCCCAGAGCTTGCCGCCAGCCTGACCTCCCGACACATGGGAGGAGAATGGGCTGATTCTCCTTCTTTCTGGTTCCTCCCTGTACCTGTCCGCATGCCTGGCTTCAGGGTGCAAGTTCCTACTAACAGCTGGGACCAACCAAGCCACTCACAATTCCTAGACAAGCATCTCGCACAGCCCGTGCATATAATAAAGGATGTTCCATTAATGAGAAAAATCGAGGGTTCTCATCTGAGTTAAGAGCCACTGACCTTTCTGTGCTACACTGGGGCCTCCCTGCCCTTCGTCTCTACTTCAGCATAATGGAACAAACTTTCCATGGTTCTTGGATGAAAATACTCAGGAAAAGCTACTAGAGCTGCTCCTTTATCCCATACCAGGTCCCCAAAGTGCCCACCGCAGCACCCTGGACACGAGGCGATAAGCAAGCATCACATGATGGTGCTCACAGTTCTACACAAGATGTAAAAAGCCAGGAAAGCCTGCCAGAGGGAGCAGCCATCTGTGTGGCGCCACCTTTACTTCCATCCGTGTGACACTTCAAATTTGAAATACAAAGGCAGTACCAGGATGGGTGGCAGCAGTTGGATTGATGCAGGAGGCACTCATCTATGAAAAAGGATAAGAGGACTAAGGGGATCCATCTGGCCCTCTAAAGAGGATCCCAAAAAGCTGCAAGAGGGCTGAAAGCAGTTAACCAACATGAAAATTTGGAGAGTCCACAGCAAGTGCTCAGCACTGAACCAAGGGCTGGGGGAGGCTATAGAAAGACAAAATCTGGTCTTCTACATGGTGAGTCTTTAAAATTAGAGGTCCCAGGCCACATTAATTTCTTGTTTCAGGTGTTAAAAAGAGGTGATCACCCAGACTGATCTACAACAAAGTCAAACTACAGATAAAGCAAATCTCAGGACTAGAAAGCACTCAAGTGGCAATGATCTCCCACCCAGTGTGGCAATCCCTTTCACAGCATCCCTGACCAGGGTCATCTAGCTTCTCCTTAAGAGAACCCACTCCCTCATGAGGCAGCCAGCTCCAGTTCCAGGCAGCTGCATTTTTAGAAAGTTCTTCCTCTTACCCATTGCTCCTAGATACAGAGAGGACAAGCCCACTGGATACAGAGAGGACAAACCCACTCCCTCTGCCTCAGGTAACTGGCAGAGTGTTTTCTTGCATCTCTGAAAAACGGGAATTTGTAAAGGAGCCGTGGAGGATCCATTACTCATTGCTTTCTAACAGACAGCACCCAGTCACTATAAATGGCACTGGGCAAAAAGTGGCTGTTTTCCTGGGAAGTACTGTGGCTTAAAAATAAGTAAAAATAAAAAGATAGGCTCAGGGCTTCCCTGGTGGCACAGTGGTTAAGAATCCGCCTGCCAATGCAGGGGACACGGGTTCGAGCCCTGGTCCGGGAAGATCCCACATGCCGTGGAGCAACTAAGCCCATGTGCCACAACTACTGAGGCTGTGCTCTAGAGCCTGCGAGCCACAACTACTGAGCCCGTGCGCCATAACTACTGAAGCCCACGCACCTAGAGCCCGTGCTCCACAGCAAGAGAAACCACCGCAATGAGAAGCCCGCGCACCACAACCAAGAAGAGCCCCCGCTCGCCGCAACTAGAGAGAAAGTCTGTGGGCAGCAATAAAGACCCAACGCAGCCAAAAATAAATAAATAGATAGATAGATAAAATAAAATAAAATAAAAAGATAGGCTCAAGCAGTGTCCTTAGGAGTTTGGAGCCCTCAGAAGATTTCAGAAGCCTAAATCCCAGGGTCAGGCTGGAGAGCTGTCTGCCTCCAGTTCTCTCCACCCTGTCAAACCTGTCAGTAGGGGGCTCTCCCTCCCAATGCAGGCGGCCCAGGTTCGATCCCTGGTCAGGGAACCAGAACCCACGTGCACACTGCAACTAAAGACCCGGAGCAGCCAAAATAAATACTTTTTAAAAAAACAACTTGACAATAGGTACTGGGTCAGGAAAGATCTAAATCTATGATCCTAGAGAGAGGGGAACAATTCTCAGCTCATTACCCCCAGAATAAAGCGGATCTAGCAATAGTCATGCACGCACGGGGCTACTTTAGCAAAACTGTAAGGGGACTCATGGAGTGGGGCTGTCTCACTGCAGTAGTTTCTCCCCCTTTCCTTCTTCTTCCAGTCACAACAGGTGGGCCCAACAATCAGAGACCTACTAATCTCAGTACTACCCTCCCTATCAGAGAGGAATTAGACAAACCATCAAAAAAAAGTCCTCACTCCAGGCCTGCCCCCCAATTCTTCCATCAAGACCATTACCTAAATCAGGAGAAAGTGATTTCCCTGTGCTTCGTCACTTAGCAGCAGCTCTGTAAAGTCAGCCATAGTGTCTTTAACTTTTCCATCCACTAAAATGGGAAGATTTACTGTTTAAAACTCACTTCAAGAACCTCCTCTTCCAAGAGAAACTAAGTAGCAGGCGAAATCTCTCTAAGGGAGAGGGAACAGGCCTGAGGACCAGTGGAGAGAGAGACAGCCGTCTTCCAGGCACGCGATGGCTGGACTGGAGACCGCCCCCACCATCAAATGCTAACGCTCAGCTCTTTCTTCTTACATTTCATGCTGGGGTTTGGCCATGGTCTCCCAGTCTGCGAGACAGTGCTAATAAGTGCTGACCGAAATGACAGGTGGGTGATTCCACACAGCAAGGACCGAGAATCTTAGAAGGATCACAGGAGGGAGAGGCCTTGTTTTTGCCTCCTATGGAGTATGGAAACTCCATTAAAGTGATTTTTTTAACTAGGACCCAAGCCAAATCCATTCAATCATTTCTGCTAGGGAAAACACTGGCAGAAGTCCCCAAAAATATGCACTAGCAACCAGGATGACTATAGGCCCCTACAGGCAGAAGTGCTGTGATGCCTTAGAAAACTTTGCACAGGTGGGGAGATCCTGCTGGCGCACCCATTACACCCAACTCCAATGGTGGATCCCACTCCTCCCAGCCAAAGGGGATTTCCTAGGGAACCTCCTCTGCTCACTTCTCTCAGAACACACGACTTTGGGAACAAGGAAGTAGGGCTAAAAGACAGAAGCAGCAGAGGACAGAGCTGAGTTTGCTTTTACTCTATGAGATCACAATGAGAAACATCTTCACCTGGCAGGAATCGTGGCTACTGGGTGCAGGCACTGAGCTTGAAGCAGTTGTGTGAAACCAGGCTACTTGATACTTATTACTGTTAAAACCTCAAGACTTAGCCCACAGGGAAATGAGTTACAATGCTGTCTTGTCTAAGGGCTACTCACTTCTTTTTAAAGAGCTTGCGGAAGGAGCTGCGAAAGCCCCCTTTCTGGTCTTGCCTGGGGTTTTGATCGCTGAAAGACGTTTGTTCACTTTCTCTTTCTTCCTTTGGACAGAATCTCGTGGCGTCTTCTAAATGCATCTCCTGAAAACATAAAAGAGGGGTGTATTTTTACTCTTTTCAAAAGTTAATATTGATCCTGACTATGGGACAATTTTTTTAACTTGTCACTTTCCTCTCCCCCTCCAAAAGGCTAATGGCGGGCACCCTATTCCAACCAAAGCAAACCTAGGCTAATTAAGAAACCAGTAGTTGAAAAGAGGATAATTTTCTGCTGAGTGTAGAAGTATTTTCTACATATCAAGGCAAATAGTCTAGAGTAGGGTTATGATATAACAATAATTAAAGATCAGGAAATAAAGGAAGATTAACTTCTTCTGGCAACAATATTGTCTTGCTGGAAAACCAACAGTAGTCCCCTCATATCCCTGGCTATGTTTCTCTTTGTACAAAATAAAAAAGTTTCTTGATTTTAATACTAGTTTAAATTCGTGTTCCTAATTCTCCACTTTAGACATTAATGATGGAAGGAGTTTTTGAGAGGTCAGATCTATTTAGAAATTAACGTCAACTCATATTTCCAACCTGCACGCATGCCTTTTACAATTCTTAATCCATGCTATTTACAGTGTAAAGTTAAAATAAATTAAAAAGCAAGGCTCTATCTTTTGTGAACTCTCTAGTTTCTTTTTAAAAAGCAACCTAAAATAGCTACTTAACTTTGAACCAAAAAGAGAAGCCAAGAAGTCAAAGCAAAAACCACTGTGAAACGTTCATGAATTGGATCGGTGAATGCTTGCTGATAGAGAGCAAACAGTGGGGACAAATTTTTTTCAGGAAACATATGGGTTTGACTTTGAGACCTTAACTCAGGGTTGTAGTAGCAGATCTAGAGAGTCTCTGAGATTCTATGAAGATTCATAACTAAACCACGGAGATCAACACCTTAATGGCTTAGTGTAGCGTTTCTGAAAGTGTGGTCCTGGGACTACAGGATCAACTGGGGCCTTTATTTAAATGTAGACTCCTGAGCCCCAAGCCAGACTATCTGAACCAGAATCTCTGAAGTTAGGCCTAGAAAATCTTTTTGCACACTTAGATTTTGAAAACCAGCAGTTTAAGGTATGTGCCAGCCCACCTGCACCTAATGTTTATATGAATCACCTGGGAATCTTGATAAAATGCAGATTCTGATTCAGTTGGTCACGGGTGGAGCCCAAATCCTGCATTTATAACAAGCTCCCAAGTAATACATTTACTACTAGCCCAAGGACCATATTTTCAGAAGTGGGCTTTTAGGGACTTTTTAGGACTAAATCTATTAATAGTTTTAGGAAAATCTTTCTGTGGAATCATCTTGATAATATCTTGCATTTGTATAGCATTCCATACTTTACGAAGCATATTCACAAACTTTATCTTATTTGGCCTTATCCTCACACAACCCTGTGAGGTAGGTATAGATTGTCTTATTTCACAGATGAGAAAACTGGAGGCACAGAGCAGCCAAATGACTTGTCCAAAAGCACACAGCTATCTGGCAGCAGAGTCAGGACTAGATCTGGGATCTCCTGACACCCAGTCAGGTGCTCTTTCCACTAAAACATAGTGTCTTCTTTCTTGACTCTTAGAGACAGAACACTAAAGACTAGGGTTTGGTTGGCTCTGAGGGCAGGGGTGGAAGATACACAGAGTACATTTGAGGAGTTGGAACCCTAGGAACTTTGCACATCTCGGCAGGAAAGAGCTGATATCTTTAAAGATGGGGCTTTTGAAGGGTTAATCTTTTGCAACTAAAACCCCATCTCGCTCTGATTAATGGTTTTTGTCTAGCAATTGTTGAGCTTCCAATTTTTCACACATCAGCTAGGGAAAAAAAGACATTTTTATGAACATATGAAATAAAAGCATTCTTTGCAGCTTAGACTATACTAGTTATAAGGTTTTGTATGTACATCTCTGCCCATCCCAAGTCTCTTTGAATTGGCACTATTATTTCCTTTCTACTTCCCTTGTTAATGAACTTTTAAACTTTGACACACACCTAACTTTGATTTGTCTAAGAAATTTTACCTAACAGAATTTTATAAAGTTTAGAGTTGAAAATCAGAGGCAGAAGGAAATCTGAGAATCCTGGGGAAACTCAGCAAGCTTAGCTGGGCACACTAAGGCATTTCTGCCCTCTCAGGAAGCAGACACAGACTTTGATTTCTGGAGTCCAGGTGGGCGGCAAGCTCCAAGGCTCTTCATGTTCCTCTGGCCTAATGTCCACCACTCCCACCTGGGACAATATTTACAAGGAAAACTCACCCTGCCGTTTTTGTAAAAGGCCCATGAGCCTTTTTTCATATTTCCCTACCCCTCTCTTCACTTAGCCAACTTTTAAGCAGCTTTTAAAATTGAATTCAGACGTTCAAACTATCTAGGAGACTTCTCTGACCATCATCACCTTAGGAGGGTTTAAATACCCTCCCATGTGCTTCCACTGTTTATTATAATTCTGTGTTTATGCGTCTCCTTCCTGGGCTAAGCCAGTGGCCTTGGAGGGCAGAGACTGGATGCCGTTTATTTTTGAACCCTCAGCACTTCACACAGAGCCTGGTGCGAGGCAGGTGCTCAGTATTTGCTGAAAAACGAATGAATGAAAGGAGTCAATGATCTTCGACCTCTTCCCATTCACTTGGAAATAGAAACAGGTGGAAGGCAGGGCCCTCATTCCTGGGAGAAACCCTTTCTCACCTAGGCAAAGGATCCCTAGTGCTGGATGTAAGGGATACGTCGTGCAGGTAAAGGCAGTGCTGGACTGTCATTTTCAAGATGTGTCAATCAATACAGAGTTGCCCTGTAAGCCCTAACCACCACTTCTAAAATGTTTAACAGGAAGGATGGGGGCACAGGTCAAAGCTACACTGTTTACTCCGTTTAATCAGAAATTGCCTTTGTTCCAATCACGTGCAGAGAAATTATTTGCTCAGGAACTATTAGTCCTTTCATGGATGTGTATTTAAACACCTCTTTAAATCTCCCAAGGCTTGCAGACTCCAAGGTTAGACATCAAAATACCAAACATCGATATAGAGGCCAAAGAAGGTGTTTGTGAGTCAATGCTTCCTTGACTATTTTGTGTTGTCCTCGTCCCACTGGAGTCTGCCAAGTAAGGTGACACCCTTTTCCAGGCAAAAGGAAAGCAAGCGGTAATGAACTTTGCAGTCAATTTTGCAGGGAGTCCTCAGTGAGAGAGGGCAGCTTGCCTCCTCCCTAGCTACAAACAAGGGTGCAGGTCGGGGAGTACAGTGGGCTGGCACACAGGGCTCGATATTTTGAACGTGTAAACAAGGGGTGCGCCTAACAGGCAAAGGAAGAAACAGGCCTGGGACTTGCGTGCAGTGCCCTGCAAGTGAAGTGCAGCTGGGAGGTGCCACAGCTTAAGCAGCAAGGCAGAGAACACCTCTAACTCTTTCACTGGGGGTGGGGGGAGGCGTTTTAATCAGGTCTACTAGGAGTCCTAGTCTTTCGGTCGTCCTACATATATAGGTAAGGCATGCTCCTGTGTCCTAGCACTGCAGAGTGGGCACTAACGCTCTCCTCCGAGGGCCACTGATAGTCAAGCCTTTAACCCGGGCTCTCCCTCAACATCCTCGCCCGGCCCGGCCTCTGCGCCCCCGCCTGGCCAGCCTGCTTCCCCTCCACGCTAGGTGAGCCCAGGCTGCACCCTGGAGATCTAGGCCCGGGGCTGCCAGCGATGTGGGTTTGGGGTCGGTTTTACTTTACCCTCCTTACTTCCAAATAGGTCTGCTTTTCGCTTTGGGACCTCTGTTGGGGAAAGAAGGTTCTGGGCGCGCCACGGGCGGAGGAGGCCGAGCCGTGCGGCTGCGCAGCGCGCTCGGCCTTGAGCGGCGCGCGGCCGCCGCTGCTGCTGCGCGTGCTGTAGAGGCGCGGGGCCACGCCCTCGGGGGGCGGCGCGCGCGGGAACTCCTTGAGCGAGCGGCTCAGCGGCTTGGCCTTGCCGTGCGCATGCGCCGCCGCCTCCAGCTTGTAGGCGCTGCTGCTGCCCGCCGGAGACGTCGCGCTCTTGGGCAGGGGCTGCAGCGGGTGCTCGGGCCGTTCGGCCTCCACGGCGAAGCTGACGGGCCGCAGGAAGCAGATGTCCAGGCTGGACTCGGAAGAGGCGGGCGAGCAGTTCTCGAAGAGGGCCGGCGCCTGGAAGGGCTCCTCGTCGTAGGGCGCGGGCAGCGCGAAGATCTCGCCGCCGTACTCGAACTCGTCGTAGGCCGCGGGCACGTAGCCGCGGGCGTCGGGCAGGAGCTCGGCCGGGGCGCGCAGCGAGCGCTCCACGTTGCCCAGCTGCTCGGCCGGAGAGGGCTCGAAGTCCATCTCCGGGATGGCCTGCAGGGGCCCAGCGAGCGCCTTCACGTCCTGCTCGGCGGCACAGAACTGCCCCGGCGCCAGGAGGCTCTCAGGCCTCTCGTGCTTTCTGCCCTCTATCTCCCAGTCACTGGGCTTTCCGGGCTGCATGCTCTCCATCAAGCTTTGCTGTTGTTGGCTTTTCTTCACTGGGGGCATCAAATGTCTTTAAAGGGGAAAGAGAATACAAAACAAGTGTGCTTACGGTTTGTTAGTGCACGCCTCTCACCGAGCAGCGCAAGGCCGGGACCAACACACTGCCTGCCGGATACCGCTTAGGTGCAAACTGCCGACTCCCTCCTCTCCGTCCCTCCCAGCCGCCTACGTGTGTTACCTACCAAGCGCCACAGGCTTCTCAGATTAAGGAGTCCCCACGAGCCCTGGTCCCCCAAGTGGGAGAGTGAAAATGACCATCCGTGAAGGGGATGCCGGAAGTACCCGTCTGAGCCCAGAGGCACTGCGCAGAGATGGCTGGTAGGCCAAGGATGCTCATCATTCCCCATGTGGAATCTCCGACCTTTCCCACCACTTGTCAAGGCCCCAAGGCACCTCTTTTCTCTCTTCTCTCCCTTTCTTGCCCTAGCAGAGTCATGTAAAATCATGGAAACAACTTGTGTTCAACTCGTGGATCTTAATGCTTAAGAATTAATTCCCAGATGAAGTAAGTGGAGTATAATCTTGATAACCGTTGAATCTGAATGTTGGTGTGTGGGGTTTAGTGTCCAATTTACTTTTCTGTATGTTTGAAATTTTCATAATAAACTAAAAATTCCTTGTGGCTATAAAGCATGCTATATAAGTCGTCTCAAACTTCCACCCAAAAAAACGTTACTGAAATGAAAAGGCTGTCACTTTGAATATGCCCAATTTCATGGAGGGTTTTTTTGTTTAATCATGGATAAAGAATAACATTGGGTGCTTGGATAGAATACCCATCAGCTTGGATAGAATACCCATCAGATTGGATGCGGTTTGCCAGTTCTGCTGGAATTAATTGCCAGACAGATGTGAGTGGACTACTACACACTGACCCAAACTGGTTGTGCTAGTTTATTTATTCATACTTAGTTCTACCACAAAAATGCATAAAGAATGCAGTTGTAAATGCTAACACTGAGTATCTTTCTCTGGTGGTCTTAAGATGAAAATTAGGTCTCACATTGACAGAGGTGAAAAAAATAGTAAAATGAAATATTGACTTGAATTCTCTTTTAACTTGGAAGACCCTTGTTGGGTTTTTTTCTGGTTACGTTTCTAGCACAGAGTGCAACGGCAGCCATCTTCTTCAGTCTGGATATAATCTCTAGGGATTTCTTTTTTTGGCTGTATTTGTCTCACTTCAAAGTAGAGAGTTCTGTCACTGTTTTAAGAGCTGAAGTGATCCACAAACTAAAATTCCACTTCCTGTCTCCCACTCCCCACTCAGGAAAGGTACTTTTTTCTGTAAGGAGTTCTCTCCTTATAGGACTTACAGGATTTTCTCTATAGTAAGAAAATCATCCTGGGCTCTATTTATAGAAAAGTGAATGTCTCATAGGTTTTCAGAATGATTATAAAATTTCTCCCTTCTGCCTCCACGTTTGCACTTCCATCTCTCACTGACAAATGTTCTCAATTTTAAGAGATAAGGGCAGAAAGCAAACAGGATTTATTTTGTGTTATTGATCAGTTGCTCCTTCCAGTGACTGTAATTAGCATTCTAAAAACTGTAGGGATTAAACATTGAAGTAATCTCAACTGCCTACCTCTCACTTCATTGTAGTTTTAGAAAAGTAGCTTCTTGCATGATTTCTAAATTTTCCTTAAGATAATAAAACCCAAAGCAGAAATTATAGTCTAAGGAACTAGTTTCATGAGAATTGACTATATTTGGTAAATTGGGGGTTTGGAATTTTGAGTTTTGGTGTCCCTTATTCTTCCAGAAGTCCCAGTTTCAAAGGTGGCCAAGTTGACATCCTTCAGAGGTAAAATGAGTTCCAGATATGTAAATAGCCTAATCCTTACCCTAAAGATCATCAAGAAGTTGGCTGAATGAGCATCCAGCTTAGTGTGCGAGAGGGTTGTGTGCAGCGACTTTAAAAGACTGTCAAATCCATCCACTGCCCAGAACAGCTTTCAGAGAAGCTGTCATAAGTGAAGAACAGAGATCATGAAGTCCCTTTCAGAAGAAGCTTCAAGGAGAATTGGGAAGGGCTAAACAACCTTCTTTCTGTATCACCTCTGACCTATTTCTCATCCTCAGAGCCCAGACTTCCTCTGACCCCTGACTGGGAAACCTTTTTCTCCACTACATCTTTTGTAGACATTAAGTGGGTTCCCACCTTTCTGAGGGGCTGTAAAATGCCTTCCTGTCATCTTACAGCACTCCCTTCCACTCTGTCATTGTCCAAACCCAGAGAGACTCATGCTGTAGGTGGAGGGTGGCTATGTGTGATAAAATTGTTGCGAGTAACCTCCAGCCTCTAGGCCTGCTCTTTAACATAAGTACCGTCCTCTGGGATCCAAACTTTGGGTCAGCTGCTTGCCTGCCACCTATGGGCCTGATGGGGCAAGAGGGAGGAAGGAGTCCTGTAGGTCATACTCCTAATACAGGCTGGCCTGCTACCCCCACACAGACCACCTGGGAGGCGAGGGCATTGTCATTAACCTTTCCACAGCAACAGGTGCTTACGTGACAGCAGGGCCAGAACTGGGAGCAGGAGAGTAGGGTTGCAGCATCTCTTCGGAGTGGATCCCACTGTCACGGACAGCCTCGGGGCCTGCAGTGGGAGAAGCATCTTGCCCGGCATTTGCACACTGGGAAGCCAGCCCTTTGTACAGCTTCGCCATGGATGACCTAATGGAATGGAGGTAATTATTCTCAGGGTCTACAATGGGAAATCAGCTCTCTGAATACACACATTATACCAAGAAAGGCAGACTATTTCTCAGATGAAGCTCAGCTGTGAAGTTCTTGGTCCCTCCAGGGCTCTCTACAAACCAGGTTGCTTACATAATAGAGTGCAAGCTGGATGCTGGGTAGGAGTAGGGATGCTGATTAATTGGCTGAATTGAGTTGGGGGTAAGGGGAGTATAAGGAGAAGTCATCCATTAGAGGAACCCTGGCTTGGGACATAGCATGTTTCACTGGTATAAAGCACGCACAGAAATGATTCTGTTTTCCTCATTGGTTTGGGATGAGGTTGAAGGAATTTCAGGTTATTAGGAAGCTTTGTTATGAGTTGCTTCTGTTCCCTCATAAGCCCAGATTTTCCTTAATCAGTCCTTCCTGTTTCCTCTTAGTGTGAAATCCTTTCAACCACCACCCCCTCCCTTATTTGTTTTATTTTTATCCATAGCATTTAAACCATCTAACTTATTTATTAACTGGCTACCCAGGTCTAGAAAGTAAGCTCCACGTGGCAAAGATTTTTGTCTGTTTTGTTCTTTGCAGTGTATTCAGTTTGCTGAACAGTGCCTGATATTCAGTACGTGCTCAGTAAATATTTCTTGAATTAATGAAAGAAATCACATTCTGGCCTTTAAACTGCAACTTTAAACCTGGCAAGTTTAGTGAAACAGCTATTTTTGAGGTGGTTAGCAACATGAGATAATAGAAGGTCTGCATAAGCATTAGAGTAAAAGTGCTTATTTTTCTAAATTAATTTCCACCAGGTAGTAAGGACCTCCCTCCTGTAGCCAACCTGGTCACCTCTCTTCCCTCCCCTGCTCTCTCTTCTCTTCCGCCTCCATCACTGCATTTCAGCCGCTTTACATTCAGCGTGGTTACTTGTGACAGACACGCACATTGACCGTCTGTATCCCCGTTCTCAGAACCCTTTGATCAACCCTCTAGACTGCACCATCAGAACCTTACTTCTTGAGTTTTTTCCGTTTCT
Source organism: Monodon monoceros (assembly GCF_005190385.1). NCBI lineage: Eukaryota > Metazoa > Chordata > Mammalia > Artiodactyla > Monodontidae > Monodon > Monodon monoceros. The sequence goes on from NW_021703775.1 coordinate 57,403,076, forward strand.
GAATAAGCAAATCCTCATTGCACTGAAACAGCAGGGTGTAGTGTGAGATAAATACTCGCAGGCGTTGAACACACACAAGAAGTAGGTAATAGTCAGGGTGTTCCTGCTCTGTGAACTTCAGGACGTTCTGGATGGAGGAAAAAAGGAAGCAGCATTGCATAGTTAGAATGAAGAGTTGTTTCGTCTCTTCTGTACCTTGCCTTGATCTGTTGTGAGAGTTTGGTAGCCATTTAATCAAAATGATGCAAATGGCCAATTTAATTACAAACTGAAAAGTCAAACTTGCTGTTCTCTTTGTCCATCACACCAAGGGAAAATAATAGTCACTATTGCTCCTGTTCGAGTTGAATTTGAACATAATTCCATCTGAAAAATTAGAAGGATCTACTAATTAGATCTCTGAAGTAATGGAGCCATTCTAACAATTACTGTCTATAGGCAATGCCTTATAACCCAAAGGAGTCAGACCAATGGTGAGAAGGTCAGGCATCAAGGCTGGAAGTGAGGGGATGTTTATGATCAAGCCCGGGCTAGTGGCCCCTCCTGTTACATTGCCTGCTGTGCTATAGTGGAATGTGCATGCTGGTTGGATTTGGGAAAGCTAACAGTTATTGAGCACTTCCTATTGCCAAGCACTAAGTCCTTTACATTATTTTCTCATTTAATTTTTACCATAACCCAGTTAGATATATGCCATTGTTACTCCAATTAACAAATAAGGAAATCAAGGCACAGTGAAGTTAAGTAATCTTCACTGGGTCACACATCTAATGTGTAGCAGAGTCAGGATTTGAACTCAAGTCAGACAGCAGAATCTGGGCTCTTATTTACTTACTTACAACCTGCTTGCAAGACCTGGGTTTCAGGCCTATATTTTTTCACTGACCAGATGTCTTAACTTGGGCAAGTTACTTCTTTGGGTCGCCATTTCCTTATCTAAAAAAATGTTAATAATGCTACCTATTTCATGGGATTGTTGAAAAGATTAAATTAGATAATTACTGTGAGAGAATGATTTTAAGATCTAAAGCCACATACAATTGAAAGTCTTTTTAATATTAATACTGGGCTACTTCTACCTGAGACAAATCCCAAGCATTTCTGAGATGCTTTCACTGAATTACTTAAGAAGATCAGTCAGCAATTAAACCAGAACAGGTGGGTGGTGGGAAGAAGAGGGGCTGGTAGGGGTGTTGATGAGTCTCTTAATTCTACTGCCTCCAAGATGCTACAAACCCTGCGGGAAAATGGTGTGAAGAAGTCAGCTCATCAGCTTCTCCATGCTTCTCCTGTGACACAAGACATAAGCACAATGTATTGTAGACTCTTGGACGCAAGCCAAAAGGAAGTAGTAGTCAGGGGTGCATTTAGATGGCTGTAGAACCAAGGTGGAAGGGACTGAATAGGCATCCAGGGTCTGGCAGGAGCTGCCATAGAAAGATCCTGGATCAGCATAGGTGTGAATTGCTGGTCAATAAAGGTAGAACTTCATTTTTGGCGTCACGAGCCAAATATTTTTAGAGAATGAGATTTTAGCTCATACCACAAGGTGGAGATGGGGTGAGCATAACAATCTAAATCATTTAAACACTTCTTAGAAATATTAATGATTCCTTGACCCTTCACAGTGTCTTTCATTGGAAGCCAAAAACACCTGTTTAGCATGAAAATCAGTTTAGTGGCTTGGCCAGCCATACCTACCTGCAGATGTATCAGATACTCAGGGATGCGCTGAACTATGTGAAAAAACAGTGTATAGATGTCAGACTTAATCTCTTCATCACCCTGAATGAAAGAAAGTTGGAGTCAGTCTTCAGCGTCCCCCCAGCTCTGGCTGTCAAACCCCAGAGTCAGTTCCCCCAGAGTAAGAAGGGTTTACTCTCTTCTCTGAAGAGAATTTTCTTCATCTAGAGTGTCAGGCAGCATTGATCTGTTGGGGGACATGCTCAAGGGGACAACTCGTCTCTAACAGGGAGCATGTCATATACTTCTTTAGAATCCACCCAAGTTTCCCAACGACTCCCTCCTCTTCCCCACCCTCCAACACCATCTTAGCACAGTGGGCATTCAGTAAATTATATATGAGTTGACTAAATTCATTAAGGTTCTTCAGCCAGTAATCTTTACAGTGGTTTACGAATAGGCACTAAGGGTGGATTGGAGCCTCATGAGAATGGGGAAGGGAGTATGATTAGAAACTGGTCAGCTGGCCTGGCAGCAGCAAACATGCTGGACTTTTTCCATGTCCCTTCCCCTCCTTTCCCTTACTCAAATATTTGCTGAGTGCTAACACGTGGTTGGTATTGTACTGGGTTGGGAGCAGTAGGGGGTTGAAGTAGAAAGTTAATGGAGCCTCTCACCTCTTGTGAAACTTGATTAACTCGTAGCTTTAGAGCTCCTGATATGGTTCTTTTCTATTGACCTAAAATAACTAGAATTGTCTTATATTTATATGTGCTTATTGAGCACCTAATATATCATTGCAGAAGCGATACTTAAAGCAACATGACTAAAGCCATTTTATAATCTTATAAACTGACAGATACAGGATAACATGAATTTAATATTCAGTTCATATTGTCTGAGCCTGTAAAACCCCAAACCCCTCAAGGCTGCAAAGCTGCAGTCTGAAGATCTCTGCTTAGAATAGCTGTTTACTTTGTCTATTTCCAATGGAATGGAACAGAGGGTCAGTAAGGAACAGCAAAGACCAAAGCAATGGCACTGATCCTTGAGCGGGCTCCTTTAACCCCAGGGAGGAATGTCAGTGGCTCTGTTCAAGCCATTCCCCAGCCTGGAGAACAAGCTCAGCGTGCATGTGCTGTAGTTTCTGGGCAGATGAGCAACATCATATAGTTACACATGTAACCAAAGGACAGTGCACACATACCTCCTTCAGAACAACCACGTGAACCAAAGAGATGCATTCTGGCAGGTCCCTCAGGTAAGCAACATAATAATCCAAAAAATTATTCTTGAAAACAAGCAGAAAAGGGCATGGTAAGAACCTGGAGACAGGAATGATAACAACTAATATGTTTACAGAGTCATGCATATTAAATGGAGTACTTTGCAGAGATGATTTTAATCATTCATTTAATGTGTGTAGTAAATTTTTTTTTAATTCACCTTAAAAATCTTTGGTTTTAAGGAAAATATTCCTGTGGATTTGGAAAACAAAACTCAGTATCCCTGCTTTAACGAGAGAAAGTGAAATGATAAACCAAACCGGAGGGAAGGGGCCATGTAAGTTGAAAAATATTTTTAAAAGCTGTTCAGTGATAAAAATGCATATTTTGTTTTTTAATTACTTTCATTAATGATGAAATGCTTCAATCATCTACATCTAAATGAGGAACTTTGTCAAACTCACCTCATAGTTTCTAGACCAGGGATTCTCAACTTTTTCCACTAATTGCATATTCACCTATGGAATATCCCCTCAGGAAAACAGTTCTCACCTTTCAAAGTTATACTCCCATAGATATAACAATTTTCAGCTCAAGAAAGCATACTGAATACAAATGAGTAAAAGTGATATTAGAGGGATAGTATTACATCCACTCTATACAAGTAAATAATTTGTAAATTTTGTATTATTAATCACAGCTGAGAATCATCGATATGCAGAGGTTAACTGCAGGCAAAATCTGGCTTGCAGACCAGTTTTAATTAGCCCACACAATATTTTTAAAATAAGAAAATTTCGTACAAAATTCTGGATTTCCAGCTTCTCTTAAAATATCAGAAGTTCTGGTAACTCTAGTCCTTTTTTCCTGCATAACAACTGGATAAAGCTGAGTAGCTATTCTTTGTTGAAAGCATATGTGCTCCACTTATGCTCACTTCCCCACAGTCCACATTGTTTTACATTCAGCTCACTTCTCCTCACTAATGTCATTGTCTGGCCCTATAGGCATTTGAGTTTGCAACTTGTGGCCTAAATCATACTTTCTTTGAACAACATTATAGAGATTTCAAACCTTTCTCCAGGGAAGTGAAAACAAAAAACATTCCAGACAAATAGCTGCCCATCACATTTTTAAAAATCTCTAGGAAATGAAATTGTGCGTGAAAGTATATACATATATACAGACTCTCATATATTTATGTTATATGTATGTATGGATATATATGTGCGTGTATATATACTTATACACAAATACACACACATACATACATACACGTGCATATTCAATGGGGGCAGTTATAGTACAGTGGAAAGTGATGATCTGGAAGTTAAAAGACTTGGGTTCTAGCCACAGATCTACAAATATCTAGATAGCTGGGTGATTTCAGCCAAGGCTTTTAATTTCTCTGAACTTTATTTCATTATCTGTAGAATGAGGTGGTTAGACTAGATCTCAGGAGTTCCTCTAACTCTGAAATTCACTGGTTCTAGATTCTCTACTAAGAGAAACAGACAAGGGAGACACAGACACATATAATTCAAGTTTATAAAGGATTAAGAAAAAAACTTACCTCATCATTTGTTAACTTAAGGAATAAATCTCCAAGGACCCCTTGGCGTGGCCACTTCAAGACCCTTTCCTGCAGAGCATGAAGCAAATCCAGGTGCTGCTGGACAAGGTACCGTAAAGAGCCAGGGAAGAGGCTTGGAACAGAATAGACACACAAACCAGGTGTAGAGAAGAAAAGGCTCTACAAGAATACATGGAGCAGGTCCCATTTTCCCAGCCATTCAAAATATGTTGAGTCACAGGTCTGCCTTTAGTATTCAAAAAAAAGTCTGTCATCGTCAACCTCACAGCAGATATCCTCAGACTATAGAAAGACCCTTTTACTGATGGCTCCTATACGAATGTATTGAACTAGTAAAGGGCACATCACTCGAATGGCCTTTTTAAAGCTTAACTGGTACATTCTTATTTATGTGACAGTGGAAATTTTAAGGGAAATCTTTTTCAACGTTTTAAAGTTATTCCCACTTGATGTGCAAATTGTCTCTTCTAATTAATGTTGCCGATGAGGACTCTAAGGTGGCACTTGGTCATTCTTAGCTACTGGGTAGGAGACTGTACTTAGGTAAGGAGGAATTTTGTTTAAAGCTGGCAACTGAAAGCTCAGGGGATGAGGGCATAAAAGTGTTCCTTTTCCCCTTTCCTTCAGTTTCTAAGAAGAATCTGGGCAAGGATGGAGTCTTGCCGGGGAAGGCTACAAACTAGGCCTGGCCTGCTACTCCCAGGAGTTTTGCTGAGCCCCCTTCCTTCTCTCACATCCCCCCAGCCATCTCAGGGTGCCTCATTTTTTTCAGAGGAAATGAAGGAAAGAAGAGAGAAGTTAGAGGAGGATGGGGGGAGAGGAAAGACAAAGAGAATCATGGGAGGAAGAAGAAGGGGGATTGGATGGAGAAGGGAGGGAGCAGAGGCCTGTAGGAGCGAGGAAGGAAGAAACAGAAAGAGTGAAGTCTTACTGGGCTACAGCAAGGATTTCAGCTCCAGCTTGGTAACTTAGGGAGATTGAAAATAGGTTACCCTGTGCTTTTAAGACCACAGGGTTTTGGGGAGGGTTTGTTTGTTTGTTTGGTTGGTTTTTTGTTTGTTTTTTCTTTTATGTAAGAAGTAGATTTATTAATATCCTTTGTAAAGAGGTTGCAGGAAAATTGGGGTGCAAGAGAATGGTCATGTCCCAGGTCTCGGGCGGGTCCCTGGGACAGGCTGCCAAGTAAGCGTCCTTGGCTTCGCGCAGCAAAGAATTCAAGGGCTAGCCGTAGTAAAGTGAAAGCAGAGATACACATTCCATAGGCAGAATGCAGTCCGTCTCAAAAGGGGAGAGCGGCCAAGACCACAAGTTTAACAAAGAAGAAAGTGATGGCCTGCTTGTTGCTGAGAACCAAACTTATTTGGATATTTCCCCAGAGTCTACTGAGAGTAAATTAGTGGACTGTTGGGGTGCTTTGCCAACAGCAAACAAGCAGACCTTTGCTGAGAACAGAAGGAAGGACGCCAGTTTGAAAGGAGGTGTTTTCAACCCATCTCCAGGCAAAGGAGACTCCCCCGTGATCGTAGCTCAGAGAAGACACACAAATGCTGGAATGGGATACCCAGCCTCCCGTGAAAAGATACAAGGATTCCTCCCACCCCCATCTGACCAGCCCCTGTGCCTCCACACACGCAGAGCCAGCTGATCCATAAGTGTGGGAGGAGAGGCCTGTGCTAGGCTGGTGCAGTGGGCTCAGAAGATCTAAGTAATCCCTGTCCAGACCAAAGGGAATTTGGAGGAGTGGCTGGGAGACAGTCTTGACTGGGAGAAGACCGTAAATCTGATGGAGGAAAGCACAACTGATCAAACTGAAAGAGTGAAACACTGCACCAGCAAAAGATCTAGATGTGAAAGATTTCTCCCCACCCAGAGGCTGACAGTGACTTTGGGTAATATTCCTGGTGTGACACTGAGAGATGTTAGGGCACCGTGGTGAGATATGACTTTGTGATGGGTTGTCACTGTAGGTTATATAATATGTCTTGGGTTATCTCTTTTCTTTTTCTCTCCTTCCTTCCTTTCCTGTCCTGTCCTGTCCTTTCTTTTTCTTTCCTTTCTAGAAAGCTGCCTTCTGCTACACTGTGACCAGTGTACTTGCAGAGTTGACAGCTGGTAACTTGGTTGGAGTCCAGATGTCTCCTGGACTGTCCACTGGGCTAACAGAGTAAGGTTTCAGGATGAGGGTCAGAAAAGGCTAAGGCTCCCATCAAGCATCATGGAAGCATGTAAGTTACATGAAGAGCAATGGTTTACAGTGGGTTCTGTACCAAATATTGAAAACAGGCTTTAAATTTTTTTTTAATTTAATAAGGTTAATATTTGAAATCAGGGAAGAGTGTGGACGAGGTAAGCCAGGAAGTGGAGAGCAGAGGGAGAAAGAAGCAAGAAGCGTAGACACACTTAATCTATTTCACTATTTTGCCTGGAGCCAGACCTGACTCCCAGAAGCAAGTTTTTCATTAAGACAAAAGTATTACGTGCTCAACTTATTTTCTATTCCTTACCAGGGGTGAGATTATGGCAACATGAGTAATTTATTCTTTCTAAAGCCTTCAAAGTAATTTCGACTCCCGCAATACAGTACTCAAGCAACGAGAAGAATAAACTAAAAGCAATCAATGAAAATCCAGTTATAGTTTCAAATTAATAACTTAGCTCTTAAGTCAAAACAGCTCTTGAGCTTCAGCTGCAAGGTGAGGCATCGATAATTAAAATATGTGCCACCTGGTGGTGATCTGAAGCACACAGCTCGCTGAGCTCTTGGTAGATGTGGCCCTGGAGTTTAGCTTCTAAGGCTAACTGGCAATCCTGTGGAGCTGACTTTGTCCCTCCTGATAAGGGGTCAGACAGGACTGTTTGAGCCTGAGGTTGTGGCTCTGTGTGCGTGAATCATACCGGAAAAAGCCAAGAGCTCCAACTTCTGTGATCCTCCTACAAATGGACAGCAGCCTGCACGTCCCCCTCAGGCTTCAGCGGGCAGTCTTTGCCCCTGTAGCGTCAGGCCCTTTTAGCCAGGGGCAGGGCTGGCTTGAAACAGCCTGAGGAGACTCCTGAGTGCTTCACGTTTTTCTGCGGAAAACCTGAAGTTTTATTTTATAGGCTTGAGAAGACGTGGCAACCTCAGGTTTGAGTGTCAGGTATGTAGTTGTAGTGGGTGTTGTTTTCACCCCCAGGTGACTTTTCAGTGAGGGTAGAAGATGCAAAAGGCTTGCAGTTTGTGATGGGAAAAATAGCAAATGTTAATAACTTAATTTTCATCTTTGCATGGGAGGAACAATGCCAGTAGGGAAGAGGAATAATCTCATTCTGTTTTGTATTTCATTCAGCTGGTCTATTTAAATAAAGTACAGCTGGAGGCTTCAGAAAGCTTAAAAAAAAAGAAACATAGTGAGTAAAGGAGGAGGATGAAGATCTAACCCCAGGTAGGAGAAGGGCAACATTGCAAACCTCAGAACCGGAGATTAGCACTAAGAATACTAAGTTGAAGCTTTTCTCTTCTTGGGCTATGAAAACAAAAAAGAGGTTGCTTAGCCAATAACTAACATGAATAGCATTATCATGGATACGAGAAATAGCCATTTTCTTACTTTCATTGAGGATGGCATGTTAATTTTTTTTAATCTCAGGATTTTGGGGAAAGGCCCACTTCTTCCTCAGTAATGGGTCATGAGAAGTAGAAGTGAGGGCAAATAGAAAAGAGCTTCCGTTAGCTAAGAATATATCCCTACCTGACAAGTCAGCTGAGATCTGAAGTAAGAACTTATGGGCGGTTAAGAGAGAAGCGTAAGTTGTGAAATAGGAAGAGACGAGGTCGGCTTCTGGCTGAGGCACTTGGCATATTGCTGTTAGTCAAGGTGGTATCTTTGCAATCACATGGTCCTGAGGGAAGCAGTGTGGTGTCGGAAGAGCAGGAGACACAGGGTCAGACGGGCCTGGGCTTCAGTTCTGGCACCTGTTGGTTTTGTGGCTTTAAACCTCTAGACCTGAGTTTCTTCATCTATAAGGTAGGATTCACAGGGTTCTTGTGAAGATTTCATGAAGTTAATATAAATGAAGTGCCAAGCATGGGGCCTGGTTACTGTATTCCAGAGCAAACAATCCTCTCTCTCTCCTTGCTCCATCCCCACATTTTCAGAGACTGGAAAGAGATGCTGCTGGCTTAGAATCTTAGATGTGGAGGCAAAGCCCATCAAAAGGTATACTGGGTTTTAGATTGGTTTTAATGTAAACTGAGCAAGTCTTTGGCAACAGCAAGGTAGCTAGAGGCCGGAGAGACTTCTCGGAGGGCTGAAGGGGCAATCTGGGAGGGTAGGACAAGCTCGATTGGGGTGAAGGAGGGGGAATCAAGTGGCCAGAAGGGAAAGGAAGGACCAGCAAGAATCTAGGTGGCCGCTGAGAGAAAGTAAAACCCAATCCAGAGCCTCTCTTGTTCACAGCTTTAAGTGTCACATTACCCTTTCTGCTCCTTGCTGCTTTCTGTTTTGTTTACTTCATAATTCTTTTTTTTAACAATGAATATTCCTTTTTTTAAAGAAATTTGTTCCTTTTTATTTATTTTTTATATTTTGGCCACACCGTGCGGCATGTGGGACCTTAGTTCCCCAACTAGGGATCGAATCCGCGCCCCCTGCATTGGAAGCACGGAGTCTTAACCACTGGACCACCAGGGAGGTCCCAGTGAAACAATTCTTGAAAATTGTTAAGCCACTGGTGGATTTGTCAGGGAATATTTTCTTACCTCAATCACCCAGATAGGGGGAGCATTGCGTTTTGGTGACTGGGTGTACTGCTGGCAGCTGCAAAGCCAAGTAAGATTGGAGGTGGAGGGAGGTGATAAGAATCAGGAAAACATAGTTAGGGCATCCCACAGTTTATGAGCCACCAGTGTATATTACCTGACAGAATGCTTAAAGTCGCGATGCTGTATTTGTCTCCAGTAGTCTATCACCCAGACTTTTCATTTATTTGGATTGGCCTTTTCCTCAGCTGATCTGGATTATTACATCTTTATTACATTAGTCTTTTCCCACCAAATCATAGTTTCTCTTTCCTGCTTTCTCTCAACAGAGAGGCAAGCAGAGCAAATCTGAAGTTTGGAAACAGATATAGATGGAGGAGTGTTGTACCCTTGGGGCTAGCAAGCTGTTGTAACCCATCACAGGCCCTCTGGAAGCACTGCGCCACAACACAGGTGCACACACACACGACTCACACATCATCCAGGATCACGTGAACAAATAATGAAAAAGGTCCAAGTTCATAGCTTTATCAGCCCTGTATCATTTATCTAATGGCCACTTCAAACCTCCATTGCATCCATTCCCTGTACTTTCATAAGTGATTCCAGGGGGTCTTCCAGGATCCCAGTGGAACATGCAGATGGCAACAGACAGGAATGCCTCCCTCACTGTAGCATTTATTCCTCTTTTAGGTTCTTAACAGACAGGCCAGGGACACCGAAAGCCCCAGAGACTACACTCATTTTCATATCTGCTCAGAATCTAAATTTGAGACTTGCCAAGGGTTACCTGCTGTCACTGATATTCTCTTTTCAAAGACTATTTCTGGAACTCTTTACAGGTCCCAGAATTCCCAAAGTGGAAACAATAAACAACTTACCTTAAATTTTAATCTGAAAAGCAAAGGCAATGAATACAGGGATACCTTCTCTCTTTGGAATTCCTCTTTCCATCTGACCCCTGGAATGTTGCCTTGATCTTCAGGATCAGAGAGATGTTAATGACATATTTTCTTTCTGATTCAAGCAGTTCCAAAGCCACAGTCTGTCTTTTAGCTTTAAAAACAAACCAAGGAGGGAATTTTAGTTAACCACTCTTCCCTGAAACATCATTAAATGTTAGAAAGCAATCGAGAGATATTGAAAGCAATATAAAGAGAAACCAACAAGTTTTTGGAAGATGTAAAACAGAATGGATGCATGTTTATTAATTCAGCAGAGTAAAGGGCACAAAAGCCTTTACTTTGGTGTTTTCATCTGAGGATGGGAAATCGGCTGAGAAGCAGAAAGCCTCAAGGATTGGAGGCACCAAGGCACCACAGAACGTACAAATAAGGGGCAATGCTGTAAACAGAAATAGTCCACATAAAGTGCAATTGATCCTCCAGCTCCCCATCCCCATGCCAGATGGCTTCCTCATTTCCACCCGATGGGAAATGAGAACAATTAAACTAGAGAAGCCTGAGTCTCTGGTATCTGAGCTAACATTAGACATAGTGGAGGGCAGAGTTGAGATGCTTAAATGAAAACAAAGGGACTCAGAGAAGGCTTGCATAGGGAACAGTCAGACTCCTCTCAGCCTCTTGCGCTGCAGGTCCCAGAATGCCAGCAGCCAGACTTACACTGTCCAGGCAGGAGAGGGGAGAACCTTCCACTGGAGAAACTGAACTGCCCAAGTGAAAAAGATCTACAAACACTGACATAAAGAGGTCACCTATCAAAAAGGTAATTTGCCACCTGTTTAGCAGATAATGAAGCCCACTTATTGATAAGCTTAACCAACACAGAATTTTCAGGTTTTTTTAAATTTAGGGCCTTTTTCTTGGATATAAATAATTAGCTAAGAATCCTCAGACATTTAATCAATCTTACATCATAAAAGAAAGAGAAGGAAAAAGTATATACACATATTTTTAAAAGGAGGAGGGGGACTTCCCTGGTGGTCCAACGGTTAAGACTCTGTGCTCCCAATTCCTGGGGCCCGGGTTTGATCCCTGGTCAGGGAACTAGTTCCCGCATGCCACAACTAAGAGCCCACGTGCCGCAACTAAAGATCATGCATGCCACAACTAAAAAATCTCGCCAGCCACAACAAAGATCCCATGTGCTGCAACTAAGAGCTGGAACAGCCAAATAACAACAAAAAAATTTTTTAAAGGGACTTCCCTGGTGGTGCAGTGGTTAAGAATCTGCCTGCCAGTGCAGGGGACACGTGTCCAATCCCTGGTCCAGGAAGATCCCACATGCCATGGAGCAACTAAGTCTGTGCACTGCAACTACTGAGCCTGCGTTCTAGAGCCCTTGAGCCACAACTACTGAGCCCACGTGCCACAACTACTGCAGCCCTCACACCTAGAGCTGGTGCTCCACAACAAGAGAAGCCACCGCAATGAGAAGCCTGTGCACCGCAAAGAAGAGTAGCCCCCGCTCACCACAACCAGAGAAAGCCCATGTGCAGCAACGAAGACCCAATGCAACTAAGAATAAATAATAAATAAATAAATGAATGTGTGCTTTAAAAAAAAAAAAAAGGAGGAACCGTGAATAAACAGAGACAATGCAGGAAACAAAAGAAACCTTTTTAAAAAAAATCTTATGGTTAATATCCTCAAAGAGTTACCAAAAAAGTTCTAGCCATTTAATAATGACAGTACCCTATTTTTTAGAAAAGAACAATCCAAAAAAAGAAGAAACTTTTTGGCATTTTTTAAAACAGATAAAAGAGTAGAAGATAAATTCAAGGAAATCTGTCCACCCACCTCTGCTCTCCTCCCACCCAAGAAAGAGACATACTGAAAAAGATGGTAACAGAGAAAATCAATCTAGGAGATCCAGCATCAAATTAGTAGAAGTTTCAGAGGAAAGAAAGAAAATGAATGAGAAGATATTATCAAATTAAGAATAGAAAGAAAAAAAAAAATACCAGGACATGTATTTCCAGAAGAAAGGGCCCATTGCACTCAGTATAATTAATGAAAAAGACTCATATCATTGTAAGGTGTACCACATCACTGTGAAACTTTAGCACACCAAAGATAAAGAGAAGATCCTAAAAGTTACCAGAGAGAAAAATCAGGTAATGTGCAAAGGACTGGGGATTAGAATGGTATTCAACTTTTCATTAGCAACATTAGAAGTTAGAAGACAATGGAACAATTGCTTCAAAATGGTAATGGAAGATGATTTTATATTCAGCTAAATAAACTATCAACGAATTACATGGACGCTACCAGACTTTGTGTTCCATCAAAACAAGGAGTAAACCAAGAAACCAAGAAGGAGATGCAAAAAACTCCACAAAACCCCAAATAGGAATCTAACGTAGGAGAAATTTGAAGGAAATTCCCAGGAAGACTGAGAAGTCACAGGAGCGCAGCAGTGCAATGAGCCAGCATGGAGTAGGATGACAGAGGTCTCTAGGGCAAACGTTTTTGTAAAAAAATGTAAATGATAGATTTTCTGTTACACTGCTAAGAAAAATTAAAGAAGACCTATATAAAAGGAGATATATACCACGTTCCTCAACTGGAACATCAGTACTGTCAAGAGGTCAATTCTCTACTAATCGGAATAAAAAGAATATAGAGTCTAGAATTAGACCCACCCGTATATGATCACTTGACTTTCCCTATTCAGTTCAATGTGGAAAGGAAGGTATTTTCAATAAATGGAGCTGAAGCAGCTGAATAGCCATATGGGAAAAAAATGAACCTACACTCACACCACACGTCAAAATTTATTCAAGATAAGTCACAGACCTACATGTGAAAGCTAAAACTGTAAAGAGTTTATAAGAAAACATACTAGAATATCTTTGTAACCTTAGAATAGGCAAAAAATTTCTTGGAAAGACACATAAGTCACAAGCTATTTTAAAAGTTTAATATTGATAAATTGAACGTCATTAAAATTAAAAACATCTGTTATCGAAAGACTTGAGAAAGGGAAAAGGTAAGCCAGAGAATGGTCTCAACATGTCTGTCTGACAGAGAACTCATATTCAAAATATATTAAGAAATCCTACTAATAGAGAATAAAAAGATAACCCAGTTTAAAAGTTGGATAAAGGACTTAAATAGTACTTCATAAAAGAAATTATACAAATAGCCAATAAGCATATGAAAAGATGCTCAACATCATTAGTCCTCAGGTAAGTGCAAGTTAAAAGTACAATATGGGGACTTCCCTGGTGGCGCAGTGGTTAAGAATCCACCTGCTAATGCAGGGGACACGGGTTCGAGCCCTGGTCTGGGAAGATCCCACATGCCACGGAGCAACTAAGCTCATGTGCCACAACTACTAAGCCTGCGCTCTAGAGCCCACGAGCCACAACTACTGAGCCCGCATGCTTCAACTACTGAAGCCTGCGCACATAGAGCCCGTGCTTGGCAACAAGAGAAGCCACCGCAATGAGAAGCCTGCGCACCGCAACGAAGAGTAGCCCCCGCTCGCTGCAACCAGAGAAAGCCCATGTGCAGCAATTAAGAGTCAGTGCAGCCAAAAAAAACTACAATATGATACCAGGACACATCCACAAGCATGGTTCAAATTTAAAGGCTGGTCATACTGAATATTGAGAAGGATGTGAAGCAACTGGAACTTTCATTCATTGCTGCTAAGAGTATAAAATGTTCCAACCATTTTGGTAAACTGCTTGACAATTCCTTTTAAACTTAAACATAATCCTATTCTATAATCTAGATATTCCACTCCTGTGTATACACCCAAGAGAAATGAGGGCATACACTAAAAAAAAAAAAAAAAAAAAGCCTGTACAGGAATATTCATGGCAGCTTGCTTTATAATAGCCCTAAACTGGAAACAATCCATATGTCCAGTATCAGGAGAATGGAAAAATTATGGTAAATTTATTCAATATGATTAATAAAGAGGAATAAACTATTGAATGAATTACACACAACACATTATGTTGAGAGAAAGAGGCCAGACACAAGACTATATATTGTAATATTCCATTTATATGGAGTCAAGAACAGACACAACTAATTTATGGTGACAGAAGTCAGAGTAGTTGTTCTGTGGGTGGATATTGCCTGGAAAGGTGCATGTGAGAACATTCTGGTGGTAATATTTCTATTATTAGAAATATTAATATATTTATTATACAGGTCTGTATATCATGACCTGGGTAGTGATCACAAGGGGGACAGTGAGCTTAAGCTTAAGCTTTGTGAATTTTACTCCATGTAAATTAACCATCAATAAAGTACTGATAGAAAAATAGAAGCGTGAACTCTTTTTAAAACATGGAAGCAAGCATCAGAAAAAACTGTCAAAAGAATTTAAAGTGGTTGTTATTGGTCTTCATAATAAACCTTTTAGTATTATTTAATTTTTCATGTATTTTATAATAAAAAAAAATTTTTAATTACCTCCCACAAAACAGAGGGATATGCCATTGTCTGACATATATCAATAGTAAGTACTCTGTGATGATTTATGATTTGAAGGAAAGGAAAGAGGGAAAAAAGGAGGAAGGGAGAACAGACCTTATTGCAGTGTTTGGTGTTTTGGTGGTGGACTCCTGATACAAGATTCGTATATTGAACATTCCCTATCACTGAATAAATAGATCACAAAATTCTGCCCTCTTCTCCACTAACCTTATGCCATTTTTACAAAGCACTACATTACTAAATGTCATGAATATCCAGAATCAAGGTGGTGGTCCCAGTTGGCCAAGTGACCTCAGGTGAGTCCCTTCACCTCCAAAGACTTTAGTTTGTTCATCTCAAAAGTAAACCAGAGGCTGGCTGGTCTCATAGGTCCACCGCATCTAAATTGCCCCTTGGGGGCTTCCCTGGTGGCGCAGTGGTTGAGAGTCCGCCTGCCGATGCAGGGGACGTGGGTTCGTGCCCCAGTCAGGGAAGATCCCACATGCCGCGGAGCGGCTAGGCCCGTGAGCCATGGCCGCTGGGCCTGCGCGTCCCAAGCCTGTGCTCCGCAATGGGAGAGGCCACAACAGTGAGAGACCCGCGTACCGCAAAAAAATATATATAATAAAAAATAAATTGCCCCTTGGGACTTACCAGCTAAAGAGGTTTCACATAAAATGTTTTCCAAGGAGCTGTGTCTGCCCTGGCCAGCTTCCTTGAGTTTATCTGGGTGGTCTTTCGTGACATATTCTTCACCCCATTCTTTACTATCCTTTGGCTGCCTCCACACACCAGGTGGAAGATGGCCCTTGTGTTGGATATCAGCCGAGAGGCAAGTCTTAAGGTTTTCTTCTGCTTCTGGAGTTGTTGGGTTCATTCCTGAAAAATAACGTCTGCCATCAAGTTCTGATCGTTTAAAGATTATATTTGTTACGAACTCTTAAATATTATGCCTCTGCTTGGGTACAAGTATCCCTTGAGGATTAAATATATCAATTAAGGATTAAAAGCCTCCACAGTTGCAAAGCATCAACTTTCTCTGTTTGTGGTCTATGTTCTCACTCTTTGTACACAGTCTCTACTGAATAAGGACTTTTAAAAAATAAATTTATAAAATAATGTAACTAACTTATAATAGTATGTATTGACTCCTCATACCTGCTGCCTCTCAGGTGAGCACACCAGGGAAGAAAATACAGAAAGAGGAGGAAGAAGGGTGCCGAACACAATGCCTTATTTTGGAATTTGTCTTTCTTTGCCCTAACGATGGTAAGTTTCCCAAAGGCAGGAGGAAGGGAGGGAGGGAAGATGAAATAATTTATAAAATTCTGGTGAATTATCTCTTAAATAAACAACTTTTAAATTACATAAACTATAAGGTATGTGGTCCACAGAACACTTATGTCATGCTACCTACACCTGTGAGCTCTCAGCAAGTGTAAATTCATTGGTAACTAAAATGAGCCCGAAGGGACCAGGAATACTGGTTTTGTCTTAAACTTCTCTGCCCCTTCTCTCTCTTTGGGTTTCACTGAGTCACCAACCTAGTCCAGCACACGTCTTGGAATCTTAGTAACCATAGTGCTTTACCTCGCTTGGGTTCTTTCATGCCTGGTTTGGGACTTAGGGAGTAGAAACAGGGAAGGTAGAAGAAGGGAAAGGGGGGAATTGCTAGAAGAAAAGAGAACTCAGAGAAGAGCCACTCACCAGGACCCATCATACCCTTCACATTGCTATCTCCTACATGCATGGATCTGGCCTCTTGAGCTGCAGAAGAAGGAAAGCTTTCAGTCAGTATTCATTTCACTATCATAGACTGGCACCTGCTATGAGCTAGGGACTGGGATAGATTCACAGAGCTTACCTTTGACTGGGGGAGCCAGAGCAGTTAAAAAAGAAAAAAGAGAATTACAATATAGTATGACAAGTACTATTTTCCCATTTGTAAAAAGATATAATAAGTGATACTTAACTCATAGATAACCCTAAGAATTAAATCAGATAACATTTCTAAACTGTACACAGCAAGAGTTAATTATTGTGTAACTATGGTGATGAGGATGGTAATGCTGAGCAGAGCCAGAACGATGCTTTTAAAATGTAAGGCAGACCCTGTCAAGCCTCTGCTTAGCCCTCCAACAGCTTCCCATTTCAGTGTGAAGGCCAAAGATCTTAGATTGATCTTAAGGCCCTGAAATACCTGCCCCCCTCCCCTGCCTGATATTTTTCTTTCTTTTTAAAAAAAACAAACCCACATCTCCTATTGTCTCCCTGTTCATTCTGCTTTAGCCCCACTGGTCTTCTTGCTATTGCTTGGGCACATCAGTTATGTTCCTACCAGGACCTTGGGGCTGTTCCCTTCCCTCTACCCGATATCCATAAACTAACTTTCTCACTTCCTTCAGGTCTTTACCTGGCACCCTCTCTAAAATTACACCTCTGTTTCCTTATTTGTCATCACATCTAACATACTACGTATTTTATTTGTCTTGTTCATTGTCTGCTTCCTTCAGAACAAGAACTCCAAGAGGGAAGGACTTTTTGTTGTTTTGTTCATTATGAAGTCCCACCACCTAAATCAGCGCCTGGGGTGGATGGATGGATAGAAGGAAGGGTAGTGGGACGGCTACACCTTGACTGCAACCTCATGAGAGACCTTGAGCCAGAGGCACCCAGCTAAGCTGTGCACAGATTCCTAACTCAGAAAAACTGACATAATGAATGTTTGCTATTTTAAGTTACTGAATTTGGGGTCAGTAGATAACAATGGCACCATTTTGTAATTAACAGTGGGTAAGCCAACCCTTTCTAAAAGTTTGGTCCTTTGACCCTGAGTTTAAACATGACCTACCACCAATCGTATCCAGAATGTCTTACTACAGCACGTTATCCCCAAATTTCTGTAGTAACTCAGTAGAATAAACTATATTATATAAGCCATACCCATATAACAAGTAAGAAAGGAGAATTTGCCACCAAACAGCGAGTTTAAATCCACCTGGGCACTTTGGAAATATAACTTTTAATCTTTTATCTTGTGAACATGGTCGGCTGCCCCAGGCTTGACATTGATCTGACCTCTACCTTCCAAGTCCATTCTATATTCTTCCCTAACAAGATCATCCTTTTATGTCATGCTGTCTATGACACGGAGCAAAGAAAGTAGGACGACCTGTGATGAACCCACTCCCCAGATGGATCAAATGAGTTTTCCCAGGCTGTACCTATTGAGTCTCTAAAATAAACTACTCAAATGGGTAAAAACTAAAAATAAAAAAGCAAATCTGTACTTTGAAGTTAATACCTATTAAAAGCCCCTTGATTAGGAGTTTGAAATTCAGTTATCCAAAGCACATTTATTGTCTTTGAATATATGAGCCACATTGTTTCTTAAGCCATAAGGGTAGGAAACCACCAGTGCTGCCCTTGAGGAGCTTACAATTGATCTAGAAGTCACTGAGCCTCTTTTGGAGACTTTCGACATGAGACCAGAATAAGAGGAAAATTCATCCAATGTTAATATCTACATTCATGCTCCTTCGTATAAGGTGCTTGCTAGACATTGTTGAGGATACAAAGATGTAGCAAACATGTAATCGAACATGGTTAACGACATTGCTTGGAAAGCCAGTCTCTTCAGTACTGCCACATGCAATTATTTTCTAACATCTGTTCCATCATCCCAGATCAGGGATGTGCCTGTGGCTGTTTCAGCCCACAAACAACACCAGATCAGTTTTCCAGACAAAGGGGAGTACAGAGTTAGATTGTTGCTGACATCACTGCCTGCCAGTTAGAGCAGATATGAATATCTCATATCCGTGAAAACTTGGCTGAAAAAAAAAAGGAGAACACACAATTTTATGTCTATGCAGAGAGACAAGGATTGAAAATAATGTAGAAAAGAAAACAATTTATTAGAGTGAATAATTTTTAAAATTTTTTCTCCTGTGGCTGATATAGTATTATTGTGCAGTAAGTTATTTCCAATCCATTTGAAACTTAGAATACCCAGATTAGTATTTTCCCCCAAAAGAAAATCTTTTAAAATTGGGCAGACTCTCCCCATCTCTTAGATCCCCTGGATTCTTCTACATTCCAGTTACAAAAGGAAAAATTCTGAGCAATACACCATTTTCCTCTAATAAGGATGGATGATGTAAGCCTATTCTCAACGTTACTTAAGCCCTAGGAACCAAGGAAGAACTACTTGGCTAATTCAGTATGATGTGTGAACTGTACCTTTTTCATAGGCCTGAGAAGGCAAAAGGTTTGTAAAGTCTTCACTTGGAAGAACAGGTTCAGGGATGTTGATGGAACGGAAAGGACTTCCTTGTGCTTGAGCAGGTCCGGCCTGTGAGCCATGTTCTTCTTTTTGAGTTTTCCTAAGGAAGGAAAACAAAGGCTCTTAATACATGATGGGGGAAGAAGAGAGCAAGTTCAGAATAGGTCAAGAAAACTTCTGAACCCTATAAAATTGCTGTTTTTATCAATTAAAAACAGTTAAATACTAGCAGTTCGCATGACTCATTACCAAAGCTGGAGAAAAAAAATCAAACATCTACAAATCACATTCTAATTGTCATATCCATATTCATATTTTTCTGTTACTGGCTTCCCTGTGGTCAAGCTCTTCACAGAGTTTACAGTGGTGTCAGTTTGCTTGGGATGATTTACATTCTCTTCACAAACCAACACAAAGGTAGCAGGAAGGAGCAGGTCCTCAACTGAAAACAATGAACCATTCTCCAGGGTCACACAAATATTATTTCTATTTTAAATCTGATAATATTAAAACATATAACAATGAAGATTATGTCTGTTTATTGGTGAAGCTTTACTTGATTCAACCTGGTTGAGATATTGTTTAACATAAATTTATTTTCAATGGTCAAAGTCAAATAATAGTATTAGAGAAATTTCAGAAAACTAATAAAGAAAGAAAATCACTGGTGACCCCACTATCTTAACACAGTCGTAATTTAAATATATCTTTCTAGTTGTTATTTTACATGTTTTTACAGTTGACATTAAATTCTACATGGCACTTTACATCCTTTTCATTTAACTTCCTACTGTATTAAGTGCGTTTTCTATTACCATTCATTTTTAGTATTAACCAACTTTTATGCTGCATAGCCTCCATCACATGCTGGCCCATGGAGCCCAGTGGCCAGCTGTACACCAAGACTGGGGAAGGTGTTCCTGGTGCCTTTGTACAAGCCGCTGCTTACGGGTTTGCCTTTGGTCAATTTTTTGGTCAGACACTCACTTGGCTTTAACTTTTCGAGATTCTCTTCGCTTCTCCTGTTGAAGCTGTTCAATTTTCTGTTGCATTTCTTCTTGTTTGGAAGTGATGGCCTGGATCATTGACATGGCATTGCTCAGCTCTTCCTAAAAAATAAGAATTGATATGTATTTAACCTGGTATATGAAGTATATCTAGTACACAGTAAGCTTTTAATACATACTTGTTGAATCAATGAATGAGAGATAACAATTTTACTTCTATTGTAGCTTCTAATTTTAACACAGAGATCCAAGAAAGTAAAAACATGATATAGATATTTTTCCATGAAAATTAGTGAATGGGTCAGAGGAATACTCTTGTATTTGGTTGCTAGGCAAAAAGGCAAGTTTTCTACTTCTGTTACTAAGACCAGGAATCTCTCTTCAGCAGGGAAATAGAAGAGGGGCCCACCTTAAAATAGTTCAATGAATTCTTCATCTCAGTAACTTTTTCTTCCATGGAACATCTGCAGCTCTTAACCTTCTCTTCCAAAGCATATTCTCCATGTTGAATTCTTGACAGTTCTTGCATTGCTTCTGTGAAGCCAGTTTTGAGTTCAGAGGCTAGAGCCTGCAACTAAATAATACACAAAGAGTGAATTCAGTTTGCTATAAATTATTATAAATGGTATCACTGACACCTCGGACGTTTCTCTTGTTTGAGAAATCAGGCTCTTGAACATGTGCAGAACTCATTTACTAGAAGACTAAAGTTTGGACAACTTAAGGAAACCTTGGCCCCATTCATCTAGGAAAAAGAGGATCTTCTTTATATCACACATGCTGAAGTTTGATAGTGACAAGAAAGCAAGCAATTTTAATTAAGTTGGCAAGTGCTTCTGCAAGCTACTATTTATTCTCACACTTTTGATTAAAAAGAGATTTACTTGAAAAGCAACATATGCGTGTGAAAGACAGTGTTGATCTGTAACTCTTCAAATTCCATGAAAGAAGGGATGTTGAAGAAATTCAGATATTTTTTCCTTAAAAAATGAAATGATAAAAAGAGTAATAATTAAGCATATCTGAATATTTCTTTGAAAGGGAATAAGTTGTTTTTTTTTTTTTAAATATTCTTGGATGATATCATGGAAAAGGAGATAATGGTATTTCCAGTGGCAGGAAATAGCTACAATAGTAGAAGTTCAGCACATTGATAGTGATGTGAATCGTCTTCAGCCATCAAGCCCAGTTGTGTAGGAATGCACACTGGATTTTTATTGTCAACTTCCAACCATGAAAAGGGTGTCAATTTTGGAGTCAGATAGGGTATAAATCCTAGCATTCTCCTACAAGTACTAAAACCTCAGCCAAGTTGGTCAACCTCTTTGTAGCAGTTTCCTCATTCATAAAATAGCTGTGATAACATTTCACTAGGCTGTCTTGAGAATTAAATGAGTAAATGTAGGTAAGGTACCTGCCACAGCATATGCTTGATACATAAAATGTGTTCAAGAAATTTTAATTCTTTTCCCCCTTTAAGTATCAAATCAGAAAGTTAAGCACAAACAGAAATGTAGAGAAAATGGAGCACTTCTAAAGTTCAGTTTTATTTATTTATTTTTATTTATTATTTTTTTGTGTGTGTGGTACGCGGGCCTCTCACTGTTGTGGCCTCTCCCGTTGCAGAGCACAGGCTCCAGACTCGCAGGCTCAGCGGCCATGGCTCACGGGCCCAGCTGCTCCGCGGCATGTGGGATCTTCCCAGACCGGGGCATGAACCCGTGTCCCCTGCATCGGCAGGCAGACTCTCAACCACTGCGCCACCAGGGAAGCCCCAGTTTTATTTATTGAATAAATGAAAAAAACATTTTCAACAGACAGAAAGTTAAGATAATAATAACAATAAGATAATAATAACATTACTTTCATGATATTTATGATCTTACACTCTGCTAAGCAGAGGAATGCTTAGCTCCAGATTGCTTTTTACAACAGAACTTTTTAGAAGGTTTATTCTACAATTAAAAGTATCCACCAAGTATGCTTATTTTAAAGGGATGGAAATTAAAGTCCAGGTACCTTAACAAAATTTCTTCAAATGTGTATATCTAAACACTTTTACAACCTGATTATCCAAATGGTTCCAACTTGCAGTGGCATCTCCAATTATAAAAAGACTTACTCTCCTACACCGTATTTTCAAAATATAGGGTTTTGTGGTTCACTGTGCTTCACAAAGTTTTCTTTCGAGGGCTAGGAGGAGGGGGAAATATGAGGAACCAAAGACGTCGTTCTGAGGGAAAAAGCACGCCCTGTCAAGTGTTTGGAGCTGAAAGATTGGGAAACAACGTGAGCAATCTGTTTTTCATTCCAATCATTTTTAATTTTAATTAATCTCTGTGATGGATTTCGGCATATGTCCTAATTCAGTTGTCATGATGGATTAAATCACCAGATCAACTAGATTTGATCTGGTAATTTTCATTACATAAATTCATCTTCTGTGAGCAAAATGAAATCGATGGCCATATAAAATCAAAGCAAAACCTAGGCAAGTTTTAAAATTGAAGGAAGGAAGCCTGACATTCATTCACATTTCCTGCTTGAAAAAAAAAAAAAGGGAACCACTTTCCAACAGAAATAGGTTTCATTTTCACTGCTCCCTTAGGTGGATGTGTGGAGTTTTCCCTAGGAGGCAAAAGGAAGCAGCAGGGCCCTGGGGAAAGGATTTTCCTCACCTGTAGAACCCCAGTTCTCAAAAAATTAAGAATTATCAATACATTTCACTAACAGCCAGGTTGTATAGAGACTTTGGGAATTCTGAAACCATTTAGAGCTATGAGCCCATTTCCTTTCCATGTATTACTTTGAGCTCCCTAGATACCTGCCACTGAAGTAACACTACTGCTTTATAAACAGCTTCACAACCACTGATCAGCCAGGGAGCGGATGCCGTAGTGAATACAATCACACACCTGAGACAACAGGTCATTTTTAAGGTGCTTGGGGCTCTTAAAATCTTTACCTGCTACAGACTGGTTTTCTGGTACCAACTAGCCATTCATTTGTGAATAAAAAAATACTCTGAAGACATGGACTTGTCTTTTTTCTGCTCTCTCTGCAGCTTTCTTATTTGACAGCCCGCAGCCCACCCCCAGGATTAGAAATGGGTGTCTACCTTGTTCTCCAGCGAGTTGAACACGTTCCTCATCTCGTTGATTTTTTCATGAAGCTGCTCTAGAGAGGTTATGATCCCTCCATCCTGCCGCTGGAGGCGGGCTCCCACTGGAGGCAGGTGCAGGGAAGACTTGTACTTCGAAGCCTACGGTCCACAGAGGGCATCTTAGGCTCAAATAAATAGGGGAGGGGAGTCCGAATTCTTCCTATTTCATGCTCTTAATTTCTGTCTCTCAATTTCTTTTACTTTCTTGGCTTCTTAACTCTTCTCAAGATGAATTTTAGTCAATGTCTTCCCACTTTTTTTTCCACCAAAGATCCCTCAAACTAAATTTTCATGAATTATGTAAGTTGTTCCAACTTGTTTTTTACACAGACTTCTCTCTCCTTCCTTTCTGTCCCATTATTAAGGTCAGAAGGCTGCTATGAAGCAAATTCAGGGACTGGGCCTGTGCCTTGAGAACTCTGCAAAGTCATAAATGTCAAGATTTGAGAAATCTCCACAAGATATGCCAAATTCCTGCAACACCTGTCTAAAGGCTCTACAGGAGCAAAAGCCCAGGTATTTCGAAGTAACACATGATGGCAAGGATGGCAAGGTAACTGCTTTGGCTTCCCCCTAAATTGCGGCTGCTACAGAAGGAAGAGGTTCTTTCTGCCAGCTGCCACTTCCTAATTGTAGGCCTCTGTTAATCCAATGCAACAAACTAATCCATTGCAATTAACTTGCAACAAATTAATCCATTGCAGTGATTTAAAACACAAAGTAGGTGAGTCATTTGATCAGTCAAGAGTAAATTTCCCAAATCTACTCGTCTACACTCCCTGCAGAGGTTGATCCTTAAAGTCATTCTCACAGGGCACTATTGAGGCTGCTGTGAAGCCCATTGGGCTGGAAATTTATCTTATCCATCCTTGGATGCACCACAGGTCTAGCAGAGTTAACCTCTCTGGAGCTAGGAGGACATTCCTCAATGCTAAAAAGAGACTGAGGCTCAAACTGGGCTTACAAATCCTAGAAAATGTTCAGTGGCAGTTTTGATGATGAAACCTATTACTGCAGGACTGGTTCCCATAGTTTTTCAGTTAGAGTTTCTTTGGGTATATAACTCATTTTCTTAAATTATTTTCATTACAGGGAAAAATAAAGAAGAAAAAAGAGAGTCACCCCAAATCGCATTAATATAACCATTAACATTTGGGCATATTTCCTTGTAATTTGTGCTGTGAATATAAATGCGGATATTTATATTGTTGAAATCACACTAAAGATATATTTTGATGCTGCCCTCCCCTTTTTTTTCTTTTGGCTAACATTCTTATAAGCCCTTTCCCTTAGCCTTCAAATTTTTATCTAAGTAGGTATTTTTAATGGCTATATAATATTCCATCCTACAGATGCGCCAGAGTTTACCTACCCATTCACCCTTGTTGGAAATTTTTGTTGTTTGTAATTTTTTTTTTTTTTTTGTGATACGTGGGCCTCTCACTGTTGTGGCCTCTCCCATTGTGGAGCACAGGCTCCGGTTGCGCAGGCTCAGCGGCCATGGCTTACAGGCCCAGCAGCATGTGGGATCTTCCCGGACCGGGGCACGAACCCGTGTCCCTTGCATCGGCAGGCGGACTCTCAACCACTGAGCCACCAGGGAAGCCCCTAGAATGCTTTTTATTTAAAGATTTGTATGTATTTCAGGTTATTTCCTTAGGATAAATTCCTAAATATGAAATTACTGTGAGTCAAAGGATGTTAGGTTGTATTGACCCAAAGGGCAATCTACCGTATTAGAAGGAGACAACATATTTAATTAATTAATAATTATACAAAATATATTTGACCAGAGGGTTTGAAAAGTTATAACAATATGGTTGTATATTCTTAGAAACATGCTGTATGATGTGCAATGTCCTAAATTAGCGTATTCGGAGAAACATGTCTCAGACAAGATGTATGAAACATAGGTAGTATAATTGGTGGAAGCTGAAGAGTCTACACTGCTAAGGCTACAAGTGAGGCAAAAACACAGCTGGAGTTCAAATCATTAGTGTGAGGGTTGAGCTAGAAGTAAATTGCACAATTGCCACATCTGTTGCCTTAATTGGGGACACCCGACGCCCACTTCTTATGTTAATGGAATCATAATTTTAGAATACATATTCAAAATGAAGTAATCAAGGCTGAAGCAAGACAGTGTGATTCTGGAGAAGATATTGGGGTGGACTTTGAGAGGGTCATGTGCAGTGGACCAAGGACAGGAAGGAAAGGGGACAGACTTGCATTCAAATAAAAGGAAGTATACTAAGCTAAGGAGCAGTCAGCGTGTCCCCACTGATTCACCTGGTCCACAGTAATTCTACCCGGAATGAACTGGGAGATGGTAGTACTCATTCTCCTGTTCCCTTCTGTGACCCGATTTAGGTCATGGTACCTTACTGTTACCAAGGAGGTCACGTCCATTGAACGAACAGGGAACCAATTTGGGGTACAAACATTTTAACACTTTTTCTGCATTTTAACTATTAATTTTCATAAAAGGTTCCACCAATTTACACACACACTCATCAGATATAAATACTATTAATTACTGTATTTTTTAATTTGCTAATTAGGTAGTCAAAAACTAATACTCCTTGTTTTAATCATTGTTTCTTTGAGCTTCAACCTTTTCTTCCATGTATTAGCCATCTGTAATCTTACTTTGGGAAATTACGTTCTTTGCCCGTATTCTACCGGGGTTTCAGAAGTTTCCTTTTTATTAATTCTATGAACTATTTATACATCATTAAACCTCTGTAATATTTTGGTAGGAATTTTTCCAATTTTGTTATTTGTCTCTGAATTTGTTGAAAATATTTTTACATTGGGAAAATTTTTAATTGTGATGTGATGAACGCTCTACCTTTCCCTTGTGATTTCGTCCAGTGCTTTTTTACTTAAAAAGACATTTCACATCCAGAGACAAAATAAATATTCACTAATTCTAAACTTTTATGGTTTTTAAAAATATTTAATCCTTTCATCCACTTTTGAGTTTATTTTGATTAGAGTATGAATTGAGAATCACTTCTTTCTTTTGCAAAGAACCAGACAATTTTCCAAATACCATTTGGCACCAGCCTACATGACTGCATCAGACCTCTTGGCTCAAAGCGATATATACATCTCACGATATTCATTCATTCATTCAACTAATATTTATTGAATATGTGTTGTGTTCCAGGCACTATACTTTATTCTGAGAGTTCCACAGAGAGCAAAATGTACTAATCCCTGCCCTTGGAGCTTACATTCTAGAGAAGGAGACAGACAGTTAAAAAATAAATAAGCAAGTTAATATTTACTATAATGTCAGGTAGGGATGGGGGAGTCTATTGAGAAAATAAAATAAGGAGATAGAAAATGGCTGAAATGTCATATGTTGCTTCAACTTTCGATGTCACAGGTTTTTTTTGTTTTTTAATATTTATTTATTTTGGCTGCGCCGGGTCTTAGTTGCGGCATGCTGACTTCTTCGTTGCAGCATGCATGTGGGATCTAGTTCCCTGATCAGGGACCGAACCCAGGCCTCCCACATTGGGAGCGCAGTCTTACCCACTGGACCACCAGGAATTCCCGACACTTCAACTTTCATATTTTGCTCTCCCTTTTTAGTATAGATTGTATCTATTATAGTTAATTTCTCCCTGCATCCCTCCTTCCTCTTCCTCTTCTTCTTTCTTTACTTCTCCTCCTTCATCTTCTTTTGGTTAAATGTTGCTTGGAGTAAACAGACTGGGGCTTAGGAGACATTCTTTTAAAACAAGGATGGGGTTGTAATCACAGCATCACAGAGGTCATATAGGCCAACTTCACTTCTACTGCTTCACTTGTTCCTCTGTGAACAGATGTACTTGGATTTGTGATGCAATAAGAGAATGAGGCCACCCCCACTGCAGCTATATTTAGCCAACATTCAGGGAGTGACCTACATTAAATCTATAATAGACTTTAAATCATACCTGAGTTTAAAGAGATAGTCACACTCATTCAAATGCCATACAAAGGTCAGATGTTAACAGAGGGGAGGTGGGCGGGGAAGGCTTTTGGAGGTCTTGGACAAGTAAAGCATCAAATCAGCACTGAGTGAAGACTCACTCTGGTTTCCAGACCTTTGTTCAGGCTAGTCCCTCTGCCTGAAATACCCTCCCACATATCCACTTACCAATGATCAACTCGTCCTTAAATGCCTGCTCCAAATCCTTCAGTCAATATTAATTCATCCCTTGCCCATATTCCATAGAATTTTATCAATACCTCTGTTATAATTCTTCTAACAGCCTACCTTGTATGAGCTATTTATTGTATGGACACTTAAAAATCAATGAGAATGTCTGTTTCATCTGTTTCATCTCCCGTTAGGCCAAGCAGAAGACTTTGCACATAGTAACTGCTCAATAAATATGCATTAAGTTGAAATGAAGCTGTTTCCTTTGCCCCTTCTCATTGCTGGTCTGGTTCTAGGAGCAACATGTTAAAATGTTTTCATAATCTTGTGCTGGCTTGCCCTAGTTGGGTCCACAGCAATGATCTCTTGCATGATATTTTTGGGAACTAGTTGTTAGTTTCACTTTACTGTTACTTAAACTCAACAAATCTAAATTACATTTCCCCCAAGCTACCTGCTCCTCTGGATTCCTGTATCTCTATTTGGGAGACCACTCTTTTTCCTAGTTACCAGGGCTTAAAACCTTAGAGCCAACTTTGAAATCACCTTTTCTCCCAACCCCCATCAAGCCCTGTCAATTCTTTCTTCCTTCTCATGTATTCCAGATAACAATGTCTTAAGTCTAGAGAGGGGCATGAGTTTCCCTAACCCAAGCTACTTTTACATTACAAATTATGTCAGAATAATCTCTATGATTTTTAAGGACAGAAATTTACTTTAAATCACATGCGGAAGATAGAAGCCAAAGAAATGCTATGTAGAGAGCCAACAGCCCAATGTGACCCTCGTTGCAAACATATTACATAAAATTTTGCAGAACATTTATCTCCCTTGTAAATCAAATTATTCCCATTGTTTAAAAAGAGATTAAATTTTTTTCTATTAACGTATTTGAACACTTGCAATATTAACCCCCTTTTATTTTCAGTTCTCCCTGCTAAAATAAGAAACTAAGAAAAATAGATCTCTCACTCCTGACTGAAATGTTATCGCACAGTGTAATGGCCAGGTTGATGGAGGCAACAGGAAGAAAAGCAGCGTTGTTGTGGGAGTGGTGGTGCTGTAATTTATAAACTGGATAAGTTGTCCTTCAGTCATCAGTTTTCTCAAAAGTACAATGTGAATGGTACTCTCGTCCCTGCCTATCCCACAACCTTAAGTGAACAAATACAATGATATATGTAGAAGCTTTTATGAGTGCTAAAAAAATTTATACATAAAGGACAGTCATCACTGTGACACATAGGAGAGCTCAAAACAATCTGTGTCTTTACCTGGTAAATCTGTGTGGAAGGATTATTCATCGGCTTATGTTCATTCTCTCCTGTAGGGAGAAAGAGCTTTGTTTAATCAACACAATTCATTCTGTCCCTATTCTCTTCAGACACATGCAGGGAATAAGGGGACTTATAGGATCCTAAATCTGTGCCTGCATGACAGGAAGCCAATGATTCAACCAGAACAGAAGATAAATTGGTGTAGGTGATTTTATATTACATCCTAATGACCAAACCATATCTACCTGATGTAACTCTTATAGTAGAAAACCATGCTCTAACGTGGTGGGGAAGTTTCTCAATCAAACTGAATGACGAGTAATCATTAAATAGTCAGAAGGGAATGCCCATGAAGGGTCTTTCTCTTATTTTGGGGGCTGACTGAGGTTTACTTGAGGGGAAGTCAGGAAGGCACCTATTCAGTCCACAGTCAGGAAGGCATCTATTCAGTTGTCACTTTATTATTCTCAGGAGGCCTCTATAAAATATCCCTTACTTCTCCTGCCTCTGATCCTTGCTAAACTTCTGAACTTTGCCCTTCTGTCACTGCCCAGATCAGCTAAGGGAACCTTGCCATCCTCCTGGACAAGAGGGTTGATAGAAGGGAATTGTCAATGCAAAGGATCTGGGAATGATGCAGGCAGAAAGAAAACAATACTGTCAACACCAGAGACTGTGAAACACAGGTCAAACACAAAGGAAGTAGTAGGTTATAAATACCTTTTATACCTAGGGAGGAAAAAAGGTTGGCCTAGAATGTACCTTTTGGAATCACATTGGTTGGCTCTGAAGATGAGGCAATCCATGTAAAACATGCAGTCCACATGAAGCCCTTTACTCATCCACTTAGCTACATCTCCTTTGTATGAATTGTATGAATTGAATCACATTGTATGAATCAAGCAGTTTATAGATGAAACCCCTGGTTGCAAATATTTGGTTGTATGAATGTGTATATTGTTCTCCTAAGACATGCGGGTATAGGGAACCCTTCCTTAGAGGAACCAGCCTCGGTATGTTAAGTTCATAAATAATACGTAACCTCAGCCCAGAATTTATACACACCGAGGTCTGTCCCTATAAAATCCAGATGGTTTGAGATTACCAAAATTCCCCACACAAGCTTAAGTAAAGATTACTTAGCCCATTTTATGCTATGTCCCAACAGCCTGGTATAATGTCAAGAACCAGAACTTGGGAACAGAGACCAGGCTCCCAAATCAAACGTTGATAGGTTGTGGTTTGTAGCCTGACTTCTCTATGACTGTTTCTTCACCTGTCTATTGGAGATGATAATAGAACCTACTTTTATATGGTTGATTCTATATGGTAAAGATTAAAAGAGAAAGCCCTATGTTTTTAGGCCAGCCTAGGAGGTGTTGGATGTCTGTTAGTTGAATATGTATCTTGGCCTTATTCAGCAGGTCGTTCTGAGGCAGTCCTAAAGTTATTGCTAAGAAAAGTAACATAACTACTCAAATTGTATGTATACATGTCGCATTTCCTGTTTCCCCAGCACCAAGTCTATGCTCTTCGTGGTCATTCTACTATGATAAGGAAATGAGAACAGTCAGGTTAACATATTATCATGTTTTGAGACAAGGGCAAGACAAGCCCACAACCTACATTTCTTAAATCCTGAACCTTAAAGCAAGACATAGGAGAAATCTAACCTTGCTTTGTTTTGGTTTTTTCCATGGTGCCTGTTGCTTCTCTCCTCCAGCTTATTCTTCAACATTGCATCTTCATTGTCCCTGGATCAGGCCATCCCCTCTTCCCCGGACCTGTCAGTTGAAATCAAGAGTAAGGGAACAGGTGAAGTGACTGGATTTACTTTATGTGTTAACTTTAAAAAACTGAAATGAACACAGCTATTAGAAGCAACAGGCGTTGTGCGCAATTTCAGAAGAGTGAAAATATTGTTGAGTAAATATTTAGCTTAAAACCCAAAGGTAGGGCTTCCCTGATGGTGCAGTGGTTAAGAATCCACCTGCCCATGCAGGGGACATGGGTTCGAGCCCTGGTCTGGGAAGATCCCACATACTGCAGAGCAACTAACCCCATGCGCCACAACTACTAAGCCTGTGCTCTAGAGCCCACGAGCCACAACACCCACGTGCCACAACTACTAGAGCCTATGCTCCGCAACAAGAGAAGCCCCCACAATGAGAAGCCTGAGCGTAGCAATGAAGACCCAACGCAGCCAAAAATAAACAAACAAAGCAAATAAATAAATAAATTTATATTTAAAAAACTCAAAGGTAAGTATCTTGTCGACAAGTATGAAATTCATTACTTAAAATTATGGTAGTTTTTAAGATACTATTTTGGGGATCAAATAAATTAATTTAAACCCATTGATTTTATTAGCAGGGTATAGTTTAAGGAAATTAACTTGAGCAGGCGTAAAGGCTAATATATCTGTTTCTATTTAATTAAATAGTAAGTTCCTTGATGGCCTTATCCCCACTTTCTGCATCTGGTAGACTTTTTTACACCAGGGGATGCTTGTCAAATGTAGCCTGGCTGCTGTGACCATTAGACATGAAACGGCCAGTTCAGAATGAAATCTAACAAGCAAAAATAGTGTTGTGGACATTGGCCCTCTTTTTATCCATCTAGAATTTCCAATGATTGGGGAATTCCCCAACCTTATGAGGCTTGATCAGAGGCCTCCCATTATATAGAGGCTGAAAGTGCCAGGTTCTCCTAGCCTCCCTTGCAGCTAAGGTATGATGTGCACATGGTACCACTTTGATACACCCACCCCAACTGGCCGTTGCAGAAGAATTTCCTAAGGCAGATATACTTGATATACTTTCTACTTTCTTAGAAATAGAAAGAATTCTTAAGACAGCAGCAGCAGCAGCAGCAGCAAGGAGGGTGGTGGTGACCATGATCTGGTACAGACAGTTTAGGTAACTCAAGCTGCTGCTGTTCTTGGTCCTTTCCTCACCAGAACAGCTGTACTACATGATTTGGGGCGCTGCTGTTGGCCGCATATCCCAAACTTGGTTCTCCAGTCTCCTAGCAATTCTATGAGCTGCCCATATCCTTTCAACAAATTCCTTTGCTGCATAAATTAGCCAGAACTATTTTTTACTGCTTTGTGACTAAGAAACCTAATTGAAACAATAAAAATATATTAACACTATCCAAGATTGAGAAGACACAAGTTAATAAGACTTTGCTCATTGCTCTAGAAAAGACAAATCTAATCCACAGTGATAAAATGCAGATCAGCAGTTGCCTAGAGCAAGAGGTGGGAGTTTAACTGGGAAAAGGCACAGTGAACTTTTTAGAGTGATAAAAATATTCTGTTGCTTAATTGTGGTAGTGGTTATACAGATGCATAAATTTGTCAAAACTCGTCAAAATGTATATTTTGACTGGGTGCATTTTATCCTGTATAATTTATACCTCAAAGTAGAATTGGTGTTTCATTCATATATTGAGGTCTGTGAAGCAAAATGATAAATTGACAGTCTGGAAGGTTCACATGGATGAAAACCTGGTCAATAGCTACACAGTTATAAATGAGGGATCTAAAGGAAGGCCCAAAGTGAAGGCCATATGCCATTTGGAATCTTGTACATTTTTCATGTGAGCATGGAAGTTATGTCAAGGTAAGGCATCTTCCCTAGCTATCTGAATCTCTTTCATAGCTTATATAAACATTACTAAGATGAAATGTTTCTGCTCCTTAGCAACTGATTTGATATTTAATGAATTCCATGATGAATATAATTAAATCACAGAATGTTAGAGCCAAAAAGGCACTGAGGAAACTATTTGATCCATCTTCTTCATTTATAGGAGAAGCAACTGAGGCCTGGAGAGAAGAGAAGTGACCTGCTCAAAGCCACACAGCTTTGAAAATAATTGTTAGAAGTGATTTCTGTTACTATTTGGGGGAAAAAATCTTGAAATATGTGAAGCCATATTTTAATGGGATTTTATGGATAATTAATTCCAGCAGATTTATTGATCTAACCTACAACTAATTAAAAACAAACCCCAAAACCTCCATCTATCTGAGATAAAATGTAAATTTTTGCATTTTCAGAGGTAAGACATCATCAAGCTCACAAATGTACAAATAGTTGCTGATTTCAAGAAGTAATCAAAGGTATGTGGTTACTAGAAAATAAATTAGAAATTTTCTTTTATTTATTTAATTACGAAAGCAACCAAACCACATTGTAAAAATTTTAAAAATATAGAGGGACAAAACCAACTATAATGCCTCTACTTAATGACCACAGTCATTTGATTGTATTGCCAGTCAATCATTTTGCTCTTGAATGTTTTACCTGATTGTTAATGGAGCCTACCTATAATTTTTTATCTACTTTTCCACCTACATTATAACATAAGCATGTTACTTTCTTTTACAAATTGGACCATTATTATTCATGTTGTTTTTATTGTGGTCATTTGGGTAGAGGGCACGAGTGTTCCTCCTTAGTCCCAGTCAGTGTTAACAATCTGCTGGAATTCTTCCATCCCTTTCTCCATCCTCATAGAACCACATTCAAACATATATACAGAATATACATATATGGGGTGGAGCTGTCATTGTAGTTCATACTGTACCTCTCTGCATCATCTCTCTCACTTAATACATCGTAGCAATCTTTCCAAGTTAATTGGTATAGATCTAAAAATCACTTTTAATGGCTGCATAATATCCATGGTAGGAATGACCTGTGTTAATCATTCCTGTATGGATGGGCATTCCCCTTATTTCCATTATTTTGTCACTGAAACAATGCTGCGACAAACATCTTGGTACATAGAGCCATACATATTGGTGCTTTTATGTATGTAGGGGTTTAATAGATATGACTAGGTTGCTTTCCAAAAAGACTATCTTCTCATTTCCTCCAAGAATACTGCATGAGTACCTTTTCTCCTGCATCCCAGCCAATAGTGGATGTTAATGCTTTTTAGTTCTTGCTAGTCAGATGGATGACAAGTGATACTTCATCTTACTTTTACTAATTTCTAGTGCTATTAAGCATATCTACATATACTTACTGGACATTTAGATTTACTCTTTTGTGATTATTCCTCTGCTTTGCATATTTTTCTATAGGGTCATTTGCCTTTTCCTTATCAATTAATGAGGGCTTTTATATAATATAGATTAAATATTTATTTGTCACATGATTTATGAATATCCCATCTATCTTTTTGTCTTTTGACTTTGTGGACACTTTTGCTATTGACACATTTTTTAAATTTATGAAGTCAAATAAATTTTTTCCTTAATTGCTTTTTGGTTTCTTGAGTTGGTTTTAAAAGCTCTCCTCAGCCCCAGAGTTTTATATATACATTTTTCCTAAATTTTCTTCTAAGGTTTTTATTATTGTTAAGTATTTAATTCATCTGGAATTTGTTTTTATATATGGGGTGAGAGAGTGTTCACTTTCCTTATTTTCCAGATAGCTAGCCACTTGTAGCTACACCAGTTATTACATAAATCATCATTTTCCTCCATGGAATTGAAATACCATTTCTCATATACACTGAGATCTATTATTTTTCTATGGACTCTCTATTCCATCCTGATCTATCTAACTATTCCTATTCCAAAATCACAAATTATATGGCTCTTCAGTATTTTAAAAATATTTGATGAGGCAAGTCATCTATTATTCTTTTTATAATTTGCTTTCCCTGACATTTATTTTTCCATATGAATAAATGTACTACATGATGATTTTACCCATTACAAAAAAATGTTGAAATTTTCATTGGAATTGCATAGATTTATATATTAATGTGGGAGAATTGGCATTTTTCTTACATCAAATCTTGTCATCCAAGAGCAATATAGTTCTCATTTGTCTGAATCTTGTTTTAGGTTTTTCAATCAGATTTTTTAGTTTTCTCTTAAAGTTCTTATACTTTTATTGTTAAATTTATTCTTAAATAATTTATAATTTTTATTGCTACTGTGAATGGCATTTTTTCCATTTCCAATTCTCTCTTGCTGGTTTTCGTATTCTCTCTCTCTCTCTCTTTTTTTTAATATTTACTTTATACGTAGCCACATTACTAAATTGTTTTATTAATTGTGGAAGATTTTTAAAATAAGTATTTCTAAGTGACTTTTATCCTTATTTTCAAATTTTATACTGGTTATTTCATTGTTGTATTTTATTATATTTGCTAGAGCTTCTAGAATAATGTTTACTAATAATAGTGACAGTGGATATCATTATCCATCTTCTTATTTTAATGTAAATGGCTTTAAAGTCACTTAGAATCATATATATTTTCTACCTTTGGTAAATAATCTATATCATATTTAAGTAATTTCTCTTTAGTCTTATTTTACTAAAATTCCTTATTAGGAATTTATCAGTCCTTTTAGCAGCTATTGATAGAATTGCCTTTTTCTCCTTTAATTTATTATTATAATGAATTATACCGATTCCCTGATGTTGAATCATCCTTACATTCCTGGGATATTTGCTTGGTCATAGGATATAGTTTTGTTGATACTCCGCTGGATTCTATTTGTTAATATTTAGACATTTTTGCATCTATATTCATGAGTGATTTTGATCTGTGGAGGATTTATTGCTTTTTTGTTTTTTATTCTATGGGGGGGGCGGAATTAATGTTATCCTAACTTCTTAAAGTGAATCAAAGAGTTTTTAAATCTTTTTCTATAATCTAGAAATTTTAAAATTAAATTGCAATTATCTGTTCATTGAAAGAGAGTAGAGCGTAGCTATGAAAACATTTGGTCTTAGTGCCTTTTTAAAAAAATATATCCTCTAGAGACTGTCATACAGGGTGAAGTAAGTCAGAAAGAGAAAAACAAATATCGTATATTAACGCATATATGTGGAACCTAGAAAAATGGTACAGATGAACCAGTTTGCAGGGCAGAAATTGAGACACAGATGTAGAGAACAAACATACGGACAGCAAGGGGGGAAAGTGGTGGGGGTTGGGGGTGGGGGTGGGATGAATTGGGAGATTGGGATTGACATGTATACACTGATGTGTATAAAATGGATGACTAATAAGAACCTGCTGTATAAAAAATAAGTAAAATAAAATTCAAAAAAAGTAGATCCTTAAACCCTATTCAATTTCTTCAAAAGTAATTGGTCTTTTCGACTTTTTAACTTAATTTTATAATTTATATTTTCCTAGGACATAATTTCCTTAAGTTTGTCAACAAATCTGTTGATAGAGAATAAGCGTCTAACTTTTATTGAACAGCTGCTATGTGCCAAGCACTATGCTTCATGTTTTATTTATTTTGTCACCTCTAACTGAATCCTCATATTGGTCCTGTTTAGTTTGGATCATTATCTTCATTTTTTTTTTTTTGTGGTACACCGGCCTCTCACTGTTGTGGCCTCTCCCGTTGCGGAGCACAGGCTCTGGACGCGCAGGCTCAGCAGCCATGGCTCACGGGCCCAGCTGCTCCGCGGCATGTGGGATCTTCCCGGACCGGGGCACGAACCCGTGTCCCCTGCATCGGCAGGCGGACTCTCAACCACTGTGCCACCAGGGAAGCCCTACCTTCATTTTTTAGATGAGCATATTGAGGCTTGGGAAAATGAGGTAATGACGTACCCAGGATCACAGATAAGAAATGGCAGAGGGAGACAAAATTGGAACTCAGGTCTCTGTGATTTCAGAACTGGTGGATTCAACTCCTAAATTTCTCCAAATAGTTTCACAATCATTATATTTAATTACTGAAAAATACTCGTTTGAGAAATTATATCATTGTTTTCTTTCCCTCTCCCCATTATTGAATATTAGGCTCATTCTCTATTTTTCATTATAATTAATGAATATAAAAAAGAATATAGCTTTTTTTCCCCTTATTTAAGACCTTTTTTAGGCTAAGTTTACAGAAGAGAATTACTAGTTTGAAGAGGATGATCATATTATTGAGTAATATATTTTGAAAAGTACACCTTAAAAGGGAAAATAACAGGATTACATGGACAAGTACTATGACTTTTTCTGGAAAGAGCTATACTACATTATGCAATTCCCTTTGAGATCTTACTTGTAGTCTGCTTCATTGCCTATGGGCATCCCTCACTCTCTGGGCCCAGTAATTCTTTACTCTGCCCTTCATAGTCCTTGAATCATTGCCTGCCTTTGAATAAATCAGATACTGCCACGTTCTTCTCACCAAGTTATCATGCTTCTACTCCTCCCCAGCCTTCCTCCTTTCTTTCCATCTCTACAGTAGCAATTCTAGCCTCTAATAACATCCATTTGGGCCTTGGCAGACTCTTGAAAAAAATACTGGTAAGTTTTTAGAAAAAGGCTGTTTGTCTCTAAACCACGTCTGATCATTATATAGAGCAATGGTTTTTAGTCTGTTCTTTGAAGCCTTCAGGGTTTTTTTGAGCCTGCCTTGGGAGGAGAGAGAAAGCCACCAAGCTGGTGGAGTCTTGGGCCCCCCTTCCCATCCCCTTCAACCAGAGTCTCTCTGTTCTCATCTAATTCACATACTATAGCTTTGGGGAAGAATTTTCTTTTAAAATGGGTTCCTGATGTTTTAAAAAGGCTCTAAAATGATCACAATAGAGAAATAAGAATGTTGAAACATTAACCTAAAAAGGTATAGCCAGATTTTTATGAAATTCAAGTAATAAAATTAGTAATATTAATAAAGTTAATAGAAGCCTAAGAATACTGAAAAATCTCCTGGACCTCCCCCAGACTGACCTAGAATGTATACTCCACACACAAAAGCAGGCATAAGACCACAAAAACTTAGGATTGTCTATTACTTTCCAATTACTGCTGTGACAGAAAAGGAAAGTTTGGCACTTTGGGGAATTGAAATTAATTGAAAACAGACTTGAGTTAATTTCCATTCCAGTGTCCTTTATTGAATGGGTCTTTAGTGCACATTTCTAATTTAGTAGAATGAGAACTTTTTGTGTTAGGGGGAGGGTGATGAGGAAATATTTTCCCCTGAACTAAAATAATTCATCAGGACAAATCTTGCAAATTGTTTCAAAGAGGAAAGTCTACATGATCTTTGTGATATAGAAAAGTACTTTGAAAAAATTTAAGAAAGGGGTTGTTTGTTTTTTCCATACAGCCTAAAAGCAACATATGTTTCATGAAATGATATATTTCATGACCTTGCTTGTACCTACATCATAGTTTCCAAAGCACCCTCCCATACATTATCTCACCTGGTGATTGTAGCAATGCTGTGCAGTGGGCAGCACACTTTACCATCCATTTTATACAAAGGGAAACAGTAGCTCTGAACAATTAAGGAAGTAGCTCCAAGTAGAACCATTATTCTATTAGCTTCTATCTTTAAATAAACCTCTTCATGTCACAGGATTCCAAAGCACTAGTATCAAAAGCCACTTTTACTGTCATTATAAACATATCAGTTCCTATGTGTGGTCTGATAGCTATTTGAAAAAACAGATTGAATAAATTGTAAAATGAGGAAAGTTTTGACAAGTCTAATGACATATAAGGAGATTGAGAGAAAGAAAGAATACGAAGTAGAACAAAAAAATAGGATGTAACCACCGATTCAGAGGCTATGAAATATTGTTATTAAAATTCTATGTGCATTTTATTGCCAATAACTTTTAAAGTGAAATGAAATGGACAATTGTTTAGGAAAACATAGGCTGTTGAACTTTGTTTTAAAAACTATAAAGTCAATTACAACTCTCTATAGAAGATATTGAAAGGGGGAGGTCAAATATCTACCACCAAATAAGAAATAACCCAGGATAATATAACAGGAAATTTCTATAAATAACAATGACTGTGTTATTTAATCCATACCCCAAAATAAGATATATATGTCACTAAATCCATTCTATGAGGTTCTGATACCAAATCTACTCTAGGATAGCCTAAATAAATATACAAATATTCTAAACAAAAATACAACACTATGATCAGTGGTTTGTTCTAGGTTATAAAAAGGTCTTGATGCTTAGAAATCTATTAATATAATTCATTAATCAATATAATGCAAAAAACAAAACAAAAACAAAAGCAAAGAGCACAGTGTGACCCTGAGAAGCAATATGATGAAATAAGACAAATTTCACAATATGTAAGTATATATGCAGGTGTTTAAAATGAGGATGCCTCAGTGATAATGTAACTTTTTATACCCACTTCCCCCAAATATATATAATAAAATCATCCTTGAATACATAGCAATTTATGATGGCAAAGGCAATAAATTAAAGAATTAATATAGGGATCTCACCAGATGACTCAAACAATAAATAGTCTTATTTTGAAAATACTTCTTGGTCCTCAAGTCAGTCTCTTACTTGACCTTTTCTCAAATATAAGTGTTGCTAGAAACAGGATGGCCCCTGCCACTGAATCAGGTCACAAGGCCATTGTCACATCCTTGGTTAACTGCCTGAATGCTAGTTCCCTTACCAGACTGTAAGCAGAGGGTGTGTTTTATTCATCTTTGTATCCCCTGCTCCTTGCCCCATTCTGAGCTTGTGCTCAACAAATGTTTATGGAAGTGAGTTGAATTCTCATCTAATAGCCTACAGAGAAACGTGATTTTACCATGCATGCTTCACATAAGCAAAAAATAATCAGTGGTAAATACAGAAAGAGTTTAGCCTAGAGGTGATTTTTGTTAGAAAAAAAATTGTTTTATTTTATCAAGCAAAGTTTCACTAGCAGAAATATATCCCCCGCACCTGCCATTGGGCTTGACAAACCAAGAGAGAATAAATAGGATTTCCTAACAAATGGTCCAGCACCAAAACTGTAACTGATACTCCATGGCTGCCAGCAACCTCAAAGTGCCCAGAGCCAATGAGAAGAGGGGCAAAGCACAGAGAGTGGGCAATTCTGTAGCTCATAAAGCACATAGAGGTTCTTTACATCTGAATATGGAATAGCAAAGGTCCTCTCACGTCCACTCCACAGGCACGTTAATTTTTTTGTTTTGTCTACCAAATATCAGTCAAGATATTTGCTTGAGTTGCTATGTGTCAACTCAATCAGAAAAAAAAAAAAGAAAAAGGAATGCCAGCATGCTATTACACATACAAAAAAATCCAATGGCCAGAGATAATTATTTTAAGTTTAAGAATGCCTCATTTAAAACATCAAAACTTATCAAAAGTTTCAGACTGTATTACTTCCAGAAGCTCTTCTGACTCATTAAGTGGCATACATAAAGGTGTTAGAACCTGATTTTGCAAGCTGGACACTTCAGGGGCTATGTGTCTGGTGAGGAAGATGCGCACTATCTCTTTCCTTATCCTGGTTTGACTCACTTTAATTTCAATCTTTTAAACAGGTTCTCTCCCTGGATTATCTGAGTAGAAGCTAAGAGCCTCCCGGCACTCTGTTCAAGAGGCAGAGGGCACAGTGTTACCTGAATACAAGGTAAATACCTACTTCAAAAGAAAATTGACTGTTGCTGTATTTTCACTAGGTCAGTCCTGCTTGGAAGAGAGGGAAGACGGTGAAGCGCAAGAGAGGCT
The DNA here is from genome assembly GCF_005190385.1 of Monodon monoceros. Lineage (NCBI taxonomy): Eukaryota > Metazoa > Chordata > Mammalia > Artiodactyla > Monodontidae > Monodon > Monodon monoceros. Next base: position 57,443,108 of record NW_021703775.1, read on the forward strand.
CTTGGGAGAATTTTGCAGGGAAGGAGCCCTGAGTCCCAGAGAAAGCTCCCTCCAGCCCTAGGGGTGACCCTAATTTTCAGAGGGTAAACCCTTAACTAGTCCTCAGGAAGTATTCTTCCGGCTGAAGCACAGGCAGTGGCAGGACTCACAAGATCTGAATCACATAGCTGAGTTAGTAGTACTTTGTGAAATAGAGCATCAGTTACCACTAACAGCCTATTTTAGGTGAGAGGGGAAACAAGGTTACTGCTGACACTCCTGGGAGCATAATTTTCATAGTTCAGATGAAATGACATCCAGTTTGGATCTGCCTTTAGCACTTTTAGAACTGCTAAAAAGGAAACTAGAGTAAAATACAATCTTCATTAATGGCTCATTTCTCACCACCTCCCAGTGAACTCCAGGACTTGGAAATCATAGACAAATCCTGCAAATCTATGACCTCAGTTAGAATAGCCCACAGCCCGTGCGTCGTTTACAGACAAATCCGGCAAATCTATGACCTCAGTTAGAATAGCCCACAGCCCGTGCATCGTTTACAGGGGTCAGCAATGTTCTCTTGAAACTACAGCATTCTCCCTGCAGAACTAGTCCCCCCACAGGCCTTACATATTCCTCCCTGAGGATCTCCCTGAGGAGTCCCCACAGTTCCCCTGCCTAAAACCCTCTGCCCTCTGCCAACCCAAGTCCTGCTCACCCTTCAAAGGGCAGATCATGACTCATACCCTTCATAAGCCTTGACTTGGCCATTCTCCTCAACTGTCATCTGTCTTCACTAGGGCAAGGATCATCTAATAACCCATTATTATTAGAGTCAAACAGCGTAGTAACCTAGATATAAGAAATATTCAACATTTTTACTGATTGATAACAAATGTAAATTCATCAATTGTTTGATAATTTCTTTTTTAATTTATCCCATTTCATACATGTCCTCCTTAGAGCTAAGGTATACTGAACCCAATCAATGGGTAATTTCGTACCACATCTGGTAAGTTTGGCACAAGGATAAAAGGCCTAGGGAATTCCCTGGCGGGCCAGTGGTTAGGACTCTGTGCTTTCACTGCTGAGGGTGAGGGTTCAATCCCTGGTCAGGGAATTAAGATTCTGCAAGCCGCTCAGCAGCACGGGAAAAAAAGAAAAGAAAAGGCCTAAAAACATTCCATAAAGAGACCAGAACACATTGGGCACACTGGGTCTGGTTTTGCTAAGAAGCTATATTCTGATTCCTAAATCTCATATTGCACTATTTCAATTTCCTTTTTGGAAAAAGTTGGGACAGGAATAAGGAAATAAAATATAGAAAGAAGTACTCCATCCTTCTGCCTCCAAACTGAATTACATACTTCTCCCATCCCAGATAGTTGGATAGCAATCCTGTTCTTCAGAACCTTTAAAAATATGTATGGAAAGACACTGAACAACCTCACTTGAAATCTATCTAGGGCTACTTAAATGTACTATAGCAAATCATTCCCTGTGTAGATCATGCCCATTTCAACTTGTTCAGATATCATTTGAAAATGGCTCCCTTAACTGAAGGCAAGCTGGTCTAACAGGGCACACACATGCTGCCCCACATCATTTCTTGCCTTTGTTGCTATGTACTTAGCGCTCTTGTTAGGCCATCCATTTTGCTTTCTGATGACGCAATCTGTGAACATTTTCCTCAGGCTTCCTACCACAGAACTATGTAAAAATGTTCCCTAAAGAGTCAGGAAGGTAGTGCACCTCATGACTAGCAGTATTGGGGAAAGGAAGGAATACTGGACTGAGATCCAACCCTGACTTCTCACTCACTGTGGGGCTGTGGGAAAGCCAGGCACCCTCTCCAGGCTTCCATTTCCTCATATCTAGTATGCGGAGTCTCTCAAAGTCCTTGCAGCTCTGAAATGCTGAGGCTAAAACCCTAGCAGGGCATCTCCAAATATTACTCAGCAATATGGTGATATGGCAACCAATGGCTTTCCTTCCCAGCCCTCAGTCCAGAGCCTTCTATAACTGTCCCTTTGTTCAATTTAAAAAACAAAAACCAGGAACTTCCCTGGTGGTCCAGTGGCTAAGACTCTGAGCTCCCAATGCAGGGGGCCTGGGTTCGATCCCTGGTCAGGGAACTAGATCCCACATGCCGCAGCTAAGAGTTCTCATGCCGCAACTAAAGACCCGCATGTCACAACTAAGACCTGGCACAGCCAAAATAAATAAATAAATGTTTAAAAAAAAAAAAAAAAGACCCACTGCACCCCAAACCAAAATGATGCTAAACAGTTCACAATTTCCTAATCCCTATTTCTTCTGCTATGTCATTTTAGCTATCTTTTTAGTATTTAGGTCTTTATTTTGAGAGAAGGAAACAAAACTGTCTGTTCTTCTGATCTTTTTCTTCTGCTAAATGAATATCCCTTGTTGGACTTATATTTCTTTCCAATGAAGATTTTCTTTTTTTTTTAACATCTTTATTTTAGTATAATTGCTTTACAATGGTATGTTAGTTTCTGCTTTATAACAAAGTGAATCAGCTATACATATACATATATCCCCTTATCTCCTCCCTCTTGCACCTCCCTCCCACCCTCCCTATCCCACCCCTCTAGGTGGTCACAGAGCACCGAGCTGATCTCACTGTGCTATGTGGCTGCTTCCCACTAGCTATCGATTTTACATTTGGTAGCGTATATATGTCCATGCCACTCTCTCACTCCAATGAAGATTTTCACTTGGCTGTTCCATGGTCACCTCAAATTCAACCTGTTTAAATCACATCGGTCACCTTCACCCTATCCAGGTACCCCCTTCAGATTTCATTTCCCAGGCTCTGTCACTAACACCACTATTGACCCAGACTTAAGACCTTGGAATGATTTTCCTCTCATCCTATGAGCCACCATTAGTGAAATCCTGAGTCTTCCTTTATATGGTTTCTTACATTTTCTCCTTCCTTTTTTTTTTTTAAATTTATTTATTAAAAAAATTGTTTTTTGGTTGCATTGGGTCTTCATTGCTGCTCGCAGGCTTTCTCTAGTTGCATCTAGCGGGGGCTACTCTTCGTTGTGGTGCGCAGGCTTCTCGTTGTGGTGGCTTCTTTTGTTGCGGAGCACAGGCTCTACAGCGCAGGCTCAGTAGGTGTGGCGCACGGGCTTAGTTGCTCTGCAGCACGTGGGATCTTCCTGGACCAGGGATCAAACCCATGTCCCCTACATTGGCAGGCGGATTCTTAACCACTGCGCCACCAGGGAAGTCCCTCTCCTTCCTTTCCATTGTCACTTCTTTGGTTCAACCTGACTGCTTTGTTCCTAAACATCTATAGGAACATTCTAATTAGTTTATCAACACTCTATGCTGCTACAGAACTAGATTATTTTCCTTTAAATATCACTTTCATCATCTTTTGCCCTTGTTCATGCTCTTGAATAGCTCTCTCCTTATTAAAATATACAACAAACCTCAAGGTCCTCCACAATGTCCCTGACCTTCCTCTCCAACCTTGTTTGTGATATTTAGGAGGTATTCCAGCCCCCTAACTCTTATTCACCACTTGCGTTCCTACCTTATCTCTCCCCTTCCCTGCAGCCTAGTCTGCCCTCCTCATCCTACTCCAATTGTCAAATCCTTACTCACTCCCCAAAGTCTAACTCAGGTTCCATCCCTCTCTGGGACTTTTACCTTTAGTCCAACAGGAAATTATCCCTGTCGTGGAATATCTGTAGAACTCAATTGGAACCAAAACCATGATCTTCTGCTGTATGTATCTTATGTTATAGTCTGATTTTCTAAATAGACTTCTTGAGAAAAGAGGCTATTTTTTCCAACTCCTCGTATTCTTGGTGCCTGTTTTATATTCTTACATAGAATAGAAGCTCAATAAAAATGTGTTGACTGAGATGATAAACCTGCTAAACATTGTCAATAATAACTATGTAGCACATAATCCTCCCCTAATTAATTAGGTGTTAATTCCTTACTAATAATTACTTGTTAAGTGTTCTCTTACCTAACAATCTGGCAATCAACAGTTGTGGACGCAGAGACAAAGGGAGAAAGAATTTGGCTGTAGGCAATCCAGGCCAGGAAAGTAGAACATAGGGGTTTAATGCTCTATCTCAGTCCTAAAGGGCATTTTCAGAGTGACAAGGTCTAAAATAAGATGATCTGCGATGGCTTACCCTTTGTTATATATATTAGATTCTAATGTTTTGGATTTAGAGACAAAGTCAATCCTTTTCTTCTCCACCTATTTTGTAACGCACCTTAGAAACCTCACTGCCTGGGGTTTGCCCACTTCTTTTCTCTTAACACTCAGGCACCTGCCTTTGGCCTGTAACATCTACCACTCATCTTCTTGGGGATCCATGCTCCTAGTCTCCAAAACAAATATGAGAGAGGCAGTAAATGAGCCTGTAGACGCAAGATCTAGGAATCCAGGAAAAACAAAAACAAAAATGAAACCACACCCACACCTTTGAAAGCAGTATTTTCAGCCTGCTCCTTGAATCTTTAACTCCTTCCCACACATTCCTAAACTTAGGTCCTTCCTCTAGCCTGTAGCTTGTGAAGCTGAGGAGAGAAATACTCTAAATCTGGATGCAGAGTTTACATGCAAATCAAAACCCTGCTTCTTAAAATCCTGTAAATTCAGTTTTCATAGCCTTTTGAATTTACTTTTAATAGCCATAATCCCCATTGGCAAAAATTATATAAATAAGTAGATTCTGTACATTTGAAAAGTCATTAAAATGTTAATATAGAATATTTAGAATCACAGAAGCAAGAAAAGCTCATTTGTGAAAATCCTGGGACCCACAGGATGTGAGGGGAAAAAGCGAGGTTGAAACTCAAACTCTTACGCACCTTCACCAGGGCCCATTTTGCTCCTATCTCTTGACAACTTCAAAGTTTTGTCAAATTTACAATATCCCACAATCATACATTAAGGACAAAAAAAGTTCTAAGGCTCCTGGTCTCTTTAAATGTCACCTCATTAAAAGGGCCTTCCCTGACCACGCACGTAAGAGCAGGACTCAGCTTTCACTGCCTGTCTCCTTTCCGTTGCTTCAGTTTTCCCTACAGCATTTTCTACCAAATGACAATGGTCTGTTTATCTGTTTATTGATCATCTTGGCCCATCATCTCCACTTCATGAGGGCTTGGATGTTTTATTCACTCTGCATTCCCCGAGGTGTGGAATCTTGAGGGTGTGTATGTATGTGTGTGTGTTTGGGGTGGGTGATGGGACACCCTAGATGCAGGCTTGAATAGCAACAAATGGTTGCCAGAAAGCCCTCTTAGAAGCGTGAGTCTGGTTTCCTTGTAGGATTTTTCTTTTGACGAGTGGTGCAGCCAGTGTGAGGCCAGAGTTGAGCCGCTCTTGATCCTGCACAGGAGACTGAGTACTGCCCTTGGGAGTCCTCCTTTCCTGCTCTACCTCCGTGGAGGAATCAGCCTCTTTTCTATTCAAATGTTGAATAATGAAAGAAAATCTGTTTGAATGAGTGTCAGATTTTAAGCCTGCCTCATGTCTCTTGATCAAGCTCTGACTACGGGACCTCAATTTTATGCCTGAGTGTGGCTCCCGATATATCCCTGTAGCCACTTAGACATTAGTTGATATGATTTTGCTACTTGTAACAGCTAATGACTGGACTGGCTGAACTTACTTGATTTGTTTCTCTGTTTCATAGTATTTCAAATAAAACTTCATAGCAGTTAGTATATATGATACAGATGTGTAGATAGATAATCACAGTTCATGCATTTCATCAAATCCTTGCCTGTGTACCTTTGTTCCTTCCATCCTCTATGCCTCAAATATCTTTCCCTACCTAATGACTATTTCTTATCCCCGTCAAGGCTCAATTTAAGCCCCTCCTTCTCTATGAAGCCTGCCCTGGTCCTCCAAGTCATCATTAGTTGATCCCTCTTCTACTACATTCTCATACCATATTATTAGTGTCTCTCTCTGTTGGGATTTATAGGCAACAGGCCCTGTCTGTGTCCCGCACGACACTGTAAGCTGCACCAGGACAGGGACTATTCATATTCATATCCATTGCACCTGGTTAGCATCTGGTTCTTATCAAACTAGACTGCTAGACTTTAAGCCTCAGGATAAACATAGATTATCTCTTTATAATAGCAATTTTACTCAATGGTAAGCAATTTTAAAAAGTATTATATATTTTATCTTATTTTATTTTTTAAATTAATTTATTTTATTTATTTTTGGCTGTGTTGGGTCTTCGTTGCTGCACACGGGCTTTCTCTAGTTACGGCAAGTGGGGGCTACTCTTTGTTGCGGTCCACAGGCTTCTCATTGCAGTGGCTTCTCTTGTTGCGGAGCACGGGCTCTAGGCACGCGGGCTTCAGTAGTTGTGGCTCGCAGGCTCTAGAGCGCAGGCTCAGTAGTTGTGGTGCATGGGCTTAGTTGCTCCGCGGCATGTGGGATCTTCCCGGACTAGGGCTCGAACCCGTGTCCCCTGCATTGGCAGGTGGATTCCTAACCAGTGTGCCACCAGGGAAGCCCAGTATTATATATTTTAAATGTTCAGATAGTTCATAGAGAGGCATGCAAAATTAGCTTGAGTTTTAAAGGTAAATACATTTATATCATTTGTTCACATTCCTCTGATATGAAAAGTTTGAGAACTTTTTGTGGTGGGCACTCAACACAAATTTGAGTTGAATTTATTTAAATTCCAGAGGATGTTTATAGTTAATGATTTCTTTCCCTAAAGAAAACAATACGGAGAGGCTGGTAAAAGGGTACAAACTCTCAGTTATAAGAAGAATAAAGTCTGAGGATCTAATGTATAACATGGTGACTATAGTTGTTAAGATTGAATTGTAAATATAATTGACATTTGCTCAAAGAGTAGAACTTAAATGTCCCCACCAAAAAAGGGGGGGGGGGGCGAATCCTTTCACAATGAATACATATATCAAATCATCACATTGCACACTTTAAATATCTTATAACTTTATTTGTCAATTATACCTCAATAAATCTGGGGAAAAAAGGAAACAACATGGAATCTTATTTATTTTTATTAATAGCAAGGAGATGCATTTTTTAAAAAATAATGAGCTAGAAAGGCAAGCTGGAGAAATCAATGCTGTATCACCTAAACTGTAAATTTTTTGTTAACAAAAGTTCACTATCTATACATGTAGACTGAGAAATCTTTCAGAGCACTACCCTTCGGCAAAGACCAAATGCTTCTTGTATTTTAAAAAGTTCTTATGATACCTCATACTCACAAAATAGCATATATAATATATGTACACGTTTAGTCTTCACAGCCTTTGTAGCATCTGATAAGTAAAATTTTTATTGAACAATAAATATTTATCAAGGGAAATATCTTTGAGACTTTATAGTCTTACCTCATTTATGAAGTCACTGCCAAGAAGTAGGAGGTGAGACTAATATTGCATTTTTAGGTAGGTATATCAGGTGAAGTACAGACAAATAGCAATGAACGAGCTATGACATTATTTGTAAGCCTGGCTTTATACCACATTACTTTAAAACAAAATTAGAAAAATAACTATAAAAGCAATACAGGCTCAGTGTAAACAACTTGATAACCTTACCCGTTTTACCCTTTCTCTTTTCCTACTCTTTGCAAAGTCAATAGGAAACCAAATGGTCCATCAGGAGTTACTGTAGGACAGTGGAAGGCAAGATGGTGTGGCAGACCAGGAGTGATACAGACACCCCGAGGGACTGACGCTAGCATGACTGTGCCTGGGACTCACTGCAGTGAGGGGGCAGATGTACTGCCCAAATTTTGAGTTTTGTCTTACAAATACAGTCTCAGAGCTTCAGTCTCCCAATCTCCTTTGTGAAAGCAGTGACCTTCCACTCAATTCCATTTGATTTTAGCAACGTATCTTTTTAATAGCATATTATTTCATCAGTGATCCCCCAACAAATCTGAATCAAATGGTCTTAGCTCCTTTTTATATCTTATTCTATCATCCACATTAGTATTCCCATGATCATTTATTTAGTCATGCATTAATTGTAGACTTCTTACCTACCAATGAAAATCTTGATCAAAATCCTTCAGTGACTCCTAAAGTTCAAACATCCTAACACAATGGACAAAACCCTTCATGATCTGGCCTCTACCTAGCTCTGCAAACTCTTTAGTCACTTTCATATACATACTGGGCTCCTAACACAAAGACAGTCTTGTGGGTCCCTGTCCTTTCTAGCCTCTAGGATTTATAAATGTTGTTTCCTCAGTGGACATCCTTCCCCTACCCTGGGCTAGCTGTCAAACTCCTTGTGTTTTTCAAGATTTCTGTGCAAGTATCACTCTTCCCTTTCTTGACATGTCTCAGTAAAGTCCTTGCTTTTCTGTGCTGCCATAGCATCTTGTCCACACTTCCATTATAGTATTTATGTTAAATTACTAATTTAAAAATCTTACTTCTACAAGATCAGGCGTCCGTATACTCTCAGAGTATCCATGAATCCCCTGAATTATAGCCAGAATTTTATACAGATTTATTTTCTTCTGGGGAGAAGGTTCAGAGCTCACATCAGAGTCTCAAAAGAGTCCATATTTACTCTCTCAAAACCAAATTAAGAACCACTGCACTAGATTATGAGTCCCTAGGAAAGAAAGAGTGAATTCTGTTCTTTGAGTCTCGATAGTTAGATGCCTAATGTTAGCTGAATGAGCTTTTCAGTTATTATTTAAAGATAGATATTTATACTAGTACAGATATATGGTAACTTCAACCTCCTCTATTCATTGATGTTTTTAAGTAGGCAGGAAGTGTGATGTAATGAAAAGCATATTGGACAAAAGGAAAGATATGGAAGGGTTTATACCAAACTACTAACAGTGGTTATGCTTGAAAAGAGGGATGGGGTAGGGGAGGGATGGGCTTAAACATTTTACTTACACTCTTCTGTCTTGAACAAGTGTTTGTTTTATAATGTGCACTTTTTAGATTTGAAATTTAAAAATATTGCTTTGAACTATGGGACTTTTCTCTTAAGTGCATTAAACATCTAGCTTCAAATTCCAGCTCTGTGACTTATTTAGTTTTGTGAGCCTGGAACCTTACTTAATCTTCATAAACCTACTTCAACTGTAAAACGAGGTTAAGACTTACCAATCGCACATAGTTATTATGTCGCAAAGCCTAGTATAAGTAGGAACTCAGTAAATATTAGTTGAATGTAAAGTAAATGTTTTCATTCTTAAGGTTTTTTTGCAATCCCCAAAGACATCTAAAATAGAACTCAAAACATGGTCATTATTGTCTCAATACTGTGAGTAAACATAAATGCGGTAAAAGTTTGATGTAACATGGCTGGTTTATTAGGTGGCTATTAGCTCTGACTAATAACTAATAAAGGAATCCCACAGTATGTCCATTTGCTTTTGTTTTTAAACAAAGAAGGGTTACAAAATTCTTCAAAACAATTTGTAATATTTGTACTTCAAGAATGAAGTACGGTTATAAAGCAGAAACTAACACACCATTGTAAAGCAATTATACTCCAATAAAGATGTTAAAAAAAAAAAGAATCAAGTACAAGTACTGGTTTAAACTAAGTAAAGTACAAGTACATTGTTTTAAAGTAGGCTCTCAGTTTATGTATTCTTACTAGTAATAAGTTCTTTGCAATTTTCACTCACCTCATGGCCTGTTTCCACCTGTAGACATCACACCATGTTTTGTGAAGCTTTCCTGATTTCTTTAGAGGTTCTATAAAAAAATAAAATGCCATTGATAATGACAGGTATTTTGTAATGTATACCATCCTTTTTTTCCTATAATTTCATAACTAAAAGTTTTTATTATATACGCAATTGATTGTTTAAAATTTCTAATAGTTAAAATACATAATGTAAAATGTAAAAGTTCTTGTTTCTCTTAGTCTTTTAGTTTTTAAGTCACTTGGTGCTGAGTAGGCACAATGATTTGTATCTTTGGGGTGACTAATAAAAATAAATTCTTATGTATTTAGAAGCATAGCTGGAATACTCTAACATGGCTTAGGGGGCTTTGCTGAAGCAGAAGAATTCAAAGCAGTTCATCTGACCTAAAAATAATGAAAGCCAAAAATCTAGAGGTTTTCCTAAGTATCCCACATTAAATGAAATCACCTACATCAAGTGACAAGTGAAGTAGGTTTATAAGAGGTTTTTCTGTAGGGGCTAATTGAGATGATTCACAATCAAAAGTAAGTACAAATCCTTTTGGAGAACACTCTATGAATTATATGGTTTTGTGAGCAGTACAGCGGTTTCCAAGCCAGCTGTGTGTTTTATTTATTTTTTCATTATCTGAAGCCTCTTGGGCAGTTTGGCCAAGTCTCTGAATCTCTGGGCTTTCAGTTTCTTGATCTGTATAATAGGCACAGTAGTAATAATAGGCACCTCACAGTGCAGAAGTGAGGATTAAGGGAGATGCAAGCTGAGGGTCAGGGGCCAGGATGCAGAAGTGGACAGTGGGGGGACCAACGGCTTACTCAGTCACCTTTGTCATTTTGTCACGTCCCTGTCCTTTATCCTAAGTGAATCTGTGTTTATTCCCAGCTTGGCTTGCTCTTTTTTTCCCCTTAACTTTACAGAAAATGTGTCTTAAAACATTCTTTTTTGTGCAAATGCTGTTCTTTGTCCTAAAGGAATATGAGAATCAATGGATGGCCTTACTGGCTCTGTCAGTCACTGCCAGTTACCACCCAATATCCATTTTCCCTGTTCCTTATAGTAACCCAGTTAAAAAACTATATTCCCCCTTCTCCTTCACAGGTAGGTGTAACCATGGAGATAGATTCTACCCACGAGTTACAAGTAGAAATAGTGTGAGTGACTTTTGGGAAGTTGCCTTAAAAGAGGAAACACATCTTTTTCTTCCCTTTCCTCCTTCCTGCTGGCTGAACACCAGTGAGATAGGTGGAGTCCTAGCAACCTTCTTAGACCAAGAGGTGAGACACCAAGGATGGCAGAAGAGCAAGGTAGAAGGAACCTTGGTCTCTCACACCAAGGAACTGCTTGAATAGCTCTAGATTGCCTACGGACTTTTTTTTTTTTTTAATGTAAGAGAGAAATAACCTTCTAGCTTATGTAAGCCACTATTATTTTGGTTTTTCCAACATATACAAATGAGCCCAACCTTAATGATATGCTGGTCCTCTAGGAAGTTGTCTCGAACCAAGAACCATTTTTAATTCTTAGAAGTGTTCTTACACTTCCTTTGATCCTATGTGTGCTTTCTACATATCAACAGTAGATTTTCTACTCTTCAAAAGCCTCTAGTGTAGCCCTCCAGTCTTTGTTTTTACCTTTTCTCTCTTGCATCACCCATATTTTAGATATTATACACTCATTTGAGCTCCTCAGATAGGAACTTGGAAAATGGGGCCACTCTATTGGGGAAGAAAGAGGGAATTTTGGCTAAAATTAAGTTTTTAGTTTTTTTGTGGATTATAGGAAAAGCAGAGTTCATTTGAACTCAGCAGACATTTATTAAGCACATACTATGTAAAAGGCGTTGTGCCGGGTCCTGGGAGGAAATATAAAGATGACGTTGTTCTGGCTTCCAGGAGCTTATGATGGATTGAGAAAAAATGCAATAAGAAAAGTATAAAGTGCCTAAAACTTTCAGAGGAGAAAAGATGAGTTCCACTTGTGGGGATTAGAGAAAATGTCATGAAGAAGATAGGATTTGAGCTGGGCTTTGAACAGTATGTAGAAATGGTAAAAAAAAAAACACAAAACCAAAAAACAAAGGTGGGGTGGGGAGCTCAGCAAAGGATCAGAGGTAGACAGTTACAATGCATCAGTGGATTTAGGGATCCCAGGCAGCATCAAGGATAGAGTAGAAGGTAAAGCTAGACAGGTGGATTAGAGACGGATAAAGGGTGGTGAATATCTTCTTGGGAGCCTGCTCTGAAGTGGAGAGAATAAGGAGTCACTGAAAGATTTTAAGCAAGGGAATAACCAGACCACATGTCTTCAGTCAGAAGATGACTCTTGTGACTGTAGAGGAAAGACCAGCTGCAGAGAGGCTGGGAGTGGGCACCTTTAATAATCCATGTAAAATGTAATGATGGCCTGAATTAGGGAAGCGACCGTTAGAAAGGAAAGGAGGGCACAGATAGAAGCAATATTTCAAAGGTTACTACATGAGCTAAATGTATGCTTTGCCCAGGAAAAAGAGTCAGACTGTAATTCCCTGATCCGGAAGTAGAAAATCTATCCATAAAAGAATTTTTAAAATTACTCTACGGTTACATAAACTGGAAAACTAAAAGGAGGCTGAATATGCTGTAATAATGGATTTATTTGTTCTACAATTTTAGCAGAGCCTTAACATTTATTTTCCTGAGACATCAATTGGGGGTACACTGACTGACTCTGCTAGGAGATGGGGAAAGAATATTGAAAAGCATCTCAGGAAAGAAAGGCAACCATCACTTCTATCCCATTGTTCATCCTTTGCTCAGGTGTTATGGTAAATAGCAGGTGGCAGGGTATTTCACAAGGTAACGTTCTTTCTCTTCTCCTTAGTTATCCCTTTACCCACCCTTATGCACCATCTCTACTCACCCTTCCCCCTCACACACACTCCATAAGGAATCCAGTGAAAATTTAAGAGAAGGAGGTGGCTTTCTAAAGAGCATAAGAAGTTTCTAATGTTTGCCTCTTCATCGCTCACTAAAACCACGCCAGCATAGCCCCCTGCAAAATGGAAAGGGCTGGCACAGACTCATGTAAGGGCATTGTGTTCTCAAATAGCTTTCAGATAAATAACACCCCCTCCCCCAAATCCCAAACAGCTACTTCCTCATTCTCAGGGGATACATTCTAGAGATTTCCCCCAATGGACAAATTTGAGCATCTAATCAGCTGCCACTGTGTCTTTTCATTTTTCTGATCATCACTGAGGAAGATTTCAGTAGGTGTTAATACCTAATAATCTCTCTTTTCTCAGTAAGGGCAGGAGCTGACAACAAAATAATCATGAACCTACGAATCAGAATAGTGTCCTGTGTAATATTTTGCAAGTTATGGTTTAGTTAATGTTATGTGGGGCGCTGAGAGCAATACATGAAATAAAATAATGAGGATTTTTTTCTTCCGTGATTCCCAAGGTGATTCCTGGCACTCTTGAAAGCAGAAGTGATTAATCAAGTCACTGGAGACAAACAGCAGAAATGTGATTGTCAAAACTATGGATATCGGTTAAACTGTGTTTCACTCATGTAAGTTGCGTGTGTGTGTGTGTGTGTGTGTGTGTGTGTGTGTGTGTTGAGAGCTGGTCAGTGGGAGAATCAGCATCTTCGACATTGTCTCTGAGAGAAGATTAGCAGGACTTATTAATTTAAAAGAGTTTTACATTTAATAAAAACTCAAAAGCTAAGAAAAATATCGAGCAACTTATACTCCAGTCCTAAAATTCAAAATCAAATTCCTTAACCTGGGGTCCACAGTCAGGCCATCTGTAAATCTCCTGAAATGATATGCAAAATTTGGTGTGATTTTACATTTTTTTGCAGAGAGGGTGGGCTGGTTTCTAAAAATTCTTAGAGTGACCCTTGACCCTCAAAAAGGTGAGCTCCAGTCATTAAAGAAAAGCAGAGGGAGGAAGAGGGAGAGAGAGAAAGAGAGGAAAGAGGGGAATAAAGAGAATCCAGGAGTCTCATCAACTCTGTCGCCAATCAAATCAATCAAATGTATGTGAAATTTGTACAAGGCACTTATCTATTAACCTTTATATTTATATTAAAAATTAACAACAGTATGATCATCTTCCTTTCAAAAGCCTCTGAGGTTTCAAGCTGGTTTAGATTGCATTTCAGAGCCCATGATATTAGCAAAAACATAGATATTAATTAAATTCATGGAAACTAGAAGAAATGTGTGTCAAAAAAGTTATTTCTTTAGTATGAACTTCTGATTGTTTATGCTAAATCCTTCAGAAGTGCCCTTAGTTAAATGGCTATACCATTTGCAACAAATATAATTTTATATTAAAAGGAGCTATAAAAAGGACAAAAGGGTTATACAAAGGCAAATTTCTATATTTTTCAGAATACTATTGTTTCAGCATATAAAATACTAATTATAGTGGATTCCTATTCTCACTTAAGAATAGAAAGCTTTCAAGTGAAACCTAATTCTTCTCATCATGCTCCCAAAACCCCTGCAAAGGATTTAGATTTCTCACTAATGTTCCTATGTAACTAATTAGCACATAGTTTTCTGTACATAGAGGAGTAAACTCTGATAGAATCCTCTATCCCTTTTCTGTGTTACAAAAGTCATAAATTAACCTCCCTCCATTCCTAATCTTTTCCATTCTTTATTCTTAATCCCGAAGAGGCATACACATATTGGGTTTATCTGCCATGTAAAACAAGCATTCAGTCATCCTTTCTTTAAGATTACTCTCAAATTTTAATTCAGATTCAACTAAATATGTAAATAGGCAAAACTCTTCAGTCTAAATGTTTCATTAGTTAACAACATTTAAAGACAGATTATGACATCATACAAAAATTAAGCAAGAAAATGAATGAATATTTTACAAATTGTTTTAACTTTGAATAAAAAGTAATTTCTTTAAATGACTTCCTTAAATAAAAGTTAGCATATTTTGAATCTAAGTTAGTAAGGATTTATGGGATTTCTTCTCTTATGAAAATATTTGCCCTCTCAATGCCTCTCAAAGTACATAAGAGCACATACTTACCCCATGTTGCTTGCTGTGGTTATATCGTCCTCAGATCAAGGCTTATCTGGATTCTGAATTAACTTAAATGTTATAAAAAGAAGCAGTAGAGGTTTGACTTCCCCGGAAACGAGACTGTCATATGCTAACTAGGCTTTTAAATGAGGAAAACTAGTGTCTCTTCTAATTATATAAGCTCCAGGTCAAATTCTAGCATCAACTAATCAAATAACTGAACTGCATTTAGTTTCAAGGAGTAAAAGAAAGAAAACTGTTTAAGAGGAATGACTTTAGTATCTTAGAAAACTGGAGACTTGAGCATTGAAAAGTTACTTATATATCAATAAAAGTTAAATAGTTTAAAAGCAAAGTATATATCTTGCTACCTTAAATAATTTGAAGAAAAATATTGGGGAAAATTTAGTTTTCAGTAAAGCAGATATTTCTATATTTTCTAGAAGTTTTGAATTTGCATTATATGTCCTGGTCTCTGAAAACATCCTCTCACCTTACCTTAACTTGCCCAGTATTTATCTCCTTATAAATTCCAGTACAATAAAAGTATTTAATTCTAAAGCCATACCAGTTAATGCTAAGCAACATATCCAAAATGTCTAATTGTTAAAATGTATCTTTGAACACTTATAAATAGGATCTTTTGAAATTAAATACAAAGTTATTATCATGAGAAGCTATAAAAAATACCATTTTAATTTCAACATTTTAAAAGACATCTCAACCCAAATTTATAGTAGTACAACAAAAAATAAAAAAGGATTTAGCAATGATATATTGAGAAATACAAATTTTCACAAGATTTTGAGGGAAGAAATATTATATAATATGGAAGTTATCTATTACATGCACCATCTTGTGGGGGGTCAGTTTTGGAGAAATAGTTTCAGTAAAAACACTAGGGTCTTTATTGTAATTTTAATATGTAGCTGTCATGTACTGCTTTGGTAATTTCAAAATTATGTTATCTAAAAGGTAAAGAAGCTTTTTAGGCATAGAATATATGAGCGCACACTGATCTACTTTTTAAAAATTGAGGTATAACTCACCTATGTCAGAGAGAAATTTTCCTCTACCCTTCTAGATTCTTCTGGCTGGTCTAAGAATTACAATGAATTTGACATGAGACAGATTAACAGGAGAAAGTCAAACAAAAGTTTAATAATGTGGGAGGGAATCAGGAAAACTGAACAGCTCACTAAAATGGCCAAAGCCCTCTCTTAAAAACCATATCAGCTAAAGACAAAAGAGGATGTTGAGGGTAGTGGTTTGGGACTTCAAAGGAGGGTAGTTCAAGTGGAGATGGAAACGCAAATGCAAACGCTTGGTAATCAACTGTTTGTTGGGCCCTGCAGAGGCAATGCTACAGAGTGGACTCTGATCTCTAGGCCCTGCTCAGCTTCCCTGGCCACACCTAGCCTAAATTGTTTGCAGATACCTCTATTCTGGGAAGAGGTCCTTTATCAAAACTCTTTAGGCAGCTCAGGGCAGAGGTAAAAAGAAAGACTTCAGGAGTCTTCTGTTTCTTAAAAATAATCTCCCTAAATTAATCCTCATGCCAGAGAGACACATTTTGGGGTGGCAAATTTTGCTCCCCTACACATAACATACATAAAATTTGCCCTTTTAATATGAACAGTGCAGTGGTTTTTCATGTTCACAAGTTGTGCAACCACTAATTCTAGAACATTTGCATCACCCCAAAGAGAAGCCCCATGCCTCTGAACTCCTCCTCCCTGGCAACCACTAATCTACTTCCTGCCTCTATGGATTTGCCTATTCTGGACATTTCACATAAAAGGCCGTATAATATGTAGCCTTTTGTGACTGGCTCCTTTCACTTAGTACAATGTTTTCAAGGTTGATTTATGTTAGAGCATGTGTCAATACTTCATTCCTTTTTATGGCTGAATAACATTCCATTGTACAGATATATCACATTTTATTTATCCATTCATCAGTCGATGGACATCTGGGTTTTCAGTATTGGGCTGGTATGAATAGTGCTGTTCTAAACATTTGTATACAAGTCAATTTTCTTGGGTGCATACTTAGGAATTGCTGGGACATATGGTAATTATATGTCAATTTTTTTTTCTTTAAAGATTTATTTATTCATTTTATATTTTATTATTGCTGCGTTGGGTCTTTGTTGCTGCACACGGGCTTTCTCTGGTTGCGGTGAGCGGGGGCTACTCTTCGTTGCAGCGTGTGGGCTTCACATCGTGGTGGCTTCTCTTGTTGCAGAGCATGGGCTCTCAGCACGCAGGCTTCAGTAGTTGTGGCTCACGGGCTCTAGAGCACAGGCTCAGTAGTTGTGGTGCCCGGGCTTTGTTGCTCTGCGGCATGTGGGATCTTCCCGGACCAGGGCTTGAACCTGTGTCCGCTGCATTGGCAGGCGGATTCTTAACCACTGCGCCACCAGGGAAGTCCTATGTCAACTTTTTGAGAAACTGTTTTCCTCAGCGGCTGTACCATTTTTCATTCCCACCAGAAATATTTGGGGTTTCCAATTTCTCCACATCCTTGCCAATCTCTGTTATTATGTCTTTTTAAATATAGCCATCCTAGAGATTGGGAAGTGGTATTTTTTTTTAATATTTATTTATTTGGTTGTGCCAGGTCTTAGTTGTGGCAGGCAGGCTCCTTAGTTGTGGCACATGGGCTCCTTAGTTGTGGTAGGCAGGCTCCTTTGTTGTGCCATGTGAACTCTTAGTTGCAGCATGCACATGGGATCTAGTTCTCTGACCAGGGATCGAACCCAAGCCCCCTGCATTTGGAGCACGGAGTCTTAACCACTACGCCACCAGGGAAGTCCTGGGAAGTGGTATCTTATTGTGGGTTTAATTTGCATTTCCCTAAAGAGTAATAATGTTGAACATCTTTCGTTTGCTTATCAGACATTTGTATATCTTCTCTGAAGAAATGTCTATGCAAATCCTTTGTCCATATTTAAACTGGGTTGTCTTTTTATTTATATATATTTATATATGAGTTCTGTATACTGAAAACTAAACCTTTACCAGATATGATTTGCAAATGTTTTCTCCTATTCTGTGGATTGTTCTTTCATTTTCTTGATAGTTTCCTTTAACACACAGATATACTTTTTTTTTTTTTTTTTTTTCTCGGTACGCAGGCCTCTCACTGTTGTGGCCTCTCCCATTGTGGAGCACAGGCTCCAGATGAGCAGGCTCAGCGGCCGTGGTTCACGGGCCTAGCCGCTCCACGGCATGTGGGATCTTCCTGGAACGGGGCACGAACCCGTGTCCCCTGCATCGGCAGGCGGACTCTCAACCACTGCGCCACCAGGGAAGCTCTACTTTATATATATATATATACATTTATTTTATTTTTGGCTGCGTTGGGTCTTCATTGCTGCGCGTGGGCTTTCTCTAGTTGAGGGAGCGGGGGTTACTCTTCGTTGCGGTGCACGGGCTTCTCATCGCAGTGGCTTCTCTTGCTGCGGAGCACGGGCTCTAGGCGCGCGGGCTTCAGTAGTTGTGGCTCACGGGCTCTAGAGCACAGGCTCAGTAGTTGGGGTGCACGAGCTTAGCTGCTCCGCGGCATGTGGGATTTTCCCAGACCAGGGCTCAAACCCTTGTTCCTTGCGTTGGCAGGTGGATTCTTAACCACTGCACCACTAGGGAAGCCCAGATACACTTTTTAAAGATGACAAAACTCAGGCACAGGATTGGAAATTGACTTTGTCAAGATCTGCATAGTTTTTCTTAAAATGAGCAAACTCTCTATTGAATCACATTAACTTCTTTTCTTTCTTTTTTTTTCCCCCCCTTTTTTGGCCACACCGTGTGGCATGCAGGATCTTAGTTCCCGGACCAGGTATTGAACCTGTGCCCCCTGCAGTGGAAGCACGGAGTCTTAACCACTGGACCGCCAGGGCAGTCCCTACATAATTTATTTTAAACTAATTATAAGATGATCAAAAGAAAGTTCAAAAAAGCATAAATGAGTGATGGTTTTATTGGCAAAATTACAATATATAGGTAGTGTATGAAGTTACTGCAGATGACATTTAGTTGTTTTCCTTACAACTAAAAGCTGCAGTTACCACATTAAAACTTCAATGCAGAATATCTACATGTGGAGCTTTAGCCTCAGGCCTGGAGCAGCTGTGAAATGAAAGTTACCACACCATTCTAGTCCGTGGATATCAGTATATTGTCCTTCACCTTCCACCCTGTAATAGTAAAAAATAAGTGTGTTCATTAACCAAGACCAAAAATTTACAGTCCAGATATGATTGTCTAGTATATTATATACTATGTCTGAAGAATTATATCTTTCCATTATCAAGTTTTGTTCTAAAACCTGACATCCTGCTTTCACATCCTACAAACAAAAAAAGAAATTACTATTCCAAACAAATATTGTCATTATACAAATTTTGGTGTCTAAGATTTTAGGATTACGTATGCTTAGTTTAGACCAAAACAGTCAAAAAAGTGAAAAGGTTATATTGGTTATCTGGCTTAATTAGTTCATTCATTTATTCAACCAATGTTTATTGACCTTCAACTATGTTTGAGGTGCTATGCTCTATGCTGGTGTTTTCTGGACTCTTCAGAGTGGTGAAAATGCACTTCACATAACCAAACAGACCTTTATCCCATGGGTTAGAGTTTTCTCCCTTTATTAACATCAGTGGGAAAAGTTTACATGTTGTCATCACAGACTTGGCATCAGAATAGGTGAACACTTTCTACCCTCCTCAATATGTATCAACCACTTCATAGCAATTAGGTTGCATTTTCAATTCTGGAAATAATAAAGGGGTAGTTATAAATGAACCATGAACTTCTGGATGACACGGCATGGTATTTGGTGTGAGGATTAAGCTTGGGAAGATACATGGTGGAGGGTAGGGGTAGGGATTTGGAGGAAGTTGGTCAAAGGGTACAAACTTCCAGTTACAAGATAAATAAAGTACTAGGGATGTGATGTACAACATGATAAATATAATTAACACTGCTGTATGTTATATGTAAAAGTTGTTAAGAGAGAAGAAAATCCTTAGTTCTCATCACAAGGAAAAATATTTTTTTCTTTTATTTTGTGTCATTGTGAGATGATGAATGTTCACTAAATTTATTGTGGTAATCACTTCATGATGTATGTAAGTCGAATCATTATGCTGTATACCTTGAATTTATACAGCAGTGTATGCCAATTATATCTCAAACTGGAAGAAAAAATAAAATTTAAAACTAAAAACAAAAGTTTATCAAGATATTTCAAGTGAAAATAATTTTTGGCCTAAATATTCTCAATAATTGCAACAAGCTTTCCATTTCCGACTGCAAAAAGTTCTATAGGAACAGAAGTCAAGAGGAAATAAATGAAAAGTCTAATAGATTATCACCAAGAATGATATTTTCTTTTGGAGGCTCATGATGGCCTTAGCCTCTCTTATAACATTTTTTTCCCCAACATATAACCCAAATTTTCCAAAATATATTATAAATATATTTAAACTAAATACATTACAAAAGAAATTTAGCATTAACTAAGTTTTTAAGCAAATGTGCCTGAAAAGACTCTTTTAGAACTACAATGACATTTTATTTTAAACTTACCTATTTTCATTGAAATTTCCAGTGTACTTTGCCCCAGTTGGGAATGTATAAGTCCCCAGTCCATGAAACATATTGTCCTTAAAGTTTCCTTCATATACTGCTCCTGAAAAATGCTCAAGTCTTCCAAAACCATTCATCTGTTTGTAACAAAGGAAATTACCTCAGTAACTAATCTTCAGTTCCCTAGAACATTTCAAAAATGTACACATATGTCTATCATCTACTTTGTTATTATTTAATCTATCATTGTATCATCCTTTATTTTCACAAAAATAAGATAACATTTTATCACAGTCCTTTGTATGTATCTTTCTGTGAAGCTCACCAAGTCAATGTTTCTGATCTGGGGCACTTGAACATCTTGGGGGTCCATGATGATAATAACAGGAGTCCTCAAGATACCTTGACTATATCAAAAAGCTTAAAGGACAATCAGTTTAGTTAGCCCAGAAATGGCACAAAGAAGTTGTTAAGAACAAAAATTTGTATTCAGGCAGACCTGAGAACACATTTTTGTTTCATCACTTACTAGCTGGGCAAGAAATCTGAGCCTGATTTCCCTCAATTGTAAAATAGGAACATTAATGGTATCTGACTCATGAGGCTGCTATGAGGATTCAATGAGAAAACTATGTAATGAGTTCACTTTGCTCAATGAATAGGAAATAAGAAAGATGATAATGATGATAATTAGCTCTCTGCATGAGTTTAATACTATTCTTATGTTCATATATGTTAAATATAATCATTTTTTATTTTTATTGCATGGTCTACTCATATGTGTTTTTTGATTAATGGTGAAATGCCTGGAATCATTTAACCAATAGAGTTACTTAGCCACTGTCAATGCTCAAAACAACAATAATACCTTGTCATCTTTCCAGCTTCCTGTGTAGACAATCCCATTAGGAGTGGTATGAATACCTATGCCATTTCTCTCAAATATTCCAGAAGATGTTCTTGTACAATCCCCATCTAAACAAGAGAGAAATACTGAAGATTATAAAAGGGAACCCTGTTTGACTAAGTAATAAAATATCTATGT
Source organism: Monodon monoceros (assembly GCF_005190385.1). Lineage (NCBI taxonomy): Eukaryota > Metazoa > Chordata > Mammalia > Artiodactyla > Monodontidae > Monodon > Monodon monoceros. Next base: position 57,464,468 of record NW_021703775.1, read on the forward strand.
TCAGGCTTAATCAGAACTGCATCCCCTATGGGTCTCTTTGGCTTCCTAGCACTGAAACTGATGAGACCAGAGATGAGGAGCTCTGTGGACCAAGGTCTTGTAATCATTGACACTCAAGGGCCCAGAAGATTGACATATGGCTATGGCCCTCCCCATAGCTTTCCAAGGCACACTGTCTATACTTAACATTGGAGTTTAGATTTAAAATCTGTTCCTCCATTAGTATTTCTATGTTATTTTATTTAATGGAGTTAATATCTCAGTAGTAGTTTTATAAAGTGTAACAGTCTCAGTTTTGTACCCTTAATCTACTTAATTTTAGTCTGTATAGAAAAAAGTAATTGAAATGTATGCTTACCATACTTGTCTCCATTTGGAAATATAAAGTTTATCTTAAATACTTCTGGAGCTGTTTTAAAAGATTTCAGAAAAGTCACATGAGCTTAAATATCTTTACATCATAAGACCTATAACATATTTGCTTTAAGAGCCAACCAAATAGACTCACGTCATATGATCACAAGTATATCATGATTACTTGGCATTTCCATAGTCTAGTGTAGGGTCCTGGGGAAATAAATGATTTTGTCTAGATGATCAGTTTTTACTTGTTTATTATAACAGCTTTATCAATATATAATTCACATACCACCAAAGTTACCCTTTAAAAGTATACAAAATTCATTTTTTAGCATACTCAGAGTTGTGTAACTGTCACCACAATCTAATTTTTCAATATTTTAATCACCCCCAAAAGAAATCCTGTACATATTAGCAGTTACTCTCCATTACCCTAAAACTCACCCAACCCCTGGCAACCACTAATCTACTCTCTGTCTCTATGTACTGGTGTATTCTAGATAGTTCATAGAAATGGAATCATACAATATGTGGTCCTTTGTGATTAGCTTCTTTTACTTAGCTTCAAGGTTCATCCATGTTGTAGCATGTATCAGTATTTCACCACTTTTCATTGCCGAATAGTCCATGCTACAAAAATAACACATTTTGTTTATCTGTTCATCAGTTGATGGCCAGTTGGGTTGTTTGAGTTTTGGCTGTTATGAATAATGCTATGAACATTCATGTATAATTTTTTGTGTGGACATATATTTTTATTTCTCTTGGGTATATGATCTATTGATTGTCCCACAGAGGTAAGGTAGAGCGAGCAATCTCTGCTTTGGCAGTGGAAGGAAATAGAAAATAAAGAAAGATAGTAAGTGAGAAGGGGTGGGGGAGGGAGTGGGGTCCAAACAGAATGATATTGGAATGGAGACCAGGTGAAAAAGGGACAAAGACAACCGCAGGCCTAGGGGGTGGAGGAGGGGTGGAATCGATGCCTCAGGGCCCTGGGACATTTAGTGGACTAAAACGTTAGAAACTAATTTTTGCCAATACTGAAGAAAACGTATGTGAAGATAAGTAAACTATAACTTCTAGGACAATAGTCTACTAGAATGTTACTCAAAGTGTGGCCATCCATTAGAATCATCTGGGATGCTTTACAAGTTCCTACGCCCTTCCACACTGCTGAATCAGAATCTCTGTGGATGGGACAAGAGAACTGATCTTTTTAATTGAAAAATTAATGAGTGCCAGTTGAGAAAGGCTGGAAGCTCATCCCCTCTGAGGAAACAGAGTTAATAACACAATAGGCAGAAGACTTAAACATCATCAGAGAGAAAGGGAGGGTATAGCAGCCTTGAGACAGGAGCAGATGCTTGTGAAAAAATAATTAGCAATCTAGGAAATGAATAATGTAATTGTTGAAATAAACCTCTTTAGAAGGGCTGAATAGCAGAATGAATACCGTTGAAAAGTAAATTAGTGAACTGGAACACAAGGTTGAAAATTTTTCCCAGAAAGAGGCATAAAGGAAAACAGATATCACCTGACAAGGCCTTTCATATCTCCCCTCACCCCCAGGCTCCTCCAGGAGCCCCCAGGAGGTCTATCCCTAATGTAGTACTTAGGGCCCTATTAAAATTACGCTTTTGTGCCAGAATCCCTTCTCACACTCCACTTCTCTGGGTCAGGATCACGGATTAGTTAAATCTCTTTTCGCACCCTAGTGTCCAGCTCAGTGCTTAGTACTTACTGGTAGGAACTGAAAGTTTAGTGAATGAGTGGCACTTGGGAAGCAATCGTTAAAGGCTTACTAAGCAGAGCACTAAACGTGATCATACAAGAAACCGAACTATTTCAATTGCCCTTAAATGGTTCCACATCCGAAACTTTGGACTGTTAGAGCTAGAGGGAGGGAACCTAAGAGATCGAGACTGGCAACAGAGAGGAAACTGAAACCAGAGACGTTGGCACTTCCCTAAGGTGTCACAACAGCGAATCGATGGCCGAATGAGAGCTAGAATCCAGGTCTCCAGATTCCCACAGCACGGGTTCTCCGCGCCCCCATCCCACCACGCTCAGGAAACATGTTACACCTGTACCGGAGTTGCCAGGGGCCGAGCTCCGGCTCAGTGCGAGCTCTACTTAAAGGGGCGTTGGGAGGATGGGACACTCACTTGACACAGGGGTGCTGGAGAGATTTTCTGAACTCTGCGATTCCCCCTGGGCCGCCAGCTCTGTGGCCTGGAGGGAAAGAAACAGTAGCTCAGCGCAGACTGCAACTTGGTTGCTAGGGCGACCAGGCACCTCTCACCCGGAAGCGAATAGGCAAAGGCCCGAGGTTGAGCGAATCAGAAGGCGCCAGGGCTGGGCCGCTGCAGCTGGGCCGCTGCGGAGCTGCTCCAGGTGAGATCCCGGTGGGCGCCGCGTCCTAACAGACGCCACGGGAAGCAGCGCTGCGAGCCCGGGGCGGCCTCCCCTGCCGCGTATGAGGGATGTATTTCCGTGTGCGTGGTCTGCGCGTCGCCCCAGTAGTCAGTGTGCGGACCCTTCTACCAACTCCCTATCCCGGAGTGGTCAGGGTCTGAGGCGCCTCCCGGCCCGGTGGGATACAGCCTGTCTGGCAGGGGCCGGTGAGTCTGGGGCATTAGGATCCCAGGCCCTGAGACCGGGCCTGGCGGGGGTCGGCAGCTGAGGCTGTCCACGCTCAGGCTGGAGGCGGGGGGAGCTGAATTCAGGCTCGGAGCCGGATAAAGGGTGGGATTGGAGGGGCTCAGGTTTCGTTTCCTGTCTCTGTCTCCATCTCCACTGGGTGGCTATTTGGGGAGAGGATTTGCTGCGATGTATGCTGGAAGAAAGGTACCAGGTCTGGGTATCTGCAAGGAGCTGGATATATGGGGTGAGTCAGAGATTTGCCTGGGAGGGGAATGGTTTGTGGTCAGTTTTCAGCGCTCAGCTTGGTGATTCTGTTCCTGGGAGCCAAACTTGGATGTTAAACAAAGGATACTCTTCCAGCCAAACTTAGATTCCTGTGTCCACGGTGAGCAAAGACTGTTGGAATCTTCCTAGATTTTGGCGTCTTGTGGGCCTACCTGGCCGGGAAGAAACTGCCATTCCCAGGGCTAGCTAATTAACAATTAACCTGTGAACGCGCCTTTCATATGCAAAACAACCAGTCCTGCATCCTTACTTCCAACCACCTCCTTTGTCTAACCGCCAAGCTAGTAGTTCCCCTGCCCTAAATCAGTCTGGGGCCAGGTACCCTATGCCTCAGCGTCTGTGGGAATTACTCAAACGAGCCAATCCTAAACTGATTACCCTGCCCTGCCTCGCCTTTCCCGTGGAAAACCCAAGAAAGGCTACAGCCTATGCCTCACTCTTGTTCCTTTCTGCCTCCTCCTGACACTGGTGCTTCCCCCTGTGGCCCACCGTGGCATGGCATGCCTCTCCTTTCTAGGGGAGTTGTAAGTAACAAACTTTTCTTTCAGTGGTATTGATCTCTCTGTGTCAGCACTCAGTCACCTTTACAAATTAAGACCCAGGCATAAATCAAGGGGGGGGGCTGGCTTAACAGTAAGTTTTGTTTTTTTGTTTTGTTTTCTTGTTTTATTTATTTATTTATTTAGCTGCGTCGGGTCTTAGTTGTGGCACGCGGGATATTTCATTGCAGTGCGCGGGGTCAGTAGTTGTGGCACGTGGGCTTAGTTGCCCCGTGGCATGTGGGATCTTAGTTCCCTGATCAGGGATCGAACCCGCGTGCCCTGCACTGGAAGGTGGATTCTTAATCACTGGACCACCAGGGAAGTCCCAACACTAAGTTTTGAATTGAAGATACAAAGTACATGTTTGGGGGGTAAGAGGGAAATATGGGGGAAAGAATTTCATCTTTGGAGTTGAATGGATTGTTTCAAACCCTGGCTCCAGACTTTGCTTCTATAGTTGGTGACATTAGGCAAGTCATGTAATATATCTGTTCTCTAGTTTCCTCTGCTATAAAATATAGAAAATAATATTTAACTTATAGGAGTTTTAGAGAAGTAAATGAAAAATCTTACCTTTCCCCTCAATGCAGACTTGTATTTCCAACTATTAATACCTTCTACGTATCTCCATTTGAATATCTAGAAGACATCTCAAATGTAACATTCATTCTGAACTTGTGACACTCCCCATATCTTTTCCTCCCCACTATTCCCATTTTGATCACATGGCTGAGCACAGGACCCCTATTCACCTAGTTAATCTAGGCCCTAAAATCTTACAGTAATTCTAGACACTTCTTTCTCATACCTTGCATCTAATTGATCTACTGTTAAAATACATTGAGAATCTATGGCCACTTTTCAGCTCCACTTGCTCCCACCCTAGTCCATCTCACTGTGGTTTTTTTTGTTTGTTTTGTTTTGTTTTTTATCTCCAGACTGAACAACTGCAGTAGTTTCTAACTGGCCTCCTGGTTCTCCTCACCTCCCTAAAGACTTTTTATTCTTCACAAAACAGCTAGAGTGATTTTTTTTTTCTAGATAATTTTAATCTGAATTTTTAAAAAATTTTTATTTTCTATTGGAGTATATTTGATTGACAAATATATTTGATGTTGTGTTAGTTTCAGGTGTACAGCAAAGTGATTCAGTTATATATATATATGCATGTATCTATTCTTTTTCAAATTCTTTTCCCATTTAGGTTATTACAGAATATTGAGCAGAGTTCTCTGTGCTATACAGTAAGTCCTTGTTGGTTTCCTATTTTATCTTATTTTATTTTTTAAAGATTTTATTGATACGGACCATTTTTAAAGTCTTTATTGAATTTGTTACAATATCGCTTCTGTTTTATGTTTTGGTTTTTTGGCTGAGAGGCATGTGAGATCTTAGCTCCCCAACCAGGGATTGAACCCACACCCCCTGCATTGGAAGGTGAAGTCTCAACCACTGGACCGCCGGGAAGTCCCTGGTTATCTATTTTAAATATAGCAGTGTGTATATGTCAATCCCAAGCTCCCAGTCTATCCCTCCCCCCGACCCTTCCCTCCTGGTAACCGTAAGTTTGTTCTCTAAGTCTGCGATGTTCTCTAAGTCTGTGAGTCTGTTTCTGTTTTGTAAATAAGTTCATTTGTATCTTTTTTTTTTAAGATTCCACATATAAGCCATATCATATATTTGTCTTTCTCTGTCTGACTTACTTCACTTAGTATGATAATCTCCAGGTCCATCCATGTTGCTGCAAATGGCATTATTTCATTCTTTCTTTCTTTATTTTTAAATATTTATTTATTTATTTATTTTGCTGTGCCGGGTCTTAGTTGTAGCACATGGGGTCTTCGTTGCAGCATGTGGGATCTTTAGTTGCGGCATGTGGGATTTTTAGCTGTGACATGTGGGCTCTTTTAGTTGCAGCATGTGGGCTCTTAGTTGCAGCATGCAGGATGTAGTTCCCTGACCAGGGATCGAACTCGGGCCCCCTGTGTTAGGAGCATGGAGTCTTAACCACTGGACCACCAGGGGAGTCCCCTACATTATTTCATTCTTTTTAATGGCTGAGTAATATTCCATTATATATGTGTACCACATCTTCTTTATCCATTCATCTGTCGATAGACATTTAAGTTGCTTTCATGTCTTGGCTATTGTAAACAGTGCTGCAGTGAACATTGGGGTGCCTGTATCCTTTCTAACCATGTTTTTCTATGGATATATGCCCAGGAGTGGGATTGTGGGATCATATGGTAGCTCTATTTTTAGTTTTTTAAGGAACCTCCATGCTGTTCTCCATAGTGGCTCTACCAATTTACATTCCCACCAACAGTGTAGGAGGGTTCCCTTTTTAGAGTAATTGTTTTAAAACCTAAGTCAGTCGTACCAAGCTTTTGCTTCTGCTCTCTAGTGACTTTCTATTATATTTAGAATAAAATTCAAAGTTCTTCCCAGGACCTACATGGCCGTCTACTTTCTGACCTCATCTCGTTTGCTCACTATATTGCAGACCCACCAGACTCCTTACTCTTCATCCAGCCCAGTGCATTGAAGATGTTCTAGACTTGGCCCCTTTTCACCTACTATTGCTTCCGCTTACAGTGTACTTTTCACAAATATTTCATGACTCATTTTCTGAATGTTCAGGTGTCTGCTCAATATGACCTCAGAAAGATGACCACTCTAACTCAACCGCTCTATCTAAAATAGCACCCTCAGAGTTTTTTATTTTCTTCATAGCACTTAACTGATATTATGTATTTAGTTATTGTCTGTCTTACTCTGTAGAAGATAAGCTTCATGAGGCAGGAATTTTTGTTGTCTTTGCTGTTATATCCCTAGGACTTGGCACATAATAAGTGCTTAATAAATATTTGTGGAATGAATAAATGAATGAATCTCCATTCTCACATCAGTCATTTATTCAACCTTCAGCCATTCTTCAAATACATATTGAATTTCTTCTATATGCCAGACATTGTGTTAGAGGTACATTGGTAATCAAAATAGACATAATCCTTGCCTTCAGAGAGCTTTTGGGGAGGTGGGAAGATAAACATAAAAGAAACAATAAATATGAATAATTATGAAGGATTTTGAAGAAAGGACTATCAAGAGACCTAGTTTAATTTCTACATGTTTGTGAATTTTCCAGGTATTTCCCTGCTTTTGATTTCAGATTTCATTCCACTGTGGTTGCAAAACATACTTTGTATCATTTCTGTCTTTTAAAATTTATTGAGTTTTTTTTTTTATAGCCTAACATATAGTCTGTCCTGGAAAAGTTTCCTTATACACATAAGGAAAATGTATATTTTTATTGGGTAGAGTGTTCTACAGATGTCTCTTAGGTCTAGTTGGTTTATACTGTGTTTCAAGTCTTCTATTACTTTATTGATCTTCTGTCTACAGTAAGTCCCCTACATATGAACCTTTAAGTTGTGAAGTTTCAAAGATGTGAACATGTGTTTGCATGTCCAGTCACATAAGTTAGCTCATGTGTCTGGTGAACATCGTCACGTGTGCATCCTCTACAAGTAGTTGTGCTTTTGTGTACTTTACAGTACAGTACTGTATAGAGTACAGTAGTACAGTATCTTTTTGGCTGCACTGGGTCTTCGTTGCTGCATGCAGGCTTTCTGTAGTCGCAGTGAGCAGGGGTTACTCTTCATTGCAGTGCATGGGCTTCTCATTGCAGTGGCTTCTCTTGTTGCGGAGCACAGGCTCTAGGTGCACGGGCTTCAGTACTTGCAGCATGCAGGCCCTAGAGCTTGCGGGCTTCAGTAGTTGCTGTGCATGGGCTCAGTAGTTGCGCCGCGTGGGCTCTAGGGCACACGGGCTTCAATAGTTGTGGCATGGAGGCTCAGTAGTTGTGGTGCACGGGCTTAGTTGCTCCATCGCATGTGGGATCTTCCTAGGCCAGGGCTCAAACCTGTGTCCCCTGCATTGGCAGGTGGATTCTTACCCACTGCGCCACCATGGAAGTCCTCTCTGTTTATTTCTGTCATTTGTTGCTGTATGTATTCTGGTGCTGTGTTATCAGGTGCAATATATTTGTAATTGTTAATATCTTCCTTATGGATTAACTCTCTTATCATTATGAAATGTTCTTTATCTGTAACAACATTTTTTTTTTTTTTTTTGCGGTACGCGGGTCTCTCACTGTTGTGGCCTCTCCCGTTGCGGAGCACAGGCTCCGGACGCGCAGGCTCAGCGGCCATGGCTCACAGGCCCAGCCGCTCCGCGGCATGTGGGATCTTCCCGGACCGGGGCACGAACCCGTGTCCCCTGCATTGGCAGGCGGACTCTCAACCACTGCGCCACCAGGGAAGCCCTCTAACAACATTTTTTGCTTTAAAGTCTATTTCGTCTGATATTAGTATAGTCACTCCAACTTTCTTGTGGTTGCTGTTTGCATGATTTGTCTTTTTCCATCCTTTTACTTTTCATTTATTTGTATCTTTGAATTTAAAGTGATAGCGTATAGTTGATTCTTGTTTTTATACAGTCTGATAATTTGTCTTTTGATTGAATTGTTCAATCCATTCACATTTAATGTTATTGGTATAGTGGAATTTACATTTACCCTTCTACTTTTTGTTGTCTATATGTCTCTTGTCTATTTTGTTTCTCTGTTCCTACTTTACTGCTTTCTTTTGCATTATCATTAAATGAACATTTTATAATTCAGTATTTTAATTTCTTTAATGATTTTTTTCACGATATTTTTTTGAGTTTTTGTTTTGTTTTTTAGTGACGGCCCAAAGGTTTATCTTGTACATCTTGACATATCAGAATCAGCTTCACATTTATACTAGCTCAATTTTAGTGTGTATTGAAATGTTACTCTCATACAGCTGTATTCCTTTCCCCTCCTTTTTGCAGTATTATTGTTATACATATTACATCTATTAATATTACAAATGCAACTGTACATTCTTTTCTATTTTTTTAATTGAAATGTAGTTGATTTAAAATGTGTTAGTTTCAGGTGTACAGCAAAGTGATTTAGTTATACGTGTGTGTGTGTGTGTGTGTGTGTGTGTATTTATATTCTTTTTTAGATTCTTTTCCATTATAGGTTATTATAAGATACTGAGTATAGTTCTCTGTGCTATACAATAGGTCCTTATTGCTTATCTATTTTATATATAGTAGTGTGTATATTTTAATCCAACACTCCTAATTTACCCCTCCCCCTTTCCCCCTTTGGTAACCATAAGTTTATTTTTTATGTCTGTGAGTCCATTTCTGTTTTGTAAATAAGTTCATTTGTATCATTTTTTTTTAGATTCCTTATAAAGCAATATCGTATGATACTTGTCTTTCTCTGTCTGACTTACTTCACTTAGTATGATAATCTCTAGGTCCATCCATGTTGTTGCTAATGGCATTATTTCATTCTTTTTTATGGCTGAGTAATATTCCATTGTGTATATATTACCACATCTTCTTTATCCGATCATCTGTCAGTGGACACTTAGGTTGCTTCCCCAGCTGTACATTGTTACAGTTATTACTTTACCATCTGTAATCATTTTCTTAACCCAATACAACTATGCTCCCACTGATCTGCTTTGTTCGTTATTGGCAAATATATTACATTTCTGTACATCACAGGTCCAATATTACATTATGTACATATCATTTTATACAATTGCTTTTTAAATTGGTTATGTGAAGAAAGGAGAAAAATATACATTTACACTGTTTTGTTGGTTTTGAGGGGAGGGGGTTTCTGTTTTCTGGGGTTTTTTTGTAATTACACAATTACCTTTATTGGTGCTCCTTGTTTTTTGTGTGGATTCAAATTATCATCTAGGGTCACTTGCTTTAGCTTGAAGAGCTTCCTTTAGTATATTTTTGTAAATCAGGTCTGCTGTCGACAAATTCTATGCTTTTATCTGAGAAACTTTTAATTTCACCTTCATTCTTGAAAGATAGCTTTTCTGGATATAGGATTATTGGTTGACAGTTCTTTTCTTTAAGTCCTTTGAATGTATTATGTCACTGCCTTCTGGCCTCCATCGTTTCTGCCAGAAAGTCAACTGTTAATCTTACTGGGTTTATATCTGGAAGTGTCAAGTTGTTTTTCTCTAAATGCTTTCAGGATTTCTCCTTGTCTTTAACTTTCAGCATTTTTACATACTGTGTCTGTTTAGGGATCTATGGGTGTATCCTACTTGGACTCCTTAGAGCTTCCTGGCTGTGTAGGTTATTGTCTTTCAATAAATTTGAGAAGTCTTCTGCTGTTATTTCTTTTAATATTTTTTCTGCTCTTTTCTCTCTCTCCCCCCTATCCTTCTGGTGCTCCTATTATGCATAATACTAACTTTGGACTTAGTTTGGGTGTAGTTAGTTTGGGCTTAGTTTGTTCTTTTTTCTGGTTCCTTGAGGTGTAAATTTAGATTGTTTATTTGAGATCTTTTCTTTTCCGTAATGTAGGCATTTCTTGCTCTAAACTGTCCTCTTAGAACTCCTTTTGCTGCATCCCATAAGTTTTGGTATGTTGTGTTTCCACTTTCAATTGTTTAAAGATATTTTAAAATTTCCCTCTTGATTTTGTCTTTGACCCATTGGTTGTTCAGGATCATGTTATTTAATGTCCACATATTTATGAGTTTTCCAGTTTTCCTTCTGTTATTGATTTCTAGTTTCATACCATTGTGGTTAGAAAAGATGCTTGATCTGATTTCAGTCTTCTTAAGTTTGTCAAGACTTGTTTTATAGCCTAAGATATGATCTTTCCTGGAGAATATTCCATGTGCATTTGAGAAGAAAATGTAGTCTCCTGCTTTGAATGGAATGTTCTGTGTATGTCTGTTAGGTCCATTTGGCTTAAATTATAGTTCAAGTCCAATATTTCTTTACTGATTTTTCTTTCTGGATGATCTGACCATTGTTGAAAGTGTGGTATTAAAGTCCCTTATTATTTTTGTGTTGCCGTCTGTTTCTCTCTTCAATTATGTTAATATTTGCTTTATATACTTAGGTGCTCTGATGTTGGGAGCATAAATGCTTACAATTGTTAGATTCCCTTGATGAATTGACCCCTTTATCTTTATATGATGATCTTCTTTGTCTCTTGTTACAGTATTTGACTTAAAGGCTATTTTGTCTAAGTATAGCTACCCCTGCTGTCTTTTTTTTTTTTTTTTTTTGGCGGTACGCAGGCCTCTCACTGCTGTGGTCCCTCCTGCTGCGGAGCACAGGCTCCAGACGCACAGGCTCAGTGGCCATGGCTCACGGGCCCAGCTGCTCCACGGCACGTGGGATCCTCCCAGACCAGGGCACGAACCCGCGTCCCCTGCATCGGCAGGCAGACTCTCAACCACTGCACCACCAGGGAAGCCCCCCTGCTGTCTTTTGGTTTCCATGTGCATTTACTGTCTTTTACATACCTTCAGTTTCAGTCTATGTGTGTCTTTAAAGCTGAAGTGATTCTGTTGTAGGCAGCATGTAGTTGAGTCTTTTTTTTTTAACTTTTTAAAATTTATTTTTATTTATTTATTTTTGGCTGCATTGGGTCTTTGTTGCTGCATGCAGGCTTTCTCAAGTTGCGGTGAGTGGGGTCTACTCTTCGTTGTGGTGTGTTGGCTTCTCATAGCAGTGGCTTCTCTTGTCGGGTAGTACAGGCTCTAGACACAAGGGCTTCAGTAGTTTTAGCATACGGGCTCAGTAGTTGTGGCTTGCGGGCTCTAGAGCACAGACTCAGTAGTTGTGGCACATGGGCTTAGTTGTTCCGCAGCACATGGAATCTTCCCAGACCAGGGCTCGAACCTGTGTCCCCTGCATTGGCAGGTGGATTCTTAACCACTGCGCCACCAGGGAAGTCCCGAGTGTTGTTTTTTTATCCATTCGGCTACTCTGTGTATTTTGATAGGAGAATTTAGTCCATTTACATTTGAAGTAATTATTGATAGGTAAGGGCTTACTATTGCCATTTTGATTGTTGTTTCCTGGGTGTTTTATAGATCCTTTGTTTCTTTCTTTCTCTCTTGCTGTCCTCCTTTGTGATTTGATGATTTTCTGTAGTGGTATGCTTTGATTCCTTCCTCATTATCTTTTATGTATCTACTATAGATTTTTGCTGTGTAATTTGTTTTGTTTTGTTTTGTATTTTTGCTTTTTACCATGAGACTGACATAAAACATCTTTTAGTTGTAACATTCTATTTTAAGCTGATAACATCTTAACTTTGATCGCATACAAAACTCTACAGTTTTACTTCCCCCAGGCAAAGTCTCTGAGCTAGGGCTGTGTTTCTGCAAGTGTATATGTAAATATAAATTTTACTTATCAAATTATGTATTAAATACATGAAAATATCTCTTCTCAACTAGAGTTTTTTAAACCCTATGCAAGACCTAGCCAGATCAGAATGTAGCATTGGACCCTACACACCCTATGTATGATTTGAAACTTCTCCATGTGTTTCTGATGCACATCCTGGTTAAGAAATCTGTGTCAGAGAAGCTCACTAAATATTAATCCTGAGGGGGATATGCTTGTAAATCTTTTGTGAAGCAGTTTATCCATGCTTGTCCTAAACTGGCCCTTTTAAAGTATGCATTTTCCTTTTTTTCTTTAAAATAGGCTATTTCCATAACTTGACAAACAAAGGATTATTATACTTGTCTGATTTTTATAATGTCTGCATTACTTTTTTCTCTTGCAGGTGAAAATGAGTTCTTCAGTAAGAAGAAAAGGCAAGCCAGGGAAAGGAGGTGGAAAGGGGTCTTCCAGAGGAGGAAGAGGAGGCAGAAGTCATGCTAGTAAATCTCATGGGGGTGGCAGCGGTGGCGGTGGCATTGGTGGCAATAGGAAGGCCTCAAGTAGAATTTGGGATGATGGCGATGACTTTTGTATCTTCAGTGAATCAAGGCATTCATCCAGGTCATTATACTCTTTGAATATTAAAATGTGAAAACAGTATCAATTCCTGATCTAACAGATGACTAAGACAAAGGGGGAAAATGTCAAGTAATTCTGGCCAAGTTATCTTCCTCTTGTTTTAAAGCCCCTTCTTTGTAACCTTTTCTAAAGGCATGATGGCAAATAACACCTTTTGTTAGGCCGGGGATGGGGGTGGTGCTTTGAAATCTGAAGTTAACTTTAACTTCCACATGACGCTGTGAATTGAGTATAATATTGTTATTGTAATCAGTATTACTAGGAAAGTAAATATTGGAAATGGTGAAGGTGATGAAAATTATTTTAAGTATTTCTTAGGCATTGTAGTTTGAAGGTCTCCAAATGAGATCTGGCTATACTCCATCTGTCTAGTTGATGAATTATCTATTTTCCAACCAGATCAACCAAATAGGCAGTTAGATTCGAGAGACTATACTGTATAGGATGTTATAGGCCATTATAAGGATTTTGTTTGTTTTTGTTTTTCTTTAAGTTTTAAAAGTCATGTTCATTGAAGTGTAATTTACGTTCAGTAAAACTCAACCTAAAATTTGACAAATGCAATCATCGCCATAAACAGCTCTTCAAAACTCCCACATGCCCTTTGCAACACACTCCTCCCTGATCCTTAGGAATCCATTGATCTGTTTTCTGTCAAAGGGGTCAGATATAATCATTAAAATTATTTATTATAGAAAAAATCGTAAGCACATAAAACCAAGTTTTTAAAAGGATACTTTGGAATATATAATCTTTAGAATAGTTCAAAGAATGGGATTTTAAAATAACCTTTGAAAATTAAAGCACAGTTGAGAAAGTTGTCTTAGGATAGTTGTAGAATAGCTAGTCTAGTTATTGTGTCAAGCTTCAGGCTGGGGCTGGTCAGTAGAAAAACTATTTTAAATAATGGAATTGAATTCTACAGACATTCTCAATGGGGCAGACATACGTTCTCACAGGTATTTGGCACCTCAAAAGTTCACCCCTGCTACCACCAGGAAAGGTCAAGGAAAGCAAAAACATCTGTTCTGTATATATCAGTCATCACATGTTCAAATACACCTTATCTACCTGAAGTGCTTCTTTCAAGCGCCACAATTCTGTCTTTCAAGCACCAGCTGTGAGGTTTGTCAGCATCTTGAACTGGACTGAGCCAAGTCACGTGCCATGGCCAAAAAGGCCATTATAAGGACTTTGGCTTTGCTTTGAGTAAAATGGGAAGCCATTGAAGGGTTTGAGGCAAGTGTGTGACATCAGTCACTCTAGCCAGAGTTACTGCTATTCAGTATATCCCTTCATGTGAATTAGAAAATGGTGCCCCTTTCTTTGGGCAGTTATAGCTCCAGGATGGATGTCTTGGCAAGCAGAGCATAGACTGGATTTTAGCTTTTGCTGTCCCCTCCTTCCCTACTTTAGGACCCTTTGCATAGTGTATAGTCTGTGCACCCATATTCAGTGGCCCTGCCTCAGTGTGCTCTGTGGAGAATAGACTACAGGGGGACATGGGTTGGAAGCGGGAAGACCAGTTAGAAGGTACACTCCAAGTGGCAGTTTCATAGGCAATTTAGTATATAAGTCTGGAGTTCAAGAATAAGATCTAGGCTAGAGAAGTAAATGTATGAGTCCTCTAGGAATAAATGCGCTTTAAGGCTATGGGACTGGATGAGATAGGATATAGAGAAGAGGTCTGAACTTTGAGCCCTGGGGCACTCTAGGCTTTAGAACTGAGAGAGATTAGGAAAATGTGACAAAGTAGATTAAGGAGTTGCCAGTGAAGTAGGAGGAAAACTAAGCTTATTTCTGGAAGTCAAGGAATGAAGGTGTTTTCAAGGGAAGTATCCAATCAGCTTGGATAGGATACTTAAAGGGAATACGCAAGTTGTATAAAAAATGCTTCTAATAGGTCAAGAAAAATGTGTTCCGGGAGTTCCCTGGTGGTCCAGTGGTTAGGACTTTCACTGCTGTGGCCCCAGGTTCAATCCCTGGTCGGGAACTAAGATGCCACAAGCTGCATGACACAGCCAATATAAAGAAAAAAGAAAAATGTGTTCTGACAATTGTCCCCTGGATTTGGCAATGTGGATAGCATGGGTAACCTTGACGAGAGCTGTTTGGTTTAGTATACTTAGTGTGGAGAAAACCCTATTGGAGTGTGTTTCAGAGAGAAGAGGAAAGAAAGTGGTGACAAAGACAATGATTTAGATAACCCTTTGAGGGAGTTTTTCTCTAAAGGGCAGGGGAGGGAGGAGAGAGAGGATAATAGCTTGAGAGGGATATGCAGTCAAAGGGAAGATTTTTTTTTTAAGATGGTAGATGTTATATAGCATGTCTGTAAGCTGATGGAAATGGTCCAAAGGAGAATGAAGAACTGATGATCTGATGATGCAGAGGGGGGGTAAGTGCTGGAATGATTTCCTTGAGGAGGTTAAGGAGATTGTGTATACAGTATACAGAGGGACTGACTTTAGGATCGAGGATGGTTCATCCTTAGGAACTGGAAGGAAGGCAAAGTATAGGGGTTTACAAATAAGAGGTAGATGAGATAGGAGCATATGGAAGTTCTCCCCCTACCCACCCACCCACCCCCCTTTTTTTTTTTTTTTCTAATCATGAGGAAACAATCAGACAAGTCCAAATAGTGAGAATTCTACAAGACAGCTAGGCTAAGTGCTTCAAAAAAAGTCACTGCCAGGAAATAGGTGGGGGAACTATTCTAAATTAAAGGAGTTTGAAAAACAGCTAACTAAATGTCATTTTAAACTAGATACTCATTAAGAAAATCTGTAGAAGACATGATTAAGGCAGTTAGGAACTTTGAATGTGGATTATATATTAGATGATATCAATATAAGATATCTTGTGAGTGATAAGAGTATTGTGGTTATATAAAAGTATGTCTCTGTTCTTAGGAAATAACATGCTGAAGTATTTAAGAGTGAATGTGATGCCTGCAACTTACATTCAGATGGTTCAGCAGAGCATGCATGTACATATATGAGGGAGCATATATATATATATGCATATGTGTGTGTGTAGAGAGAGAAATAAGAGAAGGGCATAAATGTGTGTGTGCATTTAAGTATGGCAATTGTTAACAATTGGTGAATCTTGGTAAATGGTGTTAATTTCTGTAGATTAAAAATTTTTTGAAACCAAAAGGGGTAATGACGAATTTGGGCTAACGTTTCTTTTCAGAGGTTGCAACTAAGTGGTTAAAAACCAGTCTATTCTATTTTCTCCTTTGGTACCCAGTTTTGCGAGTGTAAGTGTGTGGTTCTTTTCAAAGTCTCAATAATATGTTGGATTTTCAATGCAGAGAAAGTTTCTGCCATTTCCCTAGATTTGTGAAAATTTATAATGAAACATGCCAAGTGAAAAAAAGAAATTTAGTGAGTAAAGTTAAACTTTAGAGCTGATTATTGTTTTAAATATTAAAAAGTATCCCTAAAAAAATCTAAATTCCAAAAATGAAAGATTGGTGAAATAAATTCTAGTACCTCTATATGTATGTGTAACCATTTAAAAGTTAAGTTGTAGGAAAATATTTAATTTGGGGGAAATGACAGTTTTATTTTGATAAGGAAATAAAGCAAATTATAAAAGATTATATGTGCTGTACAATTTTATAAAAAATGTATGTGAAAAAGAATGATGTGATTTAAGATGACTTCTGTTTTCTTCTTGGTTCTCTACTTTTCTACAGTGAACATGTATTATTATGATTTTTGTAATCAGGAAATAATAATTTAGGTAAATATTTCAAAAATAGGGCTAGGGCTTCCCTGGTGGCGTAGTGGTTGAGAGTCCGCCTGCCGATGCAGGGGACATGGGTTCATGCCCTGGTCCAGGAGGATCCCACATGCCACGGAGCGGCTGGGCCCGTGAGCCATGGCCACTGAGCCTGCGCGTCCGGAGCCTGTGCTCCACAACGGGAGAGATCACAGCAGTGAGAGGCCCGCGTACCGCAAAAAAAAAAAAAAAAAAAAAAAATAGTGCCTAATATTCACAAGATAGGACTCTCAGTTGTTTTCAGATCAAGTACCTCAAATAGAATGAAATATGTACTCTTTGTATGTAGCACATTTCTTTTGAACATCCACTAGTGCAGAAGGAGTCACCATAGCATTACTTTCTCCAGAGGACTCTTGAGTTAGTGAAGCCAGATTTAATGATGAAGCATCGAATCAGGTTTTTCTCCAGCAGTTTCAATATAATGAAATCTGGTAAATACTGTAGAAAATAGAGAATCTCTTCACATTCATTGTCATCTTTTGTAGGGTATTTGACAGTCCAGTCATGTTATATATATTTGGGGACCCTGAGGAGAGTGTAAAAGTTCTGCTCACGGATAAATGTGTAATTTTGTTCTTGTGTCCTTTGCAGACCTAGTAACAGTAGCGTGAGAAAAGGGGACGCACACCCCAAATGGAAGCCTGAAGCCAAAGCGCCCCTTCAGACTCTACATATGACTTCTGAGAATCAAGAGAAAGTGAAAGCTCTTCTCCGAGACCTGCAAGAACAAGATGCAGATGCTGGATCTGAGTAAATTATTTTATTTCAGTAAATTAATATATTGAGGAAGATGCATTGGCAGTGTGAGGGTCCTGTGTGTCTTTGGAATACTGTATCAGTACTGATCCTGTAGTGGCTGTATAACTAGTTGAAAGTGAGCCAAGAGAAATACAAGAATAATTATTCAGCAACAGTTTTAGAGTGAGTTTGTTTTGCAATATCTGTGAGCAATGGTACAGATCGCCTTTTCGTCTTTACTTTTTCTAGGACAGTGCTAATACGGATTCAGTAGTTGCTTTATTGATAACCTTTCAAGTAAAACCTGTAGTGAACAAGTAGAAGCATTGTTCTAGGAGCAAATATTGAGTTGATCAGACGAAGTCTTACGATTACACTTCTCATGACCATCTGCCTAAGAGAAAGATTGTTTTACACTTTTGGCTGTTTTGCTTTGTGATTTCAGTTGGAGAGGTTAATCCTTTCCATTTGCCAGAATTAATGAACGGTCAGTCATGAACAGCTCAATTTCCATCCTATCTACAAATTGCATATCTGTCTTAAATTTAGGAGAGGTGGTTATGCAGCAAAGCGAAAAACAATAGCGATGGTTTTTATAAATGAGAAGAGAGAGAGGATAGCCAAGGCTTCTGTAGTTAAGAACACAGACTCTGGGTCAGACTCCCTTGGTTAAAATCTCTAGTTGCTCTTTACTTTACAACCTTTGGCAGTTACTAATCTTCTCTTAAATTTTAGTTGATCATCTGAAAAAAGAAATAGAGATTCCAATCTGGCTGGGTTATTGGGAAGATTTTCAAAGAGATAGTACATATAAAACATTTAACATAGTACCTGGCAGGTAATAAATTCTGTTACTTGCCGAGGTATAAATTAATAGGTCAATAAAAAATTAAATCAGTGACTGAATAGTGGTCAGGATTCTCTGTCCTTTGGTTCCTTGAATTAACTTCTTAGACTCTTGCTAAGTTTTTCTTTGAGGTAAGTAGAAGTTAACATATGAAAACGTTACCTTTGCCAGAAGAGGTGTTTCTGGGGAGGAGGAAGATGACGAGCCTGATGATGATGATGAGTGGTGCTGGCCAGCGGGACGAGAAGCTTCCCTTGTTCCCGACTCAGATCCTTTGGAGTGTGCTGGCTCAGGCCTGGTGGAGCCTCATCATCCGGAATTTACAGTCTCAACATTTGCAGCGCAGAAACTTTCCAGGTTTGCTTTCATCATTTATGGGAAAATTGAAGGAAACTGAAAGTGTATTATAAACGCACCTACCACTCCTCAAATACTTTTCGTGTTGTGTGCGTTCCAGTGGTACCTGATACGCCCAGTATCCTCTCTTTTAGGATAGGGAGATGAAGGAGGAGTTAGTATTATCAGGTACACTTTTTCAAGGTACAAACCCTGCCTATGTATAGTTATGCCTTCGCATATATGTATTTAAATGAATTTCTCTTTTGAGGTTTGATATTACTCAGTCGTTTTCGTCATGCTTCTCACTTGGCAGGTATGGTTTCAACACCGAGCACTGTCAGGTAGCCCTGAGAATTTGCAATGGAGACTTGGGGGCATCACTGGAACATCTGCTCACCCAGTGTTTTTCAGAGACATTTGGAGAGAGGATGAAGATCTCTGAGGCCGTTGCACGTATAAGCTTGGATGAGTGTGTGGAGCAGCGACAGGAAGAGGCCTTTGCTCTCAAGTCAATCTGTGGAGAAAAATTTATAGAAAGAATTCAGAACAGAGTCTGGACCATTGGATTAGAACTGGGGTATTTGACAAGTAAATTCTGCAAATCCAAGCAAAAGGAAAGTACCAAAAATATACAGGAGACGTCACTTGAAATCTGTAAATTTTACCTCAAAGGAAGTTGCAAATTTGGATCAAAGTGCAAATTCAAACATGAAGTGTCCCCAAATCAAATTGTTGGAAGAGCAGAAAGAAGTGTAGATGATTCCCATCTAAATGCTGACGAAGATGCATCTTTTTTATACGAACTTGAAATTCGATTTTCTAAAGACCACAAATACCCCTACCAAGCTCCCCTTGTGGCATTTTATTCCACCAATGAGAATCTACCTCTGGCTTGTCGTTTACATATTTCTGAGTTCCTTTATGGCAAGGCCTTGACATTTGCAGAAACTTCAGAACCTGTTGTATATTCTTTGATAACCCTTTTAGAGGAAGAATCAGAAATAACCAAGTTACTAACATATACCCATCACAAGTACAGTGTCCCTCCTGTGAACTTTCTGCCAGTATCCTCTGGGACCAGAATAAATAATCCTGTCTGTCGTAAACCAGTGATTCCAAGTAATTCGTTTCTTTCAAATCAAATTCCAGAAGGTATGTAAGTCATTGATGAGGTGTTGTGGAGGCGGGATTTGGAATGATGGATTACAGCAGTCAGAGGCTCTGAGGGCTGGTATAGGATCTCCCCTCAGCTATGACCTGACTTTACTTGTAAGGCCTAATTCTGTCACTGTGTTCTGGCTCCCTGAATTGAAAGTTTGTAGTGATGTATAAGTTTATTCTAGCAGTCGAGGGCTGGAAGAACCTTAAAGCATCCTTCCAGAAAAGTCTGTTTCGTGTAATCCATTTGGTTTCCTGTGATTACTTCTGTTATTGTATATAGGATTACTTTAAAATGAGTTTTTAGAGATACTTCTCTTTCTATACCACCATCCATACCCTCCTGCTTTTAGTATGCTAGACCCCCAAAAGTCATTAGGGGATGTCTCTCTTTATGGGTCCCTAAATCCTCAAATAGAGAAATGTTTGTACGAGCCTCTGGCTTCCTCCACATCCGAGTGTGCCATACAGAGTCTTACATCACAAGTAACCCCCCTTTCAAAGTTCACCGTAGGATCTCTCTTATTTTTTGCCACCTTTCTTTCAGAGCAGCAAGTTTTATTATTTCCCAGGAGTTCCTAGGTAAATGTCAACAGGTAGAGAACAGTGAAACTGCACCGAGATGCGGATGCCGGACAGCTGGCTAGGTTCCCTCACTGGCCCCTTGACTCGCTCCCAACCTGCAGCGAGTTCTAGCACTCAGATGTATTCCTCAAGAAATGACAAACTGTGTGTCGTGAACTTTTTTTTTTAAGATAGCAGCTTTATTAAGCTATAATTTACACACCATAAAATTTACTCTTTTGAAGTGTACAATTCAGTGGTTTTTAGTATATTAACAGAGTTGTGCAACCATGACCACTGTCTAACTCTGGAACGTTTTCATCACCCCAGAAAGAAACTCTGTACCTGTTAGCAAGTCACTCCTCATTTCTCCCTTCCCCCAACCCCTAACGACCATGAGTCTATATTCTGTCTCTATGGATTTGCCTATTCTGGACATTTCATGGAAATGGAATCATTTAGTAAATATGTGGCTTTTTGTGATTGGCTTCTTTCACTTAGCATAATGTTTTCAAGGTTCATCCATGTTGTAGCATGTATCAGTACTTCATTCCTTTTTATTACTGAATACTATTCCATTATATGGACATACCACATTTCATTTATTGATTCATCATATGATAGACATTTGGGTTATTTTGTGTCATGGAATTGTAGGTACACTTGCAAATATTTGAAACTTTCAGTTAATTTCTGAATGTACAGAGTCTACTGGATTAACAAGGCAAGGCATGATTTTCTTTTTTGTTTTGTTTTGTTTTGTTTTGTTTTTTGCGGTACGCGGGCCTCTCACTGTTGTGGCCTCTCCCGTTGCGGAGCACAGGCTCCGGACACGCAAGCTCAGCGGCCATGGCTCACGGGCCCAGCCGCTCTGCGGCATGTGGGATCTTCCCGGACCGGGGCACGAACCCGTGTCCCCTGCATTGGCAGGCGGACTCTCAACCACTGCGCCACCAGGGAAGCCCTTTTCTTTGTTTTTAATTTGATTTAACCAGAGCCACTTACACTTGATTAAAGTTTATTTGGAGATGCATTTTAAGTTCTTTAGCAGTAGAAGTAGTAGTGTGGAAATGAATGAACTTGTTTTATTCAAGCTTTAACTTTTTCTCCATTTTATGATTTTTTTGTTGTTGTTACTTTGTTAGATAGTGACTTTTCCCTGCTACAGAAAGGGCTCCATATCAAAAATGTTTCCTTTTATCCCCTTCAAGTTGAAAAGGAATCAGAGCCTGAGGAGGAGACAGATGAGGATGAAGGTCCTGCACCAGTTATGGTGGAGAATGAAAGCTATGTCAACCTTAAGAAAAAGATTTCCAAAAGATATGACTGGCAGGCAAAATCAGTACATGCTGAGAATGTCAAAATCTGCAAGCAGTTCCGAATAAAACAGGTAGGGTATTCTGAGAGAATGGCTAGCATTGCCTCCCTAATGTATGGATGAAGGGATTGGGAATTAGGGAGCTTTGGCTACTCTCCATGGTATACTTTCAGCTCTCTTTTACTCTGATTGGGCAAAGTTTCTGCATGCCATAGCAAACTTGGATGCATGTTCTAGATAGTTTTGGAAAATCCAATGGCTGATGAAAATGAAACACATATATACCAGATATTCTGAGAATCATGTGGCTTTGTTACTATGATAGAAATCTGATAAGTGAAAGGAAAAGTAGTACTGTGATTTACATTAGAAATAACAGTATAGAAAAGGAGAAAGAGGAGGGACTCTTACCCCATTTCAAAGGCTCACAGGATAAATAATTTGCCCAAGGTCACATAGCTGGTAAGTGGCAACACAGGGTTTCAAGCTAATTCTCTCTGTTTTCAAAGTCCATGTTGTTTTACCCCATTCAGGGGTAAAAATAAGATTATTTTAAAAGAACTCATAAGTGAAGTATTAGGACAGAGTTGGATGGAGGATAAAGACGAGTTGCTTAACCAGTTTGGGGATTAGATTAGATGCTATCTAAGGCCCTTCCGATTCTAAAGTTCTGTGATTCTGATTTTTGACAGAGTATATATAACACTAGTACATATATACCGCAACACCCATAGAATGTCAAATTGACTAGAAAATCACACCATAAATAATAAGACGGTGGAAATAAAAAATTACACATTCAGTTTGAACAGTGTGTTTAGAGGTGATAAAATTTCATGCAGAAAATGTGTATGTTAATATAAATGTTAGTATAAATTTCTTACATTAGTCAAAAATACATTCACAGTTTTAACCTACAGTACAATGTTTATAGCATTGGCCATTAGATGTCAAACTGAGTTACATAGATGTGGTGATTGGCCAAAAAGAACCCTTTAAATGAGGGAGTATTCAGAAACAAAACAAAACAAAACAAAAAAGATGAGGGCATGTCAGAAGGACTCAGGAATCAACCTGGAAAAGCTCCCAATGGCCAAAATGAAATAATGAGAGCAACAAAATAAATTGGATTATATCGTAGGTATTGGATGTACAGTATTGGATTATAACCCAGGAATTTAAAAAAAAGAAATCTATAAATCCATACCAGTTTATTTTTATTTATTTATTCTCGACAGATAAAAATTGTATATATTTAAGATGTTAAAAAAGAAAAAGAACCATTTAGTGAGTTCTGTTACTGTTAGTGATTTTGGTAAAAATCTGATACTGTGTAGAACTATGCTGTCTTGTATGGTAGCCCCTAGCCACGTGTAGCTATTTAAAGTTAAATTTATTAAAATTAAATAAAATAAAAAATTCGGGTCCTCGACAGCACTGATCACAGTTCAAGTGCTCAACAATCACATGTAGCCAGAGGTTGCTATGTTGGACCGCGCAAACAGAACATTTCCATCAGCACGGAAAGTTCTGTTGAACAGTGCTAGTATAGAGACTTACAGAAAGAGCTGGATAGGTGCTAAGCAAGAGGGGTTATTTCTCTTGTAAGATCCTTTAGTTCATTCAGATGTAGGAAAGCCACTCAGATCCCACAGCTTATTCCGGCTGATTCTTGGAACAGCCTTCTGACTAAAGTCACCAGCATCCAACCGCCAACAAATCTGCACTTTCTGTCTCTAAACAAATTGGTGAAGAAAGAGCAGAAAGGGGAGGTCTAACTATGGGATTCCACATTCAGAGCTTTGTGAAAGGTGATTGAAAGTAACCAAACTGATGTCTTATCTTTTATTTTATTAGGCCTCCAGACAGTTCCAGTCAATTCTGCAAGAAAGACAATTACTCCCTGCTTGGGAAGAAAGAGAAAACATTCTTAAACTGTTGAGCAAGCACCAAGTGCTTGTTATAAGTGGTATGACTGGGTAAGAATGTGATTTATTTCTAATGCAGCTTTCATCTATAGATACGGTGTGTGCCCTGGTTACCACCACCAGTTCTACTTTTAAAAAAAAAAACAGTTGCTGGTGTTATTTGTGCTTTTTCCTGTTAAATATTGAATAATATTTCACAGAGGCAAATAATGTGGCAACTGTAGCCTATAGAGCCAAATTACAAAAAAACAAACAAAACTCAGAAATTTAGGATTTTTTTAAAAATTTTTATTTATTTATTTTATATTTATTTTTGGCAGTTTTGGGTCTTCGTTTCTGTGCGAGGGTTTTCTCCAGCTGCAGCGAGCGGGGGCCACTCTTCATCGCGGTGCACGGGCCTCTCACTGTCGTGGCCTCTCCCGTTGCGGAGCACAGGCTCCAGACGCGCAGGCTGAGTAGTTGTGGCTCACGGGCCTAGCCGCTCTGCGGCATGTGGGATCTTCCCGGACCGGGGCACGAACCCATGTCCCCTGCATTGACAGCCGGATTCTTAACCACTGCGCCACCAGGGAAGCCCAGAAATTTGGGAATTTATAGATAGTGTATACCTCTGCCTTAAGACAATTTTAAGGCAAAAGGCCTAGCTGAAGGCTTTTAACAAGGCCCATTTTAAAATGTAAAGGACAGTTCCAGAACATTTAGCTTGAAACTTCAGAAATGAATTTTCTAAATTTATTCTGATTTCCTTAAAGCTTTTGTTTAAGAACAACTTAGGGTATATTATTTTTCCTGTTCCACACTCTCCATATGTTATCCAAACCTATTTGGCAGGGGCAAGTTGCAGGCTTAATTTAGTTCTGTATTCAAGGGTCTTCAATTTAATAATTACATTTGTGCCCAGACTCACAGATATAGTAGTAACTTTGTATCTTCCAGTTTCTTAGCTTTTTAACCTCAGTCAGTACTTTGGTGTAGCCAAAGCAATACCACACCAATGGGAAAAATATAAAGTATTTTAATAATCATAAGATAATGTTCCTGTTTCTTTAGGATTCACATGTAGAGTTCACATTCCTGAAGGCATTTATAGACCTTAACCTAATGTTTATTCAATAGTCCCAGTTTTACAAATAATAGTGAACTATTATTTGATTGCCCTGTTAACCTAAGTGCAAGTTCCTAGGAGTTATCAGCTCTAGGTAATAAGTCAGTAGGTAGGTTTAGAAGATAGATGAAGCTGAACAACTTTTATTCTAATTAGCTTCTTACTTTCCTCATTGGATATGATTGCTTCTTTAGTTAACTAGAGCACTTGAAAACTCTTATTTTAGGACTTATTTGTTTTGGCATACAGATGTGGGAAAACCACACAGATTCCACAGTTTATTCTGGATGATTCTCTGAACGGACCACCTGAGAAGGTGGCTAACATCATCTGTACCCAACCCCGACGAATCTCTGCGATCTCTGTCGCCGAACGCGTTGCTAAAGAAAGAGCAGAGAGAGTGGGTCTGACTGTGGGATACCAGATCCGGTTAGAAAGTGTCAAGGTTTGTATGCTTTTCTTATTTCCTGATGACAGAAATTTACAATTTTCAAGTATAAAGAGCCCTTGGGGTCTGGAGATTCTGGGCAAGTTGGAATATATACTTCAATAGGGCTGAAGTCCTTTTAGAAATATTTTGGTTTAAACTCTTTTTGGGGTGTACTTAATTTCCTCTGTAAAGACCTTCTATTCTTTATTGGCAGAAGTGATCTAGTAGGTGCTGCTTTGTTCCTAAACTGGGACTTAATCCATTTAACCAAATATGGAATGAACAAATTCAGAATTGATTTCATCACTCACTGTTATTTTTATGTTTTATAATAATTTTTGAATGCTTTCTATGAGTCTTAAAATTTTGATGTAAAGTAGAAAAGCTTTTGTTGTTGCCAGCAAGAAACTATGCATTTAGTTTCTTGGTTTATATTAAAATAGAACTGCTGGTGTTTTCAGTATTCTTTATCCCTATCCATTAAAAATGGCTTTGCCAGGAAAGTGTTTACTTTTTTCAGAAAGTTCATTAAAGCTTTCTATGCCCTTTTACGTGTAAGTCCTCAGCCACCAGACTGTTATACTGCACCACAGGAGTGCTGCTAAGAAGGCTAGAGGGGGACACAGCCCTACAAGGAATCACCCATATCATTGTTGATGAAGTCCATGAGAGGACAGAAGAAAGGTAAGGCAAAGATTTTCCAAATGAATACCCACACATGTCAAATGAAGACATGGCTGAGAGAATTTTATTCTGCTTCCAGTTAAGTTCCTTAGAGCTAGTAATGGTAATTGCCATAGGGAAGGCTTAAGTTAGAGAAGAGGAACTGCCTTCCTGGTCTCCAGGGTCTGTGACACGAAAAATGCTAGGAGAGCACATGTTCATCACTGGAAGAGATCCTATTAGATGGACATTGTCTAATAAGAGGCACCATGCTGAGCTGGGTGCTGTACTTAGCAGGAATATCAGATGTAATGCATGCTATAGCTGATGGATTGGTCAATATGTGCTTCCTTCTTTGTGCATTTGGTCAGTCATTCAGCCCTGACATTCATTCATGTATTTATTGAGCCTGCATTAAGTGCCAAGTGGCCTATTAATTGCTGGGGATACTGTAGTGAACAAACATATATGTTCCCCCTTTATGTCTTATGGTCTGGTAGGAAAAACAAATAATGAACAGGTAAGTAAACAAGTAAGTAAATAACTACAAATTGGAATAAGTACCATAAAGGAATAAACAGGATGCTGTGTTTGGGGGGAGAGAGCCATGAGATAATCAGAGATTATATCTCTGAAGAGATTACATTTAAATTAAAAACAGAAGTATGAAAAGGAGTCTCATGAGATATATGAGGGCAAGGTCAGCATTTGCAAGGACTCTGCAGTGGTAAAGGGCTTCATGAGTCCAAAAACTGGAGGAAGGCCAGTGTGCAGCTGATATGTAGTGAATGAGGGGAAAAGTGACAGCTAAAAAAAGCAGGAGACTATGCACCATTAATAATAAAGCATTTGGATTTTACTTTAATGGAATTAGAAGTCATTAAAGGGTCAAGGTATAAAATCAAAATTCTCAATATTTTAAAATGAAGGGCCAGGTAAATAGATGGCATTGATCATAGTTTGTCATGTAGATCATGCTCTAAAGTAGTAAAAAAGTAGTGGGAAAAAGAGAGATGATCCTGTGCAAATCATGAGGCTTTCCCAAAAAGGACTATATTATTATTAGTATCTTGAGAAGAAGAAAGTCTAAGTAAAGTTGACGGGCTGACAGAGAAGCAGAAAATAAATCATAGCAAAACTAAAAAAAAAGAAACAAACATGAAAAGAGGTCCCAGCTATTGCTGATAAAGAGTTTTTAAAAAATGAACGGGGAAGACATGTAAACAGAAAACTATTTGTTAGAAGAAATAAATACACTAATATAGTAGTAATTAAGAAATATAAAGAAATTTGAAACTAAAGAAAAAGATTTTTATATAAAAAGAATATATCAGGGAATTCCATGGTGGTCCAGTGGTTAATACTCAGCGCTTTCACTGCCGGGGCCCCGGACTTGATCCCCGGTCAGGGAACTTAGATCCTGCAAGCAAGCGGCGTGATGTGGCAAAAAATTTTAAAAAGAATAAAAAGAATAGATCAAAATAAAAGGAAATATTTCCTAGAACAAGACAATAATAAATTTTAAATAGCTATATAGAAAACACTGAAAATCTTTGAGGGGCAAATAATCTTTATGTAGAGACTCCAGAAAACATTGGGGAAAAAAATAAATGGTAAATAATGTCACTTTACACCTAAATGTTGAAATGATCATTTGAAATAATTTATTTTAACAGAATCACTGAACAACCTAGAAGAGGGAATGAAATAAAACATTCAGCCAAACTAATAATATTTAAATGATTGTATTATAAAAATAAAATTTTAATTTTAGGTGAAATTATATCCAATGTAATTTTGAACATAAAGAGTAGCTTTGGGTTTCATAACATTTATACTTCCACAAAGTCAGTGAAACTGGAAGATAGCACTAGATCTGGTTCCTGGCTGCAATGATGTTCTCAAAAAGAGATTTTTATAAAACCTAATGACCTATAGAATATCAACAGTTAAAAACAAAGTATTTTCACATCCGAATAAAGATAAATTACCCACTGGAGAAGGGAGATTTGAGCATTTACAAATACCAGTCTTTGGGAATGGAGTACACAAATTATAAGAAAAAGTAGGGGAATATTTGCTAGCTCTGACTGAAAAAGGCAGAAAATAGGGGGTGGTGGTGTGATGAATTGGGAGATTGGGATTGACATATATACACTAATATGTATAAGATGGATAACTAATAAGAACCTACTATATAAAAGATAAATAAAATTTAAAAATTAAAAAAAAAAAGTAAAATCTAGGAACCAAGATCAGTTAAAAAATAAGATAAAAGGTTGAATATAGAAAATTTATAGTTATATTTGTTTAAAATTTTTAATACATTTTCTGATCATAGAGATAATGACATTATTCTAACACATTTAGGCAATATTAAATGTCAAGAAGAAGAATTTCTGTCCCTTATAGAATTGCTAATTACATGTTAACAATTTGTCCTGTTTTCTTCTGGGCGTATATTGGGAGTTAGCAGAGATGTACCTCCACAGACACTATTGGGATTATATACTGTTGTGTGCTGCATGTGATCTAATATTTAATATGAGAGCATGAACTGTCTTTGAAATTATTGCTAGTAATTGCATGAGGAGATTCTAACGTGTGGATGTACCATAAGTTACTTAACCATTTACCTATTGTTATATTATTTTCCTTTTCCCTAAAAAAGAAAAAGAATAGTCATAAATGTAATTAAATTAGCTCATTAAAGAAAACTAAGTAGTTCAAGAATATACTCATTAAAAATTCAAACAAGGCTTCCCTGGTGGCGCAGTGGTTGAGAGTCCGCCTGCCGATGCAGGGGACACGGGTTCGTGCCCCTGTCCGGGAAGATCCCACAGGCCGCGGAGCGGCTGGGCCAGTGAGCCATGGCTGCTGAGCCTGTGCATCCGGAGGCTGTGCTCCGCAACAGGAGATGCCACAACAGTGACAGGCCCGTGTACCGCCAAAAAAAAAAAAAAAATTCAAACAACACAGATAAAGTGAAAGTCCCCTGTAACACTCCCAAACCATTCCCAGTCCCTGCCCCAGAGATAACTACGGTGATCAGATTGGTGATATGTCCTACTGTACATTGACATATATGCTTGCTTTGTCAGCAATAGGTACTTTTATTTCCAGAACTTTTTTTCTTATACAAATTATATATTCATTTAGTAAATCAACAAACATTTATTGAGCACCTACTATATCCCAGGCAGTGCTCCAGGTACTGAGTAGTATCTTGTAGAACAAAATAACCAAAATCCCCATCCTCATAGAGCTTATAGTCTAGTGAGAGAGCCCAACAATAAGCAAGATAAAGAAGTAAAATATAAAGTATGTTAAGTGCTAAGAAGAGAAAGGGTAATATGAAATGCAAGGGAGGGGAACATTTGAAATTTTAAACATGGTGGCCAGGGAAGGCCTAGCTGAAAAGGTACATTTTGAGTAAAGACTCAAAGTGAGTGAGTGAGCTACCTCTTGAATGTCTGGGAGAAGCCCTTTCTAGGCACATTAATAACATGTGCAAGGGACCTGGGGTCCATGTCTCAAAGACAGCAAGGAGGACAGTGTGGCTGCAGCCAAGTGATGAAGAGGGAGAGCGACAGGAAATGAGTAGTGAGGGTACAGATCATGTCACATAGGACCTCGTTAGTGAGGACTTTGATAAGAAGTCGTTGAAGGATTTTGAGCAGAAGAGTGGCACAATCATTTACATTGGCACAGAATTATTGGTCTACCATACTGAGAATAGATTTTAGGGGGGCAAGGGCTGAAACAGGGAGGCCAGTTAGGACATTGCTGTTCTGTGGTACATATTGTTCTACAACTTGGGTTTTTTTCACTAACAATATCTCTTAGAGATGTTTTCATGTCTGTATCTAGAGCTCTACTTTATTCCTTTATTCTGCCTCATGTTATTCCTTAGAATAGATGATATTGTCATAATTAACCATTTCTTGGTTGATAGACATTTTGGTAGTTTCCACTGATTTACAAACAATGCTATAATGAAAATCGTTGTATATACCTCTTTATGTACATGTAGATATCAAGAAGTGGAATTATCAAATGCAATGATGAATGCTGTTGGTATTTTGATTGGTACTACACTGAATTTAGTTTATTTGGTGGGAAATTGATATCTTTACAATATTAAGTCTTCACATCTAGGAACATGACACATCTTTCTATGAGTTATAAATTTTTTTCACATAAGTCTTACACTTACTTGAAATATGTCAAAGGTTATTAATTTTCATGTATTAAATTTGTTTGATCCTCAGATGTTTCTTTTATTTCCTCTAGTGACTTCTTACTGCTAGTTTTGAAAGACATTGTGTTGCAGAGACCAACTCTTCAAGTTATTCTGATGAGTGCAACTTTAAACGCTGAGCTCTTTTCAGAATATTTTAATTCCTGCCCAGTTATCACTATACCAGGTGATTAAAATCCATCATTAAATACGTATTGTCCTAATAAGCAAATATAATTATTTTAAAGTTCATTTGAGATATAAATGAATGAGTATTTATATCTGTTTCTAGAGAAGAATTGATTAGTTTATAACAAATAAAATCATAACCATATAATGAAATTATTGAAGAGGTAATGTTATATTCATTTGCTGGGAGATTTCAATTTATATGTGCTTTTTAAAAAAATGTCTAGGTTATTAGGATTTCTAGCAGTCTGTTGTGTTTAACATCAAAATGTGAGTTTATAATGGTAATCTATCATAAAGGGAAAAGTTGTATCTGTGTATAGCATATTTATTCATTGCTGGATTCTGCTAAACTTCTGGATATTGGTCCACTCTGGGAGCAAGTGAAATTGGATAGTCTGTGTCTTCTTTTGGTGCTTTCACAGTCTCATTGTGGGATTAATTTATCACCTTGGGCTTTGGTTTATCATTCTGCAGTTGATTGGTAAAGAACAATTTGGAAACACTCAGTGGTGAATAATTCGTTCTAGTTATAGAGGATATCGACAGTAGATTTAAAGATGAAATTATATGCTTGATCTAGAATACAATTGTTGACTGTTTAAAGGTCCCCTGCAGGGAAGCAGAGGGGGATAAAAAGGTTTAACAGATTTTTTTTAAAAAGAGGTTAAAAAAAGTCTTATTAGCAAATGATCATCTCTTCAACTATGCACTTCTGTTTTATTTACTAACTAGAATCTACTCCTTCCATTTTTATCATGAAAAGCTTTTTCTGAATACTTGTAAGACCACAGAGTAAATAGTACCTTACTGTGCCAAGCTTCGTTTTTAGACAATTTTACATATACAAACAGTTTCAAGATAGTTGAACGGGTATTCTGAGACTTTTCTGTTTTATTTTCTTGTTTTCCTAGGTCGTACATTTCCTGTTGATCAATTTTTTCTGGAAGATGCAATTGCTGTGACAAGGTAAGGAAGATATTAATTAAAGTTTGGGGAAAGTCCTTGAAAACAGAATTACTATTTTACCTCCGTGTGCCTGGATACTAATAAACGGGTTAACTTTTCTTCTAATTTTTCTATTTGAGCATTTTGTTTTCCCCTTTCAGCGAATATTTATTATACAAATTATTTGAATTCAAAGGCAATATTATATATTAAGAGTACTGACTCAGGAATCCCTCATGTAGACTAAGGACCTTGGGTGATAATGATGTATGGATGTCAGTTCATCAGTTTTAACAAATGTACCACTCGGGTTGGGGATATTGCTAATGGGGGAGGCTATGCGTAGGGCGGGGAGCAGGGGGTGTATGGGGAATCTCTGTACCTTCTGCTCAGTATTGCTGTGAACCTAAAACTGCTTTAAAAAGTAAAGTCTGTTTAAAAAATGATGGGGAATTCCCTGGCGGTCCAGTGGTTAGGACTCGGCGATTTTACTGTGGTATCCTGGGTTCAATCCCTGGTCGGGGAAACTAAGATCCCACAATTTTTGTGGCATGGCCAAAAAAATAAAATAAAATAAAAATAAATAAAAAATAAAAAATGATGGACCAAATCTATGGAGAATTTAACATGGGAAAAAAAGTACTAATTCTGCAGACAGACTACTAGTATTTAAATCCCTCTACTTACCAACTGTAACATTGGTGAGTAGCTTAATCTCTCTGTGACTTAGTTTCATCATATGTAAAGTGTGCATATTAAAAGTAGCCTCTTCAAGAGTTATGAGGATTAATTAATATTTGGAGTTAATACTTGCAAAGGGATTAGAACTGTGCCTGGCATATATCAAATGCTTTATATATGTTAGCTATTATTATCATTATTATTCTGCCTTCAAGGAGTTTGCAGTACATATGAGTGTATAAGTTCTGTACCGGATAGAAGGTGGTAATGTCTGTTGGATATCAACAGATTTCTCCCCTCTGAAAGCTCTGCTTCCTCTTCCTACTCTTTGACCTTGAAGATTCCCCAGGGTTTTATCCTTGCACTGTTTCTTCTCACTGTTAAATTCTTGCTTGGCTCTCTAAGACTCATGTGATTTCAGCTGTCACCCCTGTGCTGAGAACTCCCAGATTGGTATCTTCATTCCTGACCTCTGAGCTCCAGAATGGAAACAACTTTGATGTCTGACACCTTAAACTCAACCCAGAATTTTTTCTTTCTCTTTGCTCCTTCCATTCCTAATAAGCCCCCTCCTAATTCTACGTTATTTAATGATACAGTATTCTCAAGCTAAAAACCCTGAAACAGTGGCTCTCAAACTTCAGTGTGCAGTAAGCATACTTGGAGAGCTTATTAAAATTGTTGTTTTGTGGGCCCGATCCCACTTCCACTGAATGTGAATCTCTGGGGAAATCATCTTTCAGCTAGTTTCCCTGTCTTTTTTCTCTCACTTTTCCAAATTCACTGCCTCCAGAATTATCTTAAAACAGAGCCAAAAGCATTCCAGTGTGTTCCCCCCCAGCAATAGGGCACGGCAGACAGAATCCTGGACTGGTGGAAGAATAGCACTTGAATTGGACAGAAGCAGAGCAACGTTCTGCTGAATGAGCATGGAAAACAGGTGAATAGTGTCATTCCTCACCAACAGACCCGCATCCACACCCACACATTTCTTTGTCTTCTTTCCTCAGGTATGTGTTGCAGGATGGGAGCCCATATGCGCGCTCCATGAAACAGATGTCAAAGGAGAAGCTCAAGGCGAGGCGCAGCAGAACCGCGTTTGAGGAGGTGGAGGAGGACCTGCGCCTCTCCCTGCACCTCCACGATCCGGATTCCACCAAAGATGCTGTGCCAGATCAACAGTTAGATTTTAAGCAGCTCCTGGCCCGCTATAAAGGTAATGTGCTTCCTGGGGGGAATATTACAATTATGCCAAAGATAACTAGTTTTTCTCACGCCATGATCCAGAAGAAGAAAAACGTGGCTCTTGTTTCATAGTTACCTTGTCTTTAGTTCATCAGAACAACCTTAAACTTAGAAAAATAACAGTTCTAATACATATTAGATTAAAATTGTTATTATATTTACCAGTGGGTTTTTTCCTGATTGTAAATGTGTTCATTATAGAAAAATTGGGAGGTAGTAAAATATAAATTATATTCTTGAGTGTTTTGTAACTTTGCATTTTGATATGATTTCGAATTCAGAATTAAAAATTTGCAAGACTACAGTGAACTCTCATATATCCTTTACCCTGATTCACCAATTATTAACGTTTTGCTTCATTTGCTTTATTATTTGCTCTGGGTGCATATATATATTTTTTTCCTGAATGTTTTGAGCGTAAATTGCAGATATGATGCTCCTTAACCCATAATATTTCAGTATGTATTTCCTCAGAACAAGGACATCCTCTTACATAACAGTAGGATATGGGAATTCCCTGGCGGTCCAGGGGTTAGGACTCTGCCGCTTTCACTGCCGGGGCCCGGGTTCAATTTCTGGTCGGGGAACTAAGACCCCACAAGCTGCACAGCATGGCCCCAAACAAAAACAAACAATAGGACATGATCAAAATGAAAACATTTAACACTAATACAGTACTACTGTTTAATCCACAGTCCATATTCTAATTTTGTCAATTATTTCAATAATGTACTTTATTGCTATTTTTTAAGTGGTACAGGTCCCAACCGAAGATTACATATTGCATTCAGTCATCATGTGTCTTTAGTTTCTTTCTATCTGGAGAAATTTGCCAGCCTTTATTTTTCTTCTATGATTTACATTTTTAAGGAGTTTGGGCCAATTATTTTGTAGAATGTCCCTCTGTTTGGGTTTATCTAACGTTGCCCCATGATTAATTTTAGGTAATGCATTTTTAGAAAACCACAGAAACAATGTTGAGTCCTTCTCAGTGCATCATATCAGGAGGCACATGATGTTGGTTCGTCCCATTGTTAGCAGTATTGACTTTTTTTTATTTAATAAATTAATTTATTTATTTACAGCTGTGTTGGGTCTTCGTTTCTGTGCGAGGGCTTTCTCTAGTTGCGGCAAGTGGGGGCCACTCTTCATCGCGGTGCACGGGCCTCTCACTATCGTGGCCTCTCTTGTTGCGAAGCACAGGCTCCAGACACGCAGGCTCAGTAGCCGTGGCGCACGGGCTCAGTTGCTCTGCAGCATGTGGGATCTTCCCAGACCAGGACTCGAACCCGTGTCCCCTGCATCGGCAGGCAGACTCCCAACCACAGCGCCACCAGGGAAGCCCCCCAGCAGTATTAACTTTGATCATCTGGTTAAGGTGATGCCTATGTTTCTCCTCTGTGTAGTTACTGTTTATTCCCTTTGTAGTTAATTAAGTTAGTTGTGGAGAGAGATTTGAAACTATTTATCCTATAACATCCTCAAAATTTCACCCACTAGTTTTAGCATTTTTCAGTAGGCCTCGAAAATGACATCTCTTTTCAGGGCCCACCCTGTGCTGAGCATTTTTATATATGTTAGGTGCTCCCTCCTCCCGTGCCGGACTTCACGCAGCTTTGTTCCTAGATAGTCTTCCATACGTTCAGCTGGGCTGAACCCATAGAAACCCTAAGGTTACTACTTTTGCTTTCTTCCTAAAGCCTAGACAGGTCTCAGCTGCCTTTCCTGCTCTCTTTTCCGTGGACTGCCACCCCAACTCCTCTTGGTCCTTCCAAAAAAAAAAAAAGGTGTTTACCTTTCAAGGAGTAAGAGCCTCCAACCCCTGTTACTGTGCTTCTATAGCAGAAAAGGCAAGTGAGTTTTCCTTTTTCTCCTTCCACCAAAGATGCAGTCCTGCATGGGAAATGGTAATCATAAAGGAATTAGGGCATTAGCCACTTGTTCTGCTGTTTAGGAAGATATACGTGGCTCCCAAACATTTCACTTAATCTTCCCAACATCCTGAGAAGTAAGGTTAAGAGCATAGACGTGTATCTTACAGACCTGGATTCGACTCCCCAGGCTCTCATAAAACCAGTTATATGCAAGTTCCTCATCCTCTCTTTTCCTCAGTTTCCTTATCTATAAAATGCCGTTATTTAGGAGATTAAATAAGAATACAAATCCACAGCATAGTGCCCAGAGCTAGTAAGTGCAGATTTGTGATTCTCATGAAAATGTCTGACTCAAATGTGTTCTTTCTGTACATCATACCAGCTGACAATTCCCATTTCCTTATTCTATTAAATTAGTTAACAGGAAAATCTCTTTGGTTTCTCTTTTGAAATTCCAGAGTTTTCTTTAAGAATTATGACTGAATCTAAGCCACGGTCTTTCTGATGTCAAGCACAGAGATATCAGAGTTCAGAAAGCACCTCTGAGAACTCTTTTCTAAGGATTTGAGGTTGGGAAACCTGGCTCTACCACTAGCTTCTGTATGATGCTGGGCTGATTGATCACTTAGCTTCTCCGAGCCTCCTCTTTCCTATGAAACAAAGACTTTATCTAGTTGATCTCAGTGCTCTCTTTCAGAAAATTAAACAATGTTCCCTAGCTCGATTTTTAAAACTTTTTCTAGTTAAAAAATAATAATAAAAATCAGTCTTTTAAAATATATGAATGATTAGTAAAACCTGCCAAAGTATAAAAAAAATTTTTTTTAATGATTTTCATTTCCCTTTTTTTCAGTTAGCTGATTCTTTCTCCTTTTTGAAAAGTCTGGCTATTTGGAATCTTGGCAAATAAAAATGATTCCTGCTCTGCCATCCACACTTTTGCTTGTGTAGCTTATTTCTTCCTTTCTTTCATTTTTTACCAACATAGGGTTCATTCTTCAGAACAACATTGTTTAGCAACTGCTTTTGCCTCTCTTCAAGCTTTTCAGCAAAGCGTAAAAAGCTTCCCTTCCTTCATACCAACTACAGTTATTTTGCTCCAGTTAGGCTCTATTTCAGGTGATGGGTCATTAGAAAGAACTAAAAAGAAAAGGCAGCCATCTTCAGAGAATTTGTCTCCCCAGGCATATGCTGTTTGTTTTTAAAAAAGCTGAGGCTTCTAGTACAACACAAGGAAGTATATCTTTTACTAGGCTTCCGATGAATTAGAAGGAGATTGTAGACCCTGAACCTGAGGGTCGATGGGTAGACTTCAGGGGTATTGGTGAAGCCATTAAAATCACATGTATTTTTCAGGGAAGATTCATAACTTTTATGATTTTCCCAAGGAACTTAAAAGTCACTGTTATAAAGTTGCTGCTGTAAAGTCACTGTTGTAAAGTAAAGCTGTGGCCTCTGTGCACTGATTTTCACAGTTAACTGTTGCCTGGACTTTTGGCTGATCTGACTCACAAGTTGACTGAATCTGGAAAGGTTTTCTGAAATATATTTGATATATTTATATATCACATGTATTTGATATATATAGAGAGAATATACTGATATAATATATAAATATATTTAATATATATCTGAAATATATATAAAATATATTTTATATGATAGATAAAAGGGGAAGGAAAGAGAAAAGTTAAAAGTTGCTTCTCTCGGCCTTTCCAGCAGGGGCAGGAGCCTGCTCTTTGGGTCATTGTTCAAGCAAAAAGTGCTTCTAGTGAGCCTGTATTTTCTGAGAGACTGAAGGAAAAAAAATTCATTTCAGTACATTAAATGTGGACATCTGTGTTATTAAATCAAATCAAGACACCCACTTAGTTCCCAGGCATATTTTCTTCAATAAGGTATAACTATCCTGATTTTTACCTTTCTTTCAGGGGTTAGCAAATCAGTCATCAAAACAATGTCCATTATGGATTTTGAAAAGGTTAATCTTGAATTAATCGAGGCCTTGTTAGAGTGGATTGTGGATGGAAAGCACTCCTACCCTCCAGGTAACTGCTTCCTGTCTTAAGTGTGAGACGGCAAAGGGCAGGGAGTCTACTTCCTGAGATGGTGGGGATTGTGGGGACAGCCTCTCTTCCTGGAGCCCTCGCCCTGGTTCCTCACCTTTTCACCCCCAGGTGTGTGTACAGTTGCTTATTAGGTTTTTCAGGAGGAAATTTTACCGTTTACCTTTTGAGGAAGTTTTACCTTTTACCCACTGAGCAAAAAGATGTTAACAAGACAAAGTCCAAAATGAAGAAGGCTGAAAAGAAGGCCTGGGTGTCCACATGTCAACACTCAGTCCCTGGCTAAATGGGAGCCTAATAATGAGTGTTTGAATCATGTGAAGACTATACCTGGAGGCCACAGGGCAATGGGGTTAAGAGAACAGGCTTTGGAAAGTCTGATAAAATTCCCTGCTACTCCGAGCTCTGTTACCTTGGATAATAAAGTCCTTATCTTTTCTATGCCTCAGGCTCCTTGTTTGTAAAATGAAGGCAATAATAAATCCTCTATGTTGAGGATTAAAAGAAACCATATACAAAGCGCTTAGCACAGTGCCTGACATATATTTAATGCCCAGTAGCTACTACCCCTAACAAAATTATAGTTATGCTAGTATATTTATCATTGTTATTATTATCACTGTTACTACTACTACTCCCACTGTTATATCACAGAGCAATCCCTCCCTTCCCCTTGCTCAGTGTCTTCCCAGTGACCTCTTTACCTCATTTGTAGTCCGTTATCTCCAGAATGAATGTCCCAGATCTTCTCATAACTGAATCCTTCACATCATTCAGGTTTCCAACAAATGTCTTCTCTTCAGAGGAGTCTTCTCTGACCACCCTACCTGTTGTCTGTCCCCTCACTCTATCACAATATCCAAAAATGGTTTTCATTTTCAATATAGCACTCAACACTATCCAAAATTATAGTTCTGCTTACTGATGGTCTCCTTCAGTAGAATGTAAGCTCTTTAAGAATAAGAATTTCTTGTGCACCACTGTATTCCTCAGACCCTAGAACAGAACCTGGAATCTTTAGGTGTGGAGTAAATATTTGTTGCATGAACAGATGCAGCCGTTGTTGAGTGAAAATTAAGTGGAATCATAGATCAGAAAACTACATTATATGCTCACTACACAGTGCTTAATGACTGCCCTCTTCTGATTAGATCTTAATCATTATGTGGTATTTTCTAAGGAAACATGTGAGCCACATAAAATTATTGAAGTGCCTTGTTTCTCATTCCTTGGCAAATAGCCATTGTTGGCTAATGCATTAGTCAACTGGATTGAATATCTTATTTCATCCCAAAGGAAAAGACTATTACTGAAAAAAATCAAGTATAGCAGCCAAAAAGAAATGTTAGAAAATTATCTGAATTCAAAGCAAAGTTGATGTAGCGATTAGGCAGTTGGTGATGTATTTGTGAATATTAAAGATATCCTTGATACAGATGGCCAAGCCATGAGGGCAGAGCAGATCAGAAGGCACATAAAAATACAGACAAATTTTTTTTTCCATCCATATAGATTATTTTACCACTCTTAAATTTTGTGCTACTTTAGTAGAGAGAAGCATGGGGTATGTAATGGAAAAAGCATGGATCTGGTACCAGAAACCCTATATTTGTTTTCATACTCCCCTTTTATTAAGTTCTGTGACCTGACCATGTTACTGAGTCACCTTAAGGGTACTATTAATCTTCTTAACAGGTGGTTATGAGGATCAAATGAGCTAATATATGTGAACATTCTTTGTAAACTATGACGTATAGTATTAAAACCAACCTTGAAAGATAATCTTTTGTCCTTCTTCAGAGTTCAATTTTTGTAATAATTTAGTTTCCTTATTTACTTAGTGGGGAGAATAACTCTGATAAATTATTGGTCATGAGTTCCTTGTGGGCAGATCTTTGTTTTATTTTCCATTGTACCTAGCACAGAGCTGACAAAGACACCCAATAAATATTTGTGGGATTAAAGGCAGGGTTAGTGAAGACAGTGTCAATTTCCTCTGTGAATAAAGCACAAAAGGAGGTGACTATTGCTGAGTGACTGCTCTTGGCACAGAAATACACTATAATCAGTTATCACTGCTTATTTTCTTTAATGTAAAATTTTAAAGCCCATAAACCATTATTATGGCATGGTAAGTTAATATACTGCCTCTTCAACACATATCTAAATTTAGATTACCAGATTGGCTGCCCAATTATAGTTTCTTTTTCTCATTTCCAATAAAATGTTTATGGATTTTATTTACTAATGGGGAGAAGAGTCTTCCTGTCATATAAGATTAGAAGGATAACTCTTTCTATAGAAACAGAATGTCAGTGGCCAGTGCACTGAAGAAGTATGTTTAAAGAGCTTTGCTAATGATTCTTGTATAACGTAAGGCATTATATTTTTCTACACATCATTTCTTTTTCTGTTTTCGAAAGATATAGTACCTCATTCATTCTGTAGTTATTAAGTCAGAAAATATATTCTACAAGTTTGTTTTCCATTTAGTCCCCTGGGGACTTTACAAAGAAAAGAAAATTGTGAAAATCTCAGATTATTACATTTTTCGTTTAAAATTAAATCTGTATTAGTTTTTTCTTTTTCACATCTATCAGATTGATTCTTTTTATATACCCAGGTGCTATACTTGTATTTTTACCGGGACTAGCAGAAATCAAAATGCTTTATGAACAGCTACAGTCTAATTCTCTATTCAACAACAGACGTAGTAATCGGTAAGTTAATTGCTTTCTATATTCTTAATCATCTATTCCAGTTATGTGTGAAAATGAATAACCAGAAAGATCTCTTTGACTGTCATCACCCTCTTTCAACCCTGGTGTCACTGCTCAAAAATATGTTTGTTTATGCCAGCTGGGAATAGACAAAACAGTTTGTTCCAGGGAGTCAGTCATTTCCATTCCATTATATAAAAATGTTTCTCTTCACTTAGCGTAGTGACTCAGCAAAGTTGCATGTGCAGTTAACCCTAGAACAACACGGGTTTGAACTGCATGGGTCCACTTATACTTGGATTTTTTTCAATGGTAAATACTGTAGTACTACATGATACATGGTTAGTTAAATCCATGGATGCAGAACCACAGATACAGAGGAACCACATATACAAAGGGCCAGCTATAAATTATACATGGATTTTTGACTGCACAGAGGATTGGCCTTCCCTAATCTGTGTATTTTTTGAGGGTCAACTGTAATTTCATTTGCCAGATACTGGGGATTGGAGAAGCCAGTGTTAATAACAACAAAGAAATGCTACCATTTTGAGAAAAAATAATTTTCAGTGGTTCCTATTCCAGTAGTAAGACAGACTGGGTGTGTCTTCATATCGAAGGGGACACTACTTGACAGATGAACACCCCCTAGAAATATAAGACTCAAGTTTCTTAGCATACATGACTGTCTCTGTCTCTCTTTCTCTGAATTTAAAGGTAGGGAAAAAAATGATTCTTTGTTGGTTAGTGTGCTCCAGGCTTGTTACTTGTAGAATGTCAACTACTTAGTCCTCTTGATTATTTACTAGTGAATTACACTCCAGTTTTTCCCAAGTTGATGCAAGGTTTTTAGTTCATAGAACTGAGTAAATATTTTTTAAGGGTCAGAAAGAACTTTCCCATTTAGAAGACCTGGGCCTTGAGGACAGGTTGTGGAGAAGCTCCTGATTTTTGGAGTCACATTGTTAGTTTTAATAGAAATTCACCCATTATAACCCAATTTCAGTGTTTTGTACTAGAACACTAAATCCTTTTTTTTTTTTTTCTTTTTTAGATGTGTTGTTCACCCGCTTCATTCATCTTTATCCAGTGAAGAGCAGCAGGCTGTGTTTGTAAAACCTCCTATCGGTGTAACTAAGATTATAATTTCCACCAACATTGCTGAGACATCCATAACCATCGATGATGTTGTCTATGTCATCGATTCTGGGAAAATGAAAGAAAAGAGGTATCCTCTTTTGGTGATGTAAGAGAGGGGCTAACGATGCCTCATTTGGAGCAACACAGCTGTTAAAGGCTAATGCTATTAAGCTACATGGATCACGTTTGAAAAAATACTTTATGAAAACTCTGTAGATATGAGTGATTCTGTAGCTAGGATCATGAATCTTATATTCAAACAGAGGTAGAAATTTTAAGTTTTTACCTTAGAAATAATTATTTTTCCTCTTTTTCTTATATGCTTTACATGTGCTTGAATGAAAAAGAATTGGTATGGGAGGTGATGGAAATGTTAATTACCAAAAGGTTGGTAATCATTTCACAATGTATACATATATCAAAACATCACATTGTACACCTTAAATATCTGTAATTTTTATTTGTCGAAAATAAAATGAAAAAAAATTTTTTTAATTGAATAAAGAAACTGTATGTAGTATATAGTACAGAAACCATTTAAATTAGCACAAAGTGCTCCCACCACGGACTCAGCTACCCCAGAACATGCGGGACACTGTCCTTCTACAGAAGTAGGATGGTTCATCTGTTCTGTCCATGCTAAGTAAAATTTTGGCCACATTTTTATAAAGTAACTGCTTTTTACCTTTTCTTTTACTTTATAGATATGATGCCAGCAAAGGGATGGAAAGTTTAGAGGATACTTTTGTCTCTCAAGCCAATGCCCTGCAAAGAAAAGGTCGAGCAGGTCGTGTTGCATCTGGGGTCTGCTTCCATTTATTCACCAGCCATCACTTCAGTCACCAGCTTCTAAAGCAGCAGCTACCAGAAATACAAAGAGTGCCATTGGAACAGCTCTGTCTGAGGTACATCTTGATCCTTGTGTTCTGCTTCCGAAAGGTCCCAACGTTTCTCTCCCTAAGTTCCACGTTTTCTTTTTCTTAGTAGAAGATGTTTTGCTAGGCGTGGACTTGGATGAACTCATTCATTTGCAAAGAAAGAGCTCTTCAGTGTTGCCTTTACCATTCCTTTTAACTTTCTACACATAAAGATCTCTTGCATTGCAGAGGATGGCCCTAAAATAGAGCTTAAGAATACATTTATAAGTCAGGAAAGTAATCTAACTTATCAAGAAATTTCTGCTAGGGCAACACCAATATTAAATCATCGCAGGGGGAAATCTACACCCTCATTATCAGTTAGAACAAAGTGAACAAAAACAATTTGAAAACACCATTATTTACCTGATGAACAAACAAGAACAAATATCATAAAATAGGATTTAACGAATGAATGATTAAACTCAGTGTTACTGAAGCTGGAGAACCTTTGGTTCAACCTTTCTGAAACTTTGCGTAGCGTATATAAGAACTCTAAAACTAGGGGCTTCCCTGGTGGCGCAGTGGTTGAGAGTCCGCCTGCCGATGCAGAGGACACGGGTTCGTGCCCCGGTCTGGGAAGATCCCACATGCCGCGGAGCAGCTGGGCCCGTGAGCCATGGCCGCTGAGCCTGCGCGTCCAGAGCCTGTGCTCCGTCCGCAACAGGAGAGGCCACAACAGTGAGAGGCCCGCGTACCACAAAAAATAAATAAATAAATAAATAAAATAAAACTATCCATGCTCTTTGACTGAGTCATTATTTTGAGGGAGTATGCCCATAAAATGTTTACCCAAAGGGAAAAAAGTTACTTGTACAAAGATGTTACAGCTCTTCTTTTATCCAATAGGTGTATTTTGAGAGGCTTCCATCACATTAGTAAAAATGTAAAGGAATTATAAGTGAAATAAATAAACTTTATATATGTTAGATTTTTCTCTTTCGAAAATTGCCTAAATTCATAATTTAAAACAGCTTCTCAAGAGCTGTTACAAGGCAGGACACAATGCAGGTTAATTTTATAAACAATTATTATGCAATTTCAGATGTGGGAAAGAGAGTAGGTGGATCATTTGAATTTTATTTCATGATTTGAACCCACTGTTATAGAAAAAAGCATTTTGGAAGTTTATAGAGAGAAATTTATTCTGAATCTCAGTAAATTTCAGAATCTGAAAGTGTTTCTGTAACTTATTGCTAGGAGAAGTAAAAGACATAAGAGATTTTTTAAAAATTTATTTAAACTGGCATGGTTTGGTTTATGAAAGCATATATTTGGGAAATTATAAATTATTTTCATTCACAGAAGAAGCTTACCTCTTTGTGTCATCCCACCAGAAATAAAAATGACAAATTGTTTTGTTTTCTTTTTTCAGAATTAAAATTTTAGAAATGTTTAGCACTCATAATCTCCAGTCTGTGTTCTCTCGGCTCATTGAACCCCCGCACACTGATTCTCTCCGTGCCTCAAAAATACGGTTACGAGACTTGGGAGCATTAACTCCAGATGAAAAACTGACCCCTCTAGGGTATCACTTGGCTTCTCTGCCTGTAGATGTGAGAATCGGAAAACTAATGCTGTTTGGGTCTATCTTCCGCTGTTTGGATCCTGCTCTCACCATTGCTGCGAGTTTAGCTTTTAAGTCTCCTTTTGTAAGTAAACAGCATCCATCTGAACTGGAGTCCGTAAGTCTCTAAGGGGACCATGGGGGCTTCAGGGTTATGTGAGCCCCTAATACTTTTCCTGTGAGTATATTATATGTGAATCTTTCAGGCACAATGTGTCTTAACTTTTATTGGATCCTCAAAGAAATCCATGCCCCAAATAAAGATTAAGAACTAGAGAGCCAGCTTATTTAAGTCATCTAAATGTGCTTTTTATGTATCTGCTTTACTTGCTCATTATAGGAAAACCAGAAAAGCAAGCAAGCAAAAAGTGCCCCTTCCTGATTTTAAAAAACAATAAATATATTGGAGTACTTTTTTCAACAGCTTTATTGAAATATAATTCACCCATGTAAAGTATACAGTAGTTTTTAGTATTGTGCAGTCATCACCCTAGTCAGTTTTAGAACGTTTTTAATCACTTCATTAAAAAAAAAACCTCTTAGGGGCAGGACAGGAATAAAGATGCAGACGTAGAGAATGGACTTGAGGACATGGGGAGGGGGAGGGGTAAACTGGGATGAAGTGAGAGAGTGGCATGGACATATACACACTACCAAATGTAAAATAGATAGCTAGTGGGAAGCAGCTGCATAGCACAGGGAGATCAGCTCGGTGCTTTGTGTCCACCTAGAGGATGGGATAGGGAGGGTGGGAGGGAGACGCAGGAGGGAGGAGATATGGGAATATATGTGTATGTATAGCTGATTCACTTGGTTATACAGCAGAAACTAACACACCATTGTAAAGCAATTATACTCTAGTAAAGATGTGAAAAAAACAAAAAACCACCTCTTAGCTGTCACTCTCCTGTTTCCCTCCAACCCCCCATCCACTCCATTCATAGATAACCACCAATCTCCTTGCTATGTTCATAGATTTGCCTCTTCTGGACATTTCATATTAATGAAACAATATAATATATAGTGTTTTGTGATCGGCTTCTTCACTTAGCATAATGCTTTTAAGAGTCATCTATGT
This sequence comes from Monodon monoceros, assembly GCF_005190385.1. Taxonomy (NCBI): domain Eukaryota; kingdom Metazoa; phylum Chordata; class Mammalia; order Artiodactyla; family Monodontidae; genus Monodon; species Monodon monoceros. The sequence continues at coordinate 57,508,752 of NW_021703775.1, forward strand.
TATAGTATGTATCAGTGCTTCATTCCTTTTATGGCCAAATAATATTCCTTTGTATGGGTATACCACATTTCGTTTATCCATTCAGCACTTGAAGGACATTTGGGATTGTTTCCACCTTTGGCTATAAACATTGATATACAAGTTTTTATGTGAACATATGTTTTCATTTGTCTTGGGTGTATACCTAGGAGTGAAATTATTGGGTCAAATACTATTTAACTTTTTGCGGAACTTCCAGACTCTTCCAGAGTAGTGGCATTTTACATTCTACCAGCATTTTATCAGGATTATAATTTTTCCACATCCTTACTAACACTTGTTATTATCTGACTTTATTATAACTGTTCTAGGTGGTGTGAATTTGTGGTTTTTGATATGTATTTCTCTAATGGCTAATGATATTAAACATCTTTTCAGTTTCTTATTGTCCATTTGTATATCTGTCAAGAAATGTCTATTCAGATAGTTTGCTCATTTTTTAATTGGGTTATTTGTCCTTTTTATTATTGAGTTATAAGAGTTCTTTATATATTCTGGATATAAGTTCCTTAACAGATACATGATTTGCAGATATTTTCTCCTATACTATGGGTTGCCTTTTTCACTTTCTTGATCTGTTCTTTGAAATACAAAAGTTTTTATTTTTATGAATTCCAATTTATCTAGTTTTTTGTTGCTCGAGCTTTTGTTGTTGTCATGGTTAAGAATCCATTGCCAAATCCAAAGTCTTGAAAATTTATCCTTATGTTTTTTCCTATAAGTTTTATAGTTTTAGCTCTTACATTATGGTCTTTGGTCCATTTTGAGTTAGTTTTTGAATATAATGTGAAGTAAGAATCCAGCTTCATTCTTTTGTGTGTGACTGTCCTGTTGTCCCATCACCATTTGTTGAAAAGACTGTTCTTTCCCCACTGAATGGTGTTAGCATTCTTGTCAGTAATCAACTGACCATAAATACATGGGTTTATTCCTGGATTCTCAATTCTGTTCTATTGAGTTATATGTCTATCCTTAGTCCAGTTCCATGCTGTCTTGATTCAAAATACAAAACTCTAGTTTTGTAGTAAGTTTTGAAATCGGGAAGTGTGAGTCCTCCAACTTTGTTCTTTTTATTAGTGTCTTGAGGATTTTTACATTCATAAGAGTTATTGGTCTGTAGTATTCTTTTCTTGTGATGTCTTTATCTGGCTTTGGTATCAGTAATACTGGCCACATAATGATTTGGGAAGTGTTCCCTCCTCCTTTATTTTTCTGAAGATTTTGTGAGAATTAATGTCAAGTCTTCTTTAAATGCTTGGTAGAAATCAGCAGTGAAGCCACTTCGTCTTTTCTTTGTGGGTATTTTTTTTTTTTATAATTAATTCAACCTCTCCACTTCTTATAGAGTCAGTTTTGATCATTTGCTTTTTCTAGGAATTTGTCCATTTCATCTAAATTACCTAATTTATTAATATATAAACATAGTATTTTATAGTCCTTTTTATTTCTGAGAGCTTGTTAATAATATCCCCTTTCATTTCTGATTCTAATAATTTGAGCCTTCTCTCTCTTTTTCTTGATCAATTTAGCTAAAGGTTTGTCAGTTTTGTTGATCTTTTCAGAGAACCAGCTTTTGGTTTCGTTTGTTTTCCCTACTGTTTTTCTGTTCTCTATTTTATTAATTTCTGCTCTTTGTTTCTTTCCTTCTGTTTGTTTCAGTTTTAGTTTGTTCTTCATTTTCCAGTGTCTTAAGGTGGAAGTTTATTGATTTGAGATCTTTCTTCTTTTTTAGTATACACATATACAGCTATAAATTTTCTTCTGCGGACTGCTTTAGCTGCATCCTATAAGTTTTGGTATGTTTTGTCTTCATTTTCATTCATTTCAAGTATTTTCTTTTTTTTTTTTTTTTTTGGTGCATTGGGTTTTCATTGCTACGTGCAGGCTTTTTCTAGCTGCGGCGAGTGGGAGCTACTCTTCACTGCAGTGCGTGGGCTTCTCACTGCAGTGGCCTCTCTTGCTGTGGAGCATGGGCTCTAGGCATGCAGTCTTCAGTAGTTTTGGCGCATTTCAAGTATTTTCTGATTTCCCTCTCTAGTTCTTCTATGACTCATTGGTTATTTAGGCATGTGTTGTTTAATGTCCACATATCTATGAGTTTCCCAGTTTTTTCCTTTTATTGACTTCTAATTTCATTCTGTTGTGGTCAAAGAACATACTTTGTATTATTTTAGTCCTTTAAAACGTACTAAGCTTTGTTTTATGGCTAAGTATATGCTCAGTCCTGGAAAGTATTCCATGTAAACTTGAAAATGAATATTCAGCTGTCATTGGGTAGAGTGTCACTCTTCCTTTATTTTCACCATGGCTTATCTCAGATAGGTAGGGGAATAGATGTAATAATTTTCTTCAGTTTTAATGTTATACTTCATGGAATTGTAAACTCACAGATCTGCAAAAAGATCTTAGTTCAGCCCCCTCGTTTAACAACAGATGACAAAACCAAGGGCCAGGCTAGGTGATGTAGCTTGCTCAGAGACATACAGTCAGTATTATTGTGAACAAGACCTCCATTGCCTATTTCTCAAATCATCTAAATAACCTCTCACTGTCTGTTTTCTTTTATTGGAATGCAGAAATTGTTCATTAGAAATATTGATGTCATCCTTAGCCAAAACTGAACACCTGTCCTTTGCTGGGTTCTGTAAACATAGTTAATTCCCAAATGTAATCCTTTTCCCACTAGTCTTCCTAAAAAGGAAGAAAATTTATTTTCAAATAGAAAATAAAATTTTATTATTGTTGTGTTAGCTATAAAGGTGTCCAAATATATGAAAATTAGAAGCACCGTAGTTGGTTTAGAATGATTTTCAGTGTGATACAGCTTGGGCCTCAGTGTAACTTGCTCTTGCTGGTGTCTTTAGTACATGTGTATGTTGCAGCAAGAGAAGGCGGTGAAAATTAAGTTCTCAGCTGATTTTACTAATTTGTAGGGAAAAGGAGGACCTGTAAACATTATTTTTAAAAGGAAAAAAACATGAATTATGGGTATAGAAATAGGGGAGACTTAAGTATAGAAGATGAATAAGAATCTGTAAAATAAAGATACCACAGAGTTAACAGAATCTTAGATTTTAGATGTAGCTTTTAGAGTGAGTGGCTCTTTGATGACATCTTGCCACTAGGAAGTAAAAGACCCAGTAGAGGTTATTTCGGGTGGGCAGATGGACTCACAAGGACAAGTAGGACTGTTAACTTGGCACTTAACCACCATAATTACTTTTAACCAGCCACCCACTGTGTACTCTGTTCCACACAAAATACTTCCCGAGGCACCTGGCTTCAGCAGTAGGAAAGTGCCGTTTGAAACCTTGGGTAAAATGTGTCCTTCAAACCTGGTTTTCCTCATTAGGTATCTCCCTGGGATAAAAAAGAGGAAGCTAACCAGAAAAAGCTAGAATTTGCATTTGCAAACAGTGATTACCTGGCCCTTCTACGAGCATATAAGGTAAGCATACAACCTAATAGCTGAGGTTTATTACCAGAGTTGGCACTAAAGACAGTAACATTTTGATTTTCTCCAAAATTTAGGGATGGCAGCTAAGTACGAAAGAAGGTATGCGTGCAAGTTATAATTACTGCAGACAAAACTTCTTGTCAGGAAGAGTTCTTCAGGTGAGTTGTTTCTGTGGAAATTTGTTTTCATTCATTTTCTATTGTAGTAGCGCACCAGAGGGTGTTGCAACTTTATCTTGCTTGTCCTGCCTTGACATTGAAAATGTTATTTTTGGAGTATGCTTGGCTTTACCACCTGGGTAAAACAGACTCCTGAACTATGACATCAGGCCTTTTGTGCTGAACCTTTCAACTGATCTGTTCTTCCTCTTTTCAGTGAATCTGTGTTTAACTTCTGTGGAGGCTAGGGGAATATAGGCACTCTGAAGATTACTGCTTACTGGAAGTCAGTTTTTTCCATAGTTATACCAAACATTCATAACCCGGATCCATAAGCCCCTGAAATTGTATGCAAAGTCATACCCTTATACATAACGTGCATTATTCTGGAGAAAGGGATCATAGCTTCATCAGATCCTCAAATCGGTCTATGACCATCGCCAAACCCCTTACCCTCTCCTTAAAACCAAAGACTGAATACTGAACCACATTTTCTTTGTTAATTCTTCTGTCCATCAGAGGCTACTATGTCAATAACAAGTACACAAGAAAGAGAAAGAAAGGTTTATTATCTTCTGTGTAATAACAGGCAGGGCTCTGTCTTCTGTTGTAACAGTATTTTAGGCCGCCTTCCAAAGTGGCATGAAAAGCCAGAATAGGGCTTCCCTGGTGGCGCAGTGGTTGAGAGTCCGCCTGCCGATGCAGGGGACCACGGGTTCGTGCCCCGGCCCGGGAAGATCCCACATACCGCAGAGCGTCTGGGCCCGTGAGCCATGGCCGCTGAGCCTGCGCGTCCGGAGCCTGTGCTCCGCAGCAGTAGAGGCCACAGCAGTGAGAGGCCCGCGTACCGCAAAAAAAAAAAAAAGCCAGAATAATAACGGTGCATTATCTTTACAAAGCATCTATTTCACTCAAAGATTTTGAGGCTCGGGAGGGGGAAGGACTTTATTTCTATATTAGAAGATGTCTTGGAATAGAACACAAAATTAATGTTCGTAGTACTTACCACTACCTGACAGCTAGTTATCTCTCTACCCCATAAGCTCCATCAGAGACGAGATTTTTTTTCTTTTTCTTTTTTTTGCGGTACGCGGGCCTCTCACTGTTGTGGCCTCTCCCGTTGCGGAGCACAGGCTCCGGACGCGCAGGCTCAGCGGCCATGGCTCACGGGCCCAGCCGCTCCGCGGCATGTGGGACCTTCCTAGACCGGGGCACGAACCCGTGTCCCCTGCATCGGTAGGTGGACTCTCAACCACTGCACCACCAGGGAAGCCCCAGAGCCGAGATTTTATGTTTTGTTCAATACTGTATCCCCAGTGCCTAGAACAGTACTTAGCACACAGTTGATGCTCAGTAAAATTCATTGAATGCATGGTTATTTAAAATGAAGTAAGAGACCTCAAAACCATCCCAGTATTTGCCTTTATTCTTCTCTGCCTTTAGGTGTACTGCAGTGAGGCGTTTTGAGAAGACAAAGGCTCTAGCTTTATTCTAAGTACAACAAACGCAATGATTTTCAATCCTGGCTACACATTAGATTCAACCGAGGGAGCTTAAAAAAAAAAAAAAGTAAAAATACCCAAATTCCACTCCAGGCCAATTACATCTGGATCTCCAGGGGTGGAGCCTGAGCATGTTTATTTTCCTTGTTGTTGAGTTCACCAAAGTGATTCTGATATGCTGCCAGGGTTGAGAAGCACTGGTCTAAAGGGTATTTTATATGTAAGGTGCAGTAATATTTTCTTGAGTCATTAAGAGTTTTAAGTATAAAACAATATTTCTTTTAAATTACATTTTTTACTAAATTTATTCTTTTTCTTTAGGATGTGTGTAGATTTTGCTGTGATCTATGGGCCATCAAACAGCTACCTCTGGACTTCACTAAAGTCCAGCTTAGATTGTATTGTAGAATGTTTTGTGTTTCTTTTTTTAATCGACTTTTTTTTTATAATTTATTTATTTTGGCTGCATTGGGTCTTCATTGCTGCATGCAGGCTTTTCTCTAGTTGCGGTGAGCGGGGGCCACTCTTCATTGCAGTGCACAGGCTTCTCATTGTGGTGGCTTCTCTTGTTGCGGAGCATGGGCTCTAGGCACCCGGGCTCAATAGTCGTGGCTCGTGGGCTCTAGAGCGCAGGCTCAGTAGTTGTGGCTGGCGCACGGGCTTAATTGCTCCACAGCATGTGTATCTTCCCAGACCAGGGCTCGAACCTGTGTCCCCTGCATTGGCAGGTGTATTCTTAACCACTGCACCACCAGGGAAGTCCTAGAATTAGTTTTATTAAGATATTAAAACCTTGTCGTGAAATAGAACTCTGGTATATTTAACTCCTAGTTATATTTTGCCATGTTATACATCTGTGATTGACAGTCCAAGAAAATACTTAAATTGTCATCAGATACAGGGTAGCATTGCTTAGCTTTCCATTCCTTTGATTGTCATTATCTGCTTTTCTATTGTCTGATATACAGCTCATATTCGAACAGATGCCAGAGGTTTGTGCTTTTCATTCTCACACTTGTGCTCAGATGCAGAAAGGGGTTTCTAAATCTAAACCACTTAATAGTATTCCTATTCGTAGGGAAAATGTGAGCCAGCCAAGTTCACAAAGTAAGAGAAAGAGGGAAGGTTCTGAGGTGGGTGTTCTGCATCTTTTAAGAGAGAACACTAACCACTCTAGGCTCGGGTAAGGCACTAAGAGGACCTGAGCAGAAAGGAAGTAGGAAAAACCAGACAGTGTCACAGCACCTTGAGCTAGAGTTCCACAAAGTAAACTGTGTTTTTGGCTGTCCTAAGAATTGCGAGGAAAATCAGACCTACCCAAAATCCAATTAATGGTTTGTTTTTTTTTTAACAAATTAGAATTAGAATTAAATGATCTTTGGGTTTTCTGAAATTTGTGAATTTCTGTGTAATGGTTTTACACTGCTGGTTTGTATGAGTGAAAACTGCCCTTTTGTGAATGAAGAGACAAGATAATCTTCATACCTGTTTGGTAAACCCATATGAGTCTCATTACTATACACTGAACTAATTCGTTTTTGTAGTCATTCTTACCTTTGATAAGTTGATGCCCCTGCTTAAAGATTTTTTCCATTTCTTTCAGGAAATGGCCAGCCTCAAACGACAGTTCACAGAACTGTTATCGGATATAGGCTTTGTAAAAGAGGGACTCAGAGCAAGGGAAATTGAGAAAAGGGCCCAAGGAGGAGGAGATGGTATCTTGGATGCCACAGGAGAAGAGGTAAAGAATGTGTAGTTAGTTCTTACTTCTCTTTGATGATCACACTCATAGTCTGTTACCTCAGGAACACTTGTAGGCCTTGATCACTTAAGCCCTATGAGCAGTGGGTTAGTGGCATTCTTGATTTTCTTTCCACAAATGTCACCTAACACTCAGAAAAACAAGAGTTTTTCTGTTGATTGTTGCTTGTTTTTTTTTTTAATTTCACATTGGTTCTTGGTAGGTCCATCAGAGGTAGAACGGACTTTCCAATAATGTCTTCTTAATCAGACCAGCCTTTTTCAAACCCAGGATAGTTTTGTATGTAATAAGTATCAGAAGAACAATTCAAGATGAAACCTGATGCCACTCTGTTCTAAGTACAGTTAGTACTTTCTGGAAATTGTGAACATCTCATGAACCAGAATCTTTCTCTCGACTGATCCTTAGGAACACTGGCTTTGTAACTGCTCTGCAGAGATCTAGAAAGTAATTGTGGACTTCTTGGAATGGGTACTGTGTTAATGTGGTCCAGTAGATTTTTTTTTTTTTACTTAGAAATAATCTTTCTAGCAAAGTGATAGAAATGAGATGCTTTTTAGAAATCAAGAGAAATATAATAATTTCCAGGGATAGACAGAAATAGCCACATTACTTTAATGCTCTATTTCTCACAGGCTAACTCAAATGCTGAGAACCCCAAGTTGATATCAGCAATGCTGTGTGCTGCTCTGTATCCAAATGTAGTGCAGGTAAGGAAACATTTTTCCTGGGTCCTCCCACTTCCTGTTTGATTTTAGCCAAGGGATGTAAGACATGCACATTAATCATTTTAAAGACACACACACACAGCCTTCTAAGCATAGTATATATTTCCAATTCTTCAGTTCCCCAAATGTGTTGATACATCATTCAAGAACACATTTATTGTATAAAATAAGGTGCCTTTTTAATCCTTCTGACATTATGACATTCCAGGAATTAAAATGGACATAAATGTCACTGTCAGCCAGTCTGTGCATAACTAACCTATGTTAGGTAGAAATTTGATTCTACTACAATTTCCCTTATGCCCTCTACTCTGGACTAAAATTAGATAAGAACAAGTCAGTGCCTTGTCATGGGACCGCCTATGATCCCCCTCTTCTGGAAACCCTACCTGAATGTACTGTTGGACTTTTACCTGAGATTTGATTATCCAGTCCTTGTCAGACTTAGAATGTGAATTTGTCAGAGTACTGAAGCATTTCTCACTTAACTTTTTGATAAATGTTCAGTTGATGTCTCCTGATTCATTTATGGCTTATTTTTGCTTAGTGCTTGCATGCTTTTCAAATCATTTGAAATTTGCTTTAAAAAAAAATCATTTGGAGAAAAGCTGTGGAAACACTTAAAAAATCAGGGGTGAGGGGGATGAATAAGCAGAGCACAGAAGATGTTTAGGGCAGTAAAAATACTCTGCATGGTACCATAATGATAGATAACATGTCATACTTGCCCAAACCCACGGAATGTACAACAACAAAAGTAAACCCTAATGTAAACTATGGCCTTTGGGTGATGATGATGTGACAGTGAGGTGCTATATAGCCACTGAGAAGTATGTTTTAGGAAAATATTTATAGAAAATGATCCTATATTAGTTTTAATACATATATATTTATTTCTATATATAAATATAAATCTAACAGAAAACTAAAATGATATATGTCAAACATTAGTTATTTCTTAATCATGGGATTACAGGAGTTATTATAGGTTATTACAAGATATTGAATATTGTTCCCTGTGTTATATAGTAGTAATGTTATTTTCTACAGTAAATATGGAGGTGTGTGTGTGTGCACATAAACTTTTCATTTTTTTGTGTGAAACAATCTGTTTTTCACTATTTTGAAAAATTCATTTGGAAATGTTGGCTTGGTATTGGAATTGTCAGCAGATTCCTGGTCCAGTGTTGCCAGCTGAATCTCTTTCCCTGATAATCAGGGCAGACCTGAAACATCAACGTGGTTTCTCCCCCATGTGGCTGGTGTGTGGTATAGTCACCCAGAACTCCATTTACATCCACACCTCCTCATGGTTAAAAAAAGAAAAAGAAAGCATGCTTATACTGCTTCCAAAAGGAAACAGAGAGAGGGAAGCAGCAACAAGGGCATTCAAACAAGACTTTTTTTGTCAAGGGATAGATCCTACAATGGAAATACGTATTTTATTTATATATATATATATATATATATATATATATATTTTTTTTTTAACAAATACCTGTTGTTTAGGTGAAAAGCCCAGAAGGGAAATTTCAGAAGACCAGTACCGGAGCTGTCAGAATGCAACCGAAATCAGAGGAATTGAAGTTTGTCACCAAGAACGATGGATATGTACACATTCACCCTTCATCAGTGAACTACCAGGTCAGGATGGCTGGGTATACTTACAGTCAGGTTCCACATCCACAGATTCAACCAATGCGAATTGTGTAGTACTGTAGTATTTAGTATTGAAAAAATCTGAGTGTAAGTGGACCCATGCAGTTCAAAGCCTTGTTGTTGGGGTGAGAAACAGTCCCTTCACTTCAGCCAAACCTTGTTCTATCACTCACTGTCTTTAGCAGCATCACTGACTTGGGGAAAGATGAATAAGCACAAATGTACTGGAAATTGAACTATTAAGCCTGCTTTCAGATATAAAATTGTTTCTTTGTGGTGGTGATTTAAGAGGTCATGATGTAATTCTCTCACGCCATCTGTGCCTTAAGAGGCCATGACCTGTGCTTGTCGATCCAACTTCCTCAGCTCTCCTTCTTCCTTCAGCCAATTGCTGGGAGGCTTCTGCTCCCACCCCTCCACTAAATTCATCAGAAGTCATGAATAACCTCCTAGTTGTCAAATATAGGGAACAAATTCCCTAGCTCTCATCATTCTTGACTCATGAAGTTTTTGACATTGCTGACTTCCCTACCTCTTGACACTATCTTTGATGTTTTTTGCTTCTGAAATATCACTTTCTTCTCTCTCACTGATCATCCCCCTCTAGCCCCTTTACCAGATTCTCTTCCCTTACTCTGAAATCGTGGTTCTGTCCTTGTTCTCTTATTACCGTGCACAGAATCTTCCTGAACCACCAGGGCACAACATCGTGGTTCTAACTGCCACCTACATGCTGACACAGACCCCAAATCTCTCTCTCTCGTCCTGGGCTTTTTTTTCTGAGCTGTCTTGCTGGAAATCACCACCTGGATGCCTTCTAGTCACCTCAAACTCAAAAGCTGAAAAATCAAACTCATTATCTCTGAATTCACTCCTCTGTGTTCCCTGTCTTGGTGAAATGGGACCATCCAAATCAGAACCCTGGAGTCACATGGACCCTGCTTCTTTTCTCCTGATGCCAGTCTAATTGGTCACCAGGTCCTAACACTTCCACCTTTTGACATGTCTCAGATTTGCCTACTTCTCTTGTCCCTGCTGCCATTTCCTCAGTTCAAACCCCAAATATCTGTCTCTTGCCTGAAGTACTAATCTTACTTCTGGTGCTTTCTCTCTCCAACCTTTTATACTACTGCTCCCAGAATCATCTTTACAAAACACACATTTGATCATGTCATACCCTTGCTTGAAACTCTTCATAGATGGAGTTTACTGTAAACTCTCCTACGACCCTTCACATCTAGCCCCTTCTTAGCCCATGTCCCCTGCCCACTCCTGTCATTCTTTATGCTCCAGCAATACCAGACTACCAACAGTGTCCCCCGGTGCCATGACACAGGACACACTGTCCTCTATGCCTGGAATGGCATTCTAATTCCCCAGCAGGCTCCTACTTATCCTCCAGGCTCCCATCATATATCCCTTTCCCAGTGTCCCTCTCCAAGTTGCTCCTTACTTCTGTTCTGTCACTGTGTAGTGTGCATTTTTCCACTGTTGTACTTATCACATTATTTTATAGCTTATGGTATGTCTCATTCTTGGACTTGTAAAATTCCTGAAGACAGGAGTTGAATTTTATTCATCTCTGCCTTCTTGATGTCGAGCACGGTGCCTAGCCAGCATAGCTGAAAGCAGATGCTCAATAAAGCTTCATCTCGATAAAGAGATGGAGGAAGAGAGGAAAGGAGACTGCAGGAAGAGAGTTTGAAGTGTTAGGGCTGGTCAACCTGTGAAACTACTGAGTAAAGTGTCAGCAAAGCATGAAAAGAAGTGTTAAGCTCAGGAGAGTCTGAGGACCAGGAAGTCATCTGCCCTCTTGGCTGCATGTGTACTTGGGAACCGGGGGCCCAAGTTACCTCCACTCGTCCTCCCCTGAGTTTACCATGGCATTTCTTCAGTGAATCCAAGTCATTCATGCATCCACTCAGTATCTGCTAGCACCTCCTCTGTGCCAGGCATTGTTGCAGGCCATGGAGGACAGCGGATGAGCTAGGGAGGCAAGGTCTCTGCCCTCAGGGAACTTACATTCTAATGGGGAAGACAGGCAAGGAATAAGTAAATAATCTCAGGTTAATGACAAATGTTATGAAGGAAAATAAAACTGTAAGAGATCGAGAGTGACAGAAGAGGGGCTTTTTTTTTTTTAAACTATAGTTGATTTACAGTATTGTGTTAGTTTCAGGTATATAGCATCAGATTCGTTTCCACTATAGGTTATTACGAGATATTGCATATAGTTCCCTGTGCTATACAGTAATCCTTGTTATTTATCTTTTATATACCGTGGTGAATATCAGTATTAATCCCGTACTCCTAATTTATCCCTCTACCTCCCAAGAGGGGCTACTTTACATAGAGTGACCAGGGAAGAACTCTCAGGAGAAAACAATTGAGCAGATCCTAAATGAAGTAAAAGGGCAAGTCATGCAGGTATCTAAAGAGAGGACATTCCAAGCTGAGGAAATAAGTGCAAAGACCATGAGATGGGAGCATATTTGGTGTGTCCCAGGAAATGCAAGAAGGCAGCCAGTGCAAATGGAGGGGATGGTTAGGGGTGGAAGTGGTAGATGAGTTGGGACAAGTGGGCAGGGATCAGGTCGTGTAGGATCCACAGAAGGATCTGAGATTTTATCCTTGGGAAATCTCTGGAGGGTTCTGAGCCCTAACTGGTTTTTAAAAGATCACTGTGGCCTCTGTATGGAAAAGAAACTGTGAAGGTGCAAAAGGGCAGGTACATAGGAAGCCATTGTAGTGGTCTGTATGAGATGACAGTTTGCATGAGGTGGTAGCTGTAGAAGTGGTGAGAATATGTCAGTTACTCATGTATTTTGAAAACAGAGCTGACAGGACTTAGTGATGATATAGATGGAGTGAGGGAGAGAGAGCCATCAAGGATGGCTCCTAAATTGGGAGCTTGAGCAACTGGGCGCAAACTGGGTGAATGGGAGTATCATTTAATGAGATAGTGAACACCACAAGGAGGGGAAAATTGAGAATTCCTTTTGAACACAACAAGTCTGAGATGCTTGTTAGATGTCCGAGTACAGACATCAAGTAGGCAGTTGCACATACAAGGCTGGAGCTCAGGGGAACCTACAGGCTGAAGGTAATTTTGGGAGTCATTGGACAGGTGATGATTAAATCCCTGGGACTGGTGGAGTTCCCCTTATGTTGCCAGTGACATAACTGTCATATGTTTCAGGTCAGACACTTTGACAGCCCCTACCTGCTGTACCATGAGAAGATCAAAACTAGTCGGGTGTTCATCCGAGACTGCAGCATGGTGTCTGTGTACCCGCTGGTCTTGTTCGGAGGAGGACAAGTGAATGTGCAGCTCCAAAGGGGAGAGTTCATTGTCTCCTTGGATGATGGTTGGATCCGTTTTGCAGCAGCTTCACATCAGGTAAGGGATAACGAGTCTGTCGCATGAGACTCAGGCCATGAGGGGCTCTGATAATAGGAAGTATAGAGCATTTCTTCAGGGAACAAGGACCACAGAGCTGAGTAAGAGTGAATGATGGGTCTGCAGGGGACACTAAGCAAGACTGAGGCTGAAGTGAGGCCAGTGGGGGAGCCTTAGTAAGAGTTCAGGAAGCACACTAGGAGGGGAAGCCCAGGACAGTCGGTGTGAAAGGCTTCGGACAGAAGCTATGACAGAGGTGTTGGCACTTCCTAATTGTTATACCAATACAAGTTCAAAGAAAATCAAAATATAGATGAGCAGAACTAAGTAAAAATCACCCTGATTCCACAACCACCATTAAAAAAAAGTCTCAATTATTTACTATATGGAGTCTCTAGAAAACGTTTAAGGGGGAGTATATTTAAGATATAAAAATGTTTAATATTTGCATCTCTTAGAAATCTTCTATTGCAGGAGGCAGAAACACCAACTCAGACATTACAGTTAATTCCCTTTAAAGTCTGAAGCAGCACAGCCCAGGAGAAATATGTGTGCCACATACCTAATAATTTTTCCAGTAGCCACATTAAAAAAAAGTAAATAGGTGAAATTAGTTTTAGTATTTTATATAACAGAAGACATCTAAAAAGTTTTAATTTCAACATGTAATCAATATAAACAATTGAGATTTTTATACTCTTTTTTCATACTAAGTCTTCAGAATCTGGTGTGTATTTTATACTCACAGCGCATCTCGATTCGGATCAGGCACATTTCATGTGGTCAGGAGATTAGCCACATGGGACAGTACAGGTCAAGAGGGCCAGGCAGTGTTGGTTTGATTCAGCTGCTTAACAACAAAAGCCTGTCTGGCCCTGTGGTAGCAGGACGGCTGTAGCGGCTCCTGGGTCAACGTCCGTGCAGCATATACTGTCCAAAAGGGAAGACAGAACGCTTCTTTCCTAAAAGTTCCAGCAAACCTCCTCTCCTAAACCAACTCCTGTGGCTGAAGAATGTCATGGACTCTAGGACTCTAAGGCCTGGACCACCTGAACCATTCACTCTGGCAGGGCACATGGCGTGAGCCTGCGTGATGCAGACAGTCCACCCTGCAGGGTTGCCAGACAGCGGAGCAGCAGCCGAACAGATGCTGGCAAGACACGCACAGTGGCACTGCGTCAGCACAGGCAAACCGCCGTAAAACATGGAGGCTGTCTCCCAACCCTGTCCCCACCAACAAAAGCGGACAAATTCCAAAGTTAAAGAGATTTTTTTGGTTTAACATCTGCCATTTTTAATTCTCCATTTTCCTGCTTCTCCTCTCGGAGCAAATTGTAAAAGCCGACCAAGCTTTACTATGGAGCACACTATATAAAAGCCATATTTCCCGATTTAATCTTTTCTTTAAATGAGATGTGAGAGAGGAGGCTTTTTAAAATGGACCCCACTTAGTATATTACAGAGCTGACATTGAGTGTATGTTCCTATAATTGCATCAAGAAATTTTAGAAGCAGTTTTAGAAAAAATTGTTTAGTTCCCCCACCATGGAATTAAAATAGCAGAAATCTAGAATAATGATAATCATAACTGGAGAATTTCCTTTAATAACCTTTCCTCCCCTGTTGGTCCAAGCACTGCTTACATTGCAACTTTCATTTTAGGTGGCTGAATTAGTAAAGGAACTTCGCTGCGAACTTGACCAGCTTCTCCAGGATAAGATAAAAAACCCAAGCATAGATCTGTGTACCTGTCCTCGAGGGTCACGGATCATCAGCATGATTGTGAAACTTGTCACCACACAATAAAGACCAGGCTCGGGAGAGTGCTTGCTCAGCTGGGAAATGACGGCAGCACCTCTACCTCGAGCCTGCAGCTCCGCGATGGGGCTGCCCTGGTGAAGGAGCCCAGGGCAGGCACTGCCAAGTCAGCTGAGGCGATGCACACCTTTAGGGAAATTTTCCACACTAAGTATTTCTAAGCAAGCAGTGGGCATTCCCAGCACAATTTGGAGTGTCGATGTGAGTTCGAAAACCAACTTGCCTGTATTTTTCTCTCTGACTGCCCTGGAATGAATGAAATTCATCTGATTAACAGGAAAGTGAATATTTAATACAATTCTGTTTTAATCTATGTATTATATTTCTCCTGCTTTTTACTGGGGTGAGATAAAGGGCATGAGGAGAAATATCAATTGTTTTTTTTTCTGTCATAAAGGCTCAACTGAAAGAAGTCAGAACAGAGAAGGAAAAAAAATCATGTGAGCAAGAAAAATTAAAATTTCATTTCGGCTATAGGCCATTACATAAACTTCATTCGTGAGGGATTTTTACTCATTAAAGTTCAGCTTAAAAAAACCAAACTTAATGAGCACTTATTTGTTATCAGAATGTGAGCTGGTTTTATCCGTAACACACTTTTTTTTTTTTTAATAAATTTATTTATTTATTTTTGGCTGAGTTGGGTCTTCGTTGCTGTGCACAGGCTTTCTCTAGTTGCGGCGAGCAGTGGCTACTCTTCGTTGTGGTTCACGGGCTTCTCATTGCAGTGACTTCTCTTATTGCAGAGCACGGGCTCTAGGCACGTGGGCTTCAGTAGTTGTGGCATGTGGGCTCAGTCGTTGTGGCTCGCGGGCTCTAGAGCGCAGGATCAGTCGTTGTGGCACACGGGCTTAGTTGCTCCACAGCATGTGGGATCCTCCCGGAACAGGGCTCGAACCCGTGTCCCCTACATTGGCAGGCGGATTCTTATCCACTGCACCAGCAGGGAAACCCCACACTTAATCTTTTTGTTTTTGTTTTTGTTTTGCCGTACGCAGCCCTTTCACTGTTGTGGCCTCTCCCGTTGCGGAGCACAGGCTCCGGACGCACAGGCTCGGTGGCCATGGCTCACGGGCCCAGCCGCTCCGCGGCATGTGGGATCCTCCCGGACCGGGGCACGAACCCGCGTCCCCTGCATCTGCAGGCAGACTCTCAACCACTGCGCCACCAGGGAAGCCCCCCACACTTATTCTTAAAAGCAGAACAGTCTGGGTGTTTTCATTTTCTTGTAGGTTTTCTATTTAGGAATCTTATGAACTCTGTCTTATGAACTCACCTGGATCTAATGGCCACATTTCACATTACCCGAAGGAGAATTTTAGTGGTATTCTCAGAACAGAGTTGGCATGGTTAAGGTAGAAAAGGTTGCCATACTAGTGTCAGGTTTACAGCCATAAAAATACCTTCCATGGGACTGTTATTTTCAACCACCACTTAGGGTAATGGGGCACTAGCATTCTGAAAAAAAAAGTATATATATATTTACACTTTCCCTGGACATTTTTCAGTGTGACTAAGAAGAATCCCAAAAAGCTGGGTGGAAAAAGTATTCCTGTATTTCGGTAGTCCTCAGGTAGAGAGTCACTACAGGTTTCCCACTATACATGGAATTCACACTAACTCAACAAAACCACCTCAGTGAAGGATGTTCACTTTTCAAGGTATTTAAGTTCTCAGGAAACCACTGAAACTGTCCAAAACAGTCATTTTGAAGTGTGTTTAAGCTTCGGTGCACTTAAAGAGCTTAGGCTCTAAGCAGTGCTTTTAAAAGGCATTTATTCGGGCTTCCCTGGTGGCGCAGTGGTTGGGAGTCTGCCTGCCGATGCAGGGGACGCGGGTTTGTGCCCCGGTCCGGGAGGATCCCACATGCCGCAGAGCCGCTGGGTCCGTGAGCCGTGGCCGCTGGGACTGCGCGTCCGGGCCCTGTGCTCCGCAACGGGAGAGGCCACGGCAGTGAGGCCCGCGTACCACAAAAAAAAAAAAAAAAGGCATTAATTCATATCATCACTTTAAATAACATACATATGCATAGCACCCACAGTATACAAGTTCTGACTTGCTCTTGAAACAAGGCTCACATTACAAAACCGATTAGGCTGGGACATTTAGGAGAAATGAAAGAGAAAACTGCACTAACCCTCTAAACAAGTTTTTTTCAAACCAGTTTTGACTGTTGGTGCTATAGCAGAGCTCATGCTGCCCTAACTAGAGCCATCTGCCCACGTGGACCTGCAGGTTTTTTGGTTTTTTTTTTTTGCTGTACGCGGGCCTCTCACTGTTGTGGCCTCTCCCGTTGCAGAGCACAGGCTCCGGACGCGCAGGCTCAGCGGCCATGGCTCACGGGCCCAGCCGCTCCGCGGCACGCGGGATCTTCCCGGACCGGGGCACGAACCCGTGTCCCCTGCATCGTCAGGCGGACTCTCAACCACTGCGCCACCAGGGAAGCCCGGACCTGCAGGTTTGAATGCAAGTTTGCAGCAGAGCACGCAGCTGCAAGGTAGTTAATAACAAAACTTTCCATTCAGAGTGCTGAGAAACTGCTCTCTCAGGGAAGCCGTGCTGGGCTGGTTACTTTCAGCCACACACAAATGCACAAATCCATAGCAGCACTATTTACAATAGCCAAGGCACAGAAACAACCTAAATATCCATCAACAGATTGAATGGATAAAGGAGATGTGATGTATATAGACACAATGGAATATTGCTCAGCCATAAAAAAGAATGAAATAGTGCCATTTGGAACAACATGGATGGACCTAGACATTATCATACCAAGTGAAGTAAGCCAGGCAGAGAAAGACAAATATCATAGGCTATTACTTATGTGTGTAATCTAAAAGAGTGATTCAAATGAACTTATTTACAAAACAAACAGACTAACAGACATGGAAAACAAACATAGTTACAAGAGGATAGCCAGGTCGGGTGGGGTGGGCGTGGGGAGGAGGGATAAATTAGGAGTTTGGGATTAACATGTACACACTACTATATATAAAATAGGTTAACAACGACCTACTGTACAGCACAGGGAACTATATTCA
Source organism: Monodon monoceros (assembly GCF_005190385.1). Classification (NCBI taxonomy): domain Eukaryota; kingdom Metazoa; phylum Chordata; class Mammalia; order Artiodactyla; family Monodontidae; genus Monodon; species Monodon monoceros. Next base: position 57,526,319 of record NW_021703775.1, read on the forward strand.
ATATCTTGTAATAACCTATAATGGAAAAGAATCTAAAAAAGTATATATATGTATAACTGAATCACTTTGCTGTACACTTGAAACTAACACAACATTGTAAACTAACTGTAATTCAACCAAAAAAACAAAAAATGCACAAACCCTATCATCCTGTAGATGTGCCAGAATGTGAAAAAGGTTGGAAAGCCTTGACTGAAGGCATTCATAAGGAAATCCTCACCCCCAAACTAAATTTCTTTAAGCTCATCATTAAAATTATGAAATAAGAAATGAAATAGGATTATTTCTTTTTGATTAAAGTCAGAATACAGTAGTATTTCAAGGTGGAACTGGATTTCTGAGCCCCAACAAGATGGTCAGAATTTAATGCTAATTTTATGGAGAACTCTGTAAATGTTTTCTTAAATATCTGTTTTACTGGAATCTAGTTAGGGAACAATATTAATGAAATACTCGCTACAAAATTAGTCTGCACTGCTGTTTTGTAGTACATGTAATTGGGAAGTTCTCAGGAAATGAGACTATCTCAACACTTACAGAGGGGGTGAGATTGATAAAACATTAGCTTTGTCTTCTTCCTCAAGTTCCATATCTGAATGTTACCATTCAAACTCGCTGACAAGTAATGAACTTTGGCCTTTAAACTGCTCGGATAATAGAATGGGGAGGATAAAAGTATTATCAAAGCATGCAGCCTGTGGATCTATAGGCATGATCATGGTTTTTTCTTTCTAGGCAATGGTTTGAATATGTCCCTTAGAGGTTATCATAAAATAAGATCTTGTGAAAGTGAGATAGGCTGGGACCTGGGACCCTTTGCTGCAGTGCTTGCACCTGGACAAACATCTCCTCAAGCAACAAAATAAAACAACAACAACTATAAGGGACTAAAAATAACTGTGTGCATGAGCAGTTGGGGCAAATTATGATCAACAAGATACAAGAAGACAAAAATCCCAACAAAAGCAGGGTGTCAGGAGCAAAAGCAGGGTAGTGCACATGCCCCTTGCACACGGCACCACCAAGGGGGTGAGCAGACCACCTAAGCCACCCCTCTGGCCCAAACCCTGGACCCGCGCCCCTACCCTCAGCCACACGTAAGGGACCAGCTTGCACCCCTCAGGGAGTGAGCAAGGGGAGCCCCAATAAAGCCTTGCTTGAATTTCTTGTCTGGCCTCTTGTCAATTTCTACTGATTAAGGAGGCCAAGAACCCTGGTCCGTAACATAGGGACAGAAAAGACTGAAAAAAGAGAAAGAGAGAGATTGCCGTTTCAACCCACTCCCTGTGGGTATCCAGGCACCAACCTGTAAACTTCCAGAAAGGGCCAGTGAAGGTGGCAGCACCCTGTCCACTGCCCACCAGGGTGATCAAGCCTGGAAACCTGTACGTAGTCCGTGGGACTCTGACCCACAGGTGGGACTCACCCACGCATACACCAGTGTATAGAAATCTGCCTTTTCAGCCTGTTCCCAATGGGACTTCTCTTGGTGGCAGGAAAATAAAGGAGAAAATATTGGGACAATCGTACTTCCAGACCCTACCTGATATGAGGTTTGAAATCTATTACTCTCAGAAATCTCCCATCAGGGAGAGACTGCTGGACCAAGATCTGGAAAGTGTGAAAGGAGCCTCTCCCTGCTCTGCTTGTCATCTGCCAATGTGAGCTGTTACCTGCCAGAGGGAGCAGCTCTCACAAGCTGAGAGGAGTGATGCTGTAGCTGCCTGATGTCCAGTCTCTCAGAAAAGAAGAGAGGACAGAGAGAGGAGAAGTAGAGAGATTTCAGGAGAGGGAAAGGGACAAAGGGGAGGGAAAAGTGGTGAGGGAAAAAGGACTAAGGGGAGGGGAAAGCGTTTCCTGAATGAGGACACTGAGGCCCTCAGGGGCCAGGAAGGCAGACCTACCAAATGTGGTGACGCTGAAACAAGAGGTTCAGGCAGCTTTGTGAATTCAGCACCTGCGGAACATCCACATGGACAACGGGTGCTCTCGCAGCTGGGACAGGTCTGGCCTTAGCAGCTATGGGCTTTGTGGGCATGTACATGCAGGGGCTGGGCTGGGTCAGGGTCTGAGCTGCCTCCACAGCTCCCATAGCGGGCCCAGGTGCGTGACTACTGCAGTCCTAGGACCGGCTTCAGTGGATTTGTGCTGGTACCCTTGTGAAAACAAAGCCTGAGAGGCACCAGGGCCAACCGCCAGCATACAGTGGCCGTAGGGCCAAGGGCAATGCGAACAACAGTGTACTTTGTGAGCCCACACAACGGGTTGTGAAAGGTGACACAACAGAGCACAGCCACAGGTGAACAGCTCCAGCAGAGGAATACTCAGTGGCTCCTCTCCCAATGGGAGTGCTCCAATCCCACCTACCTTGCACCACAGATTAGAAACTCAGCTCAGAATGGACCTGGCAGCTTCTACTCCATCAACTAGGGAGCAGACCCTGCTCCTGACAGGGCAGTGACAACCACAGAGCAAGGAGGAAGGCCTGCTCAATATCCAGTGCAGGCTCTGGTCACCACGACATCACTCACACCTCCTATCAAGGGGATAACGGCCAGTATACAATGAAGAAAGAAGCGACAGCCACCCATACTAAAAACAGCCCTCGCACCACTAAATACTAAACCCACACAGGTGACACAGGAACATTCGCACATAAAAATAGCCCTCCAAGACCACGGTAGATAATTGTTTCCCCTAAACGCATAGAGCAAGAGAAATATAAGTAAAATGAAGAAGGAACAGGAACCACTCCCAATTAAAAGATTGAGAGATTTCCCCTGAAAGAATAAAACAGACCTCTTCAGTCTAACAGATGCCGAGCCCAAAAAGGAGATAATGAAAATACTGACAGAATTAAGAAAGGCTATCAACAGAAATGCAGATTACTGTAAAAGGGAACTAAAAACTATAAGGAGAAGCCAAGAAAAATTAGAGAATTCATTTAAAGAGAAGAAAGCTGAACTAAAGGCTATAAATAGCAGAATGAATAATGCAGAAGAATGAATATGTGATCTAGAAGATGAATAATGGAAATCATCCAATTAGAACAGCAGACAGAAACCAAAATTTTTTAAAAATGAAAGCAAGCTAAGAGACCTATGGGATAATATAAAGCATGTCACTCTACACATAATAGGGATCCCAGAAAGACAAGAAAGAGAAAAACGGGTTTAAAATGTATTTGAAGAAATTATGGCTGAAAACTTCCCAAACCTAAAGAAGGAAATAGATATCCAGATACAGGAAGCACAGAGGGTTCTGAACAAGATAAACCCAAACAGACCTACACCAAGATATAATAAAAATGGCAAAAGTTAAAGATGAATAGAGGATTCTAAACACAGCAAGAGAAAAACAAAGAGTTAATTACAAGGGAACCCCCATAATGCTATCAGCTGATTTCTCTACAGAAATGTTGCAGGCTGGAAAGTACTGGCAAGACATATTCAAAGTCCTGAAAGGGAAAAATCTGCAACCTGAGATACTCTACCCAGCAAGGTTATCATTTAGAATAGAAGAGATAAAGAATTTCTCAGACAAGCAATAACTAAAAGAATACAGCAATACTAAACCTATCCTAAAGGAAATATTGAAAGGTCTTCTCTAAATAGAAAAGTAAGAGTCTATAGGAAAGAGAAAATCACAATTAGAAAGTAAATCACTTAAATAAGCCAGTACACAGATTTTTTAAAACATCAAAAAATTTCTGTGAAAGCAATGATAATCACAATGAACAGCAAAAGGATGAACATGAAGATGCAAAAGAGGACATCAAAATCATAAAATGTGGGGGAGGAGAGTAAGAAAATGTAGATTTTTTTTTCTAGATTGTGTTTAAGTCTAAATGACTACCAGTGTAAAGCAAGTAGATACAGGAAAGGGTTAACATACTTGAAAAACAGGGCAACCACTAATCAAAAACACAATAGATTCACAAAAACCAAAAAGAACAGAACATAAGCATAATACAAAATAAAATCATCAAACCACAAAAGGAAAAACAAAAAGAAAAAAAGGACAAAGAAGAAATATAAAATCAATGGGAAAACAAGGTTTAAAATGGCAATAAATACATATCAATCAATAATTATCTAGAGAGGACGAGGGGAAGATGGTGGAAGAGTAAGACGCGGAGATCACCTTCCTCCCCACAGATACACCAGAAATACATCTACATGTGGAACAACTCCTACAGAACACCTACTGAACGCTGGCAGAAGACCTCTGACCTCCCAAAAGGCAAGAAACTCCCCACGTACCTGGGTAGGGTAAAAGAAAAAGGAATAAACAGAGACAAAAGGATAGGGACGGGACCTGCACCAGTGGGAAGGAGCTGTGAAGGAGGAAAGGTTTCCACACACTAGGAGCCCCTTCGTGGGTGGAGACTGCGGGTGGCGGAGGGGGGAAGCTTCGAAGCCACAGAGGAGAGCACAGCAACAGGGGTGCGGAGGGAAAAGCGGGGAGATTCCCGCACAGAGGATCGGTGCCGACCAGCACTCACCAGCCCAAGAGGCTTGTCTGCTCCCCCACCAGGGTGGGCGGGGCTGGGAGCTGAGGCTCGGGCTTCGGTCGGAGCGCAGGGAGAGGACTGGGGTTGGCAGCGTGAACACAGCCTGCAGGGGGTTAGTGCGCCACGGCTGGCCGGGAGGGAGTCCGGGGAAAAGTCTGGACCTGCCGAAGGGGCAAGAGACTTTTTCTTCCTTCTTTGTTTCCTGGTGCGCGAGGAGAGGGGATTAAGAGCGCTGCTTAAAGGAGCTCCAGAGGCGGGCGCGAGCCGCGGCTAAAAGCACAGACCCCAGAGACGGGCAGGAGACGCTACGGCTGCTGCTGCCGCCACCGAGAAGCCTGTGTGTGAGCACAGTTCACTATCCACACCCCCCTTCCGGGGAGCCTGTGCAGCCCGCCACTGCCAGGGTCCCAGGATCCAGGGACAACTTCCCCGGGAGAACACACGCCTCAGGCTGGTGCAACGTCACGCTGGCCTCTGCCACAGGGTCGCCCCGCATCCATACCCCTCCCTCCCCCCGGCCTGAGTGAGCCAGAGCCCCCGAATCAGCGGCTCCTTTAACCCGGTCCTGTCTGACTGAAGAACAGACGCCCTCCGGAGACCTACACGCAGAGGCGGGGCCAAATCCAAAGCTGAACCCCGGGAGCTGTGAGAACAAAGAAGAGAAAGGGAAATCTCTCCCAGCAGCCTCAGAAGCAGCGGATTAAAGCTCCATAATCAACTTGATGTACCCTGCATCTGTGGAATACATGAATAGACAACGAATCATCCCAAATTAAGGAGGTGGACTTTGAGAGCAAGGTTTATGATTTTTTCCCTTTTTCCTCTTTTTGTGAGTGTGTATGTGTATGCTTCTGTGTGAGATTTTGTCTGTATAGCTTTGCTTCCACCATTTGTCTTAGGGTTCTATCCGTCCGTTTTTTTCTTTGTTGTTGTTTTCTTAATTTTTATTTTAATAACTTTATTATATTTTATCTTACTTTATTTTATCTTCTTTCTTTCTTTTTTTCTTCCTTCCCTCCTTCCTTCCTCCCTCCCTCCTTTCTTTCTTTCTACTTCTAATTCTTTCTTTCTACTTTTTCTTCCTTCTATTCTGAGCCGTGTGGATGAAAGGCTTTTGGTGCTGCAGCCAGGAGTCAGTGCTGTGCCTCTGAGGTGGGAGAGCCAACTTCAGGACACTGGTCCACAAGATACTTCCCAGCTCCACATAATATCAAATGGCGAAAATCTCCCAGAGATCTCCATCTCAACACCAGCACCCAGATTCACTCAACGACCAGCAAGCTACAGTGCTGGACACCCTATGCCAAACAACTAGCAAGACAGGAACACAACACCACCCATTAGCACACAGGCTGCCTAAAATCATAATAAGTCCACAGACACCCCAAAACACACCACCAGATGTGGACCTGCCCACTAGAAAGACAAGATCCAGCCTCATCCACCACAACACGGGCACTAGTCCCCTCCACCTGGAAGCCTACACAACCCACTGAACAAACCTTAGCCACTGGGGACAGACACCAAAAACAACGGGAACTACGAACCTGTAGCCTGCAAAAAGGAGACCCCAAACACTGTAAGATAAACAAAATGAGAAGACAGAAAAACACACAGCAGATGAAGGAGCAACATAAACACCCACCAGACGTAACAAATGAAGAGGAAACAGACAGTCTACCTGAAAAAGAATTCAGAATAATGATAGTAAAGATGATCCAAAATCTTGGAAACAGAATAGAGAAAATGCAAGAAACATTTAACAAGGACCTAGAAGAACTAAAGATGAAACAAACAATGATGAACAGTACAAAAAATTAAATGAAAAATACTCTAGATGGGATCAATAGCAGAATAACTGAGGCAGAAGAACGGATAAGTGACCTGGAAGATAAAATAGTGAAAATAACTACTGCAGAGCAGAATAAAGAAAAAAGATGGAAAAGAACTGAGGAGAGTCTGAGAGACCTCTGGGACAACATTAAACACACCAACATTCAAATTATAGGGGTTCCAGAAGAAGAAGAGAAAAAGAAAGGGACTGAGAAAATATTTGAAGAGATTATAGTTGAAAACTTCCCTAATATGGGAAGGGAAATAGTTAATCAAGTCCAGGAAGCACAGAGAGTCCCATACAGGATAAATCCAAGGAGAAACATGCCAAGACGCATATTAATCAAACTGTCAAAAATTAAATACAAAGAAAACATATTAAAAGCAGCAAGGGAAAAACAACAAATAACACACAAGGGAATCCCCATAAGGTTAACAGCTGATCTTTCAGCAGAAACTCTGCAAGCCAGAAGGGACTGGCAGGACATATTTAAAGTGATGAAGGAGAAAAACCTGCAACCAAGATTACTCTACCCAGCAAGGATCTCATTCAGATTTCATGGAGAAATTAAAACCTTTACAGACAAGCAAAAGCTGAGAGAGTTCAGCACCACCAAACCAGCTTTACAACAAATGCTAAACGAACTTCCCTGGGCAAGAAACACAAGAGAAGAAAAAGACCTACAATAACGAATGCAAAATAATTAAGAAAATGGGAAAAGGAACATACATATCAATAATTACCTTAAATGTAAATGGACGAAATGCTCCCACCAAAAGACACAGATTGGCTGAATGGATAGAAAAACAAGACCCATATATATGCTGTCTACAAGAGACCCACTTCACACCTAGAGACACATACAGACTGAAAGTAAGGGGATAGAAAAAGATATTCCATGCAAATGGAAACCAAAAGAAAGCTGGAGCAGCAATTCTCATATCAGACAAAATAGACTTTAAAATAAAGACTATTAGAAGAGACAAAGAAGGACACTACATAATGATCAAGGGATTGATCCAAGAAGAAGATATAACAATTGTAAATATTTATGCACCCAACAAAGGAGCACCTCAATACATAAGGCAAATAGTAACAGCCATAAAACGGGAAATCAACAGTAACACATTCATAGTAGGGGACTTTAACACCCCACTTTCACCAATGGACAGATTATCCAAAATGAAAATAAATAAGGAAACACAAGCTTTAAATGATTCATTAAACAAGATGCACTTAATTGATATTTATAGGACATTCAATCCAAAAACAACAGAATACTTATTTTTCTCAAGTGCTCATGGAACATTCTCCAGGATAGATCATATCCTGGGTCACAAATCAAGCCTTGGTAAATTTAAGAAAATTGAAATTGTATCAAGTATCTTTTCTGACCACAATGCTATGAGACTAGATACCAATTACAGGAAAAGATCTGTAAAAAATACAAACACATGGAGGCTAAACAATAAACTACTTAATAACGAAGTGATCACTGAAGAAATCAGAGGAAATAAAAAAATACCTAGAAACAAATGACAATGGAGACACGATGACCCAAAACCTATGGGATCCAGCAAAAGCAGATCTAAGAGCAAACTTTATAGCAATACAATCCTACCTCAAGAAACAGGAAACATCTCGAATAAACAATCTAACCTTGCACGTAAGCAATTACAGAAGAAAGGTTAAAAAAAAAAAAACCCCAAAGTTAGCAGAAGGAAAGAAATCATAAAAATCAGATCAGAAATAAATAAAAAAGAAATGAAGGAAATGATAGCAAAGATCAATAAAATTAAAAGCTGGTTCCTTGAGAAGATAAACAAAATTGATAAACCATTAGCCAGACTCATCAAGAAAAAAAGGGAGAAGACTCAAATCAATAGAATTAGAAATGAAAAAGAAGAAGTAACAACTGACACTGCAGAAATACAAAAGATCATGAGAGATT